>NC_077234.1:246969657-247279657 GCF_027887165.1 Monodelphis domestica
TTCAAAATTTCTCTCTCCCTCCTGCCCTCTTCCCCCACCCACCAGATAGGCAAGCAATATATAGTAAAAATGGGAAATCTTTTTTTGCATTTTTTTGTATCCTGAGTTCTTAGCACATAGTAGATGCTTAATCAATGTTTATTGATTGATTCATTGGAAGGGATAGCTAATGCCCTAGATAGTAGAGTTAGAGGATCTGAAAAAGATCTTGCTAATCCAGAACATTGACTCTAATAAGGTGAAATCCATTAGGTTTCATTTATACTTGAGTTTTTGAAAATCAATTTTACAGCTATAAGAAGGGAGGCATGGTTAGCTAGGGTGGGAATTGTTTAAGAAGAAAAATAAAAGATCTAGGGGTATTTAGTTATAAGTCAACAGTATGAAGTGGCAGGCAAAAATACTAATGTGATGTTTGGATATCCTCAGAGAGGCATAGTTTCCAGGAATTAGAAAGTGATAATCTCACTGTACTTTGCCCCAATCAGACCTCATCTGGGCTGTGTTCAGGTCTGTATGCCATGGTTAAAGAATGACTCTAAGTTGGAGAGTGTCCAGAGGAGTGCAGTCAGGATAGTGAAGAGCTTTGAGTCCAAGTCAGATCAGGCATATTAGTTAAAGGGACTGGACGTGCTTATTGTAGAAAATAGAGACTCTGGGAATATAATGTCTGTGCTCGACTATTTGAAAGGATTTTGTTTGACTCTAGAGGGCAGAACCAGGAGCAATTGGAGAAAGTTCAAAAGATGTAAATCTAAGCAAAATGGTAGAAAAAGTTTTTTAGCCATTGGGGGCTATGAAAAACTGAATGGATCACCTCAAGCTAGTGGATTTTCTCCCCTGTTGGTCTTCAGATGGAGACTGAATGACTATTTGTTTCATATAGTTTGTTATTGTTTAGTTCAGTCATTTCTGATTCTTCATGACTCATATTATCTCTGTGACCCCAGTTATGACCAACTTATTCATGACCCAGGTTTTCTTGGCAGAGATACTTTGCTATTTCCTTCTCCAGCTCATTTTACGGATGAGGAACTGAGGCAAACAGAGTTAAGTGACTTGTCCATGGTCACACAGCTACTAAGTGTGTGAAGTCTGATTTGAACTCATGATGATGAGTCTTCCTAATCCCATACCCAGAATTCTATCCATTGTACCACTTAGCTACCCATTCACGTCTTCGGTAACCTTGTTGAGAGCAATTTCCAGGGACTGATGTGTTGGATGCTAGGCTGGAAGAGGTTAAGAGTGAATGGCAATTGAGAAAGTGAAGGCAAAGCAAATACTTTTTTTTTGGTAGGATTTTGGCATGTGAACTTGTTTGATATTGTGGACAAGACATGAGGCTAATTCCCTAAATGAGTCCACTGACAAGTGTGTTGTCCTGTGTAAATATGTGAGCTAACTTACAAAAAAGAATGTATTTTCAGTTTTAAGACTCCGTGTGTACTTATTTTAACGTCCCGATATTCTGGGACGCTGATATTAGCAGCAAACAAGTCGTAGGAGAGAACTATGAGAATGAATTAATGCAAACTCTTTTTTTCCTTCCCAAGTTCTGTCGAAGCAGCACGCTTCACAAATACTTGTGAGGAAACGCCGAGCAAACACTTTCATGGAAGAGACTAAGAAGGGCAATCTAGAACGAGAGTGCATCGAAGAACTATGCAACAAGGAAGAGGCCAGAGAGGTCTTTGAAAATGATCCGGAGACGGTAAGAGGGTGACCTGGATTGAAATGGTGGAAACACAAGACAGAAAGAAACTGGCAAAAAACAACAACAAAAGCCCTTATTGAAGGGAATAAGCTCATTTTTCCAGCCGCAGAGGGAAGCCCTAATAAGGGGAACTTGCTAGCCTCACTGGATTCATCTAGCTTTAATAAAGCTCATTAAGGTGGTCCCTTCTGTGGCAACCAGCCTTACGTTTGTAACACAGAGTACCGGGCTGGGCTGGTGTCAGAGAGGGGCCACTACTAGAGGCTTCTCCTCCCGGACCTGTTATCCTGCAGGCGTCTAGCGTTTAGAAAGTCATGGAGGAAATGTTAATGATCATATTCCGCTTAAAGGGGCGCCGTGCACTCGCTATTTTTAAAGAGCTTGTTGGTAAACACGTAAGGGCACCCGATGGCTTCCAATTCTGGATTTCTAGAGTTGTCGATCTCGACGAGATCTCCCCAGAACGGGAAAAGACCACAGAGGACCTCTAGTCCAAGCCCTCTTACATTCTTTCCCAAGAAGTCATTGTCAGTGCAAAGTGGGATGGACCCGAAGGAGGCAGGGAAAGAGAGAAGAAAGAGCAGCAGCCTCAGTGATACATTTCTAAATATATATTTATGTATACATTGTTAATAATACATTTCCAGTGTTACGACTGCACATGTACTGATCTTAATGTCCGGATGTTCTTGGACATTGGCATTAGAAGCAAATAAGTTGTAGAAGAAAAATATAACACTAAATGAATGCAAACTTTGTTTCCCTTTCTACTAAGTTTTGTTGAAGCAGCTTGCTTCACAAATCCTTGTGAGAACACACCGAACAAACCCTTTTATGGACGAAATTAAGAAGGGAACTCTAGAACGAGATACGTATTTATATATGTTTACAAATACAGATGATTCTTTTAAGCTCTTTTCTCCAGCCCAGTTATTACTCCTCAGTAATAACTCTGAAGAGATGGGAGCAGGGAAAATGGGGAAGGAAGAAAGAAGGGCAGATTTGGGGGGAGAAGATGAGGGGGAAAACCCATCATTTTCTGATTCTTCCATAATCTGTCAATCTGAGATTATAAGATCCTAAGTCTAGATGGGATCTCAGAGGCCACCTACTTCGACCTCTTCATTTTACAGATGGTGAGGCTAAGGCTCAGGGAAGTTACACAGGTAGGACCTGACCTAAGGTCCGCGGATTCCAGAGTTCGCATGCTTTCCCTTGTGTCGTATTTATGTTTGTGCTCATTTGAAACCTGACCCAAAGAGGAAATGGGGGAGTGAAATAGATTGTGCTCAATCCCCTCTTTACACGAGTTGCCAGCAACTTCCTTTCTATCCCTCCTTTAGAAGCAGATAAGAGGACTAGTTCTGAAACGGAGTTTATTTTTTAATTTTAATTTTTTTTTAAACCCTCACCTTCCATCTTGGAATCAATACTGGGCATTGGTTCTAGGGCAGAAGAGTGGTGAGGGCTAGTCAATGGGGGTCAAGTGACTTGTCCAGGGTCACACAGCTAGGAATTATCTGAGGCCAGAGTTGATGAAATGGAGTTTAAATTCAGCCTCATCAGCCTTAGATACTTACAAGCTATGAAGCCTTGGACAAGTCACTTAACCTCTTTTTGCCTGAGTTTCCTCAGTTATAAAATAATGATAATAATAGTACTGTCTAGCAAAGGTCATTTTGAGGAGCAGATAAGATACTTGTAAAAAGCATTTAGTACACAGTAGGTGCTATAAAATACTTATCCCCTTCCCCCACCCTTCTCTATCCCCCCAACTCCACACACATCCCAACTTTCACTTCTGTTTCTCATGGTTTCCACTTCAACTCTTAGCCCCTCACTAGATTCAAGATGCTCTGATCCTTAATCTGAGGGATGCATGGATAGATTTCAGGGCTCTATGAACTGGGATGGGGAAAATTGCTACTTTATTTCTATTAAATTACTTTCCTTCATAATCTTATTTATTTTATGTGTTTTAGAACATTATTCTAAGAAGGAATTCACGGACTTAATCACATGGCTAAAGGGATCCATGACCTAAAAAATATTAAGAACCCCTTTCTTAGTCCACCTGCTCAATTGCAATTCTTCTTTAGCCTCTTCCGCCCTAAACTTTACCCTAGAGTCCCTGACCCAGACTTCCTAGTTGCAGAAGCCTGCTCTTTCCTCTTACCCTTCTGGTCTCTCTTCCCCAATACCCCCTGGCTACCAACAATGGTTAGGAAGCAGAGGAGTCCCAGTTTCCATTGCTGGGGCACAGAAGAGCGAGAAGTATGCCTGGGATGTAACTCAGAAACACTGTCAAATATGGTGGTTATGTTTAATGGAATAACTCTATCCTGCAGGTGCATTTTGGGCCAAATAAGCTTTTGCAGACTAGCCTGGCAACCCAACTGTATATAACACTTTTTCTAAGGGAAAATGTTTTTATATTTCAAAACCAACTTACAAATAAAAAACATAAATTACTTATACACTGGGGACTTTATAAAGATAAAATGAAAACAAATGATTATGAATTTTAATGAATGTAGACTTGAATTATTATTATTTAACTTCATTGAACCTAGTTAGTCTGAAAGATATAGCATATGATACACCAAATGGTCCTTTGATCCTCAATGATAAATGGGCAAATTTTTAAATAAATGGGCAAGAACAAGTGAGATGATATTTGTAAAGCATTTTGCAAACCTTTAAGTGCTATATAAATGCTATCTATTATTATTCATGCAATAATTAGAATATTTTTTAACTTAAGAAGGCACAGATATTGAATTAATTGATCAATATAACTTACCATCAATTTGCATCACTGACCATGGGATGCAGGTTTCTTATTATGATGACATTTATAGTAATATTTTAATGTAAAAGTATTAATAATATTCAATATATTTTTGTCCTGTAATTTAAAATGAAAATTGTAACTGTAGTACAATTTAAATTTACTAAGAAATATTTTCTCCTTTTTTTTTCTAGAACTATTTTTATCCGTTATATTTAGGTAAGTTCCAAAGACCATCATTAAAAATGGGACCTTAGAGATCACCGAATTCAAGCTACCTCCCATTTATGCTCTCTAATTCTTTGTAATCATCTTGTCACCCAAGAAAGCTGACATCTTCCCATCCTTTGTCTTTGTAAGATAGTTTCATACATTTGGATTTGAATTTCTCGGTGGCATTTTGTATTTTTTGGTTATGTCTCTTCACAGTGCTTATACCTCCTCATAGTAATTTAGGAATATATTTTTGCTGTATAATATAATATATGATCGACCACTAGTAATAGGTCTCTTTCACGTAATATGAGATATGAGCCTCTGTGATTGGAAAAGAGATGAGCTGAAGGTGACTATGAAGTTTTCAGTGTTCCATGGAAAGATAATGGCGCCTTCAACAGAAATGAGGAAATTTGGGAAGCCAGGCTTAGGGGAGATGATGAGTTTAGTTTGGAACATGGTTGAGATGCAAGAGGGACATCCAGGTGGAGTTGTCCAGCAGACCAATATGGGACTAGTCTTAAGGAGAGAGATGAGGACTACATTTTGATTTGGAAACCATCCATATAACTGAATCCATGGGAACTAATGATATTACTAAGTGAGAGAGTAGAAAGAAGAATGGAAGGCTGAAGAAGGAGAAAAAAGAGCTGTGGGAAATATAAAAACTATGAAATGGAAGGTGAACAATGAACCAGTAAAGGGCTGAGAAGGAAAGGTCACACAGGTAGAAGAAGAAGGTGCAGGAATCAGTGGTGTCATGGCGGACGAGGGACCAGAGGGCACCTAGGAAGACCAGGGTGGTCGAGTGCCAAAAGCTGTGGAAAATTCAAGAAATGAATCAATGAATGAATACAAGCATTTATGTATGTCAGAGCACTGTGCCTTAGACCTAGGAATACAATATAAAATTATGCCCTTAAAGAGCTTCCTTATGTCCTAGAAGGAGAAGACAGCTTATAGAAAGAAGTGGTCATTGTTATAGGAAAAGTTCAGGAAGGTGTGTGAGTTTGGGAACTCAGCTTTGATTTGGAAAATCACAGGGACGGTGAGTGAAGCCATGGGGAGTCCATTGATGTGCCCTTTCCAGACTCAATGGAAGATACATTTTAGGTGTTCAGAGAAGCGGTGGAAAATAGAACAGGGGCTGTGAGTGCAGAAAGTGGGAAGGCCTTGGCTAGCAGGAATGGCCATTGGATGCAGATTTGGGGGGTTGCTTGCTCACTAGCCAATGGCCCCCAGGGATGCTGAGTGGATTAAGGTACCCCCAGCATTCTGAAGGTTTTCTCCTCTGAAGCAAACAATGCAAGATAATGGCTTGGGTTAGATGGTGAGATGAGCTGAGGAGTGCAGGCTGGAGTCTGGGACAGGCTCCATATGATGGGCCCTCTACATTGGTACTAGCCGCCTTCCCTATCCAGACAGCATGGCTTTGGGGTGAGGACTGAGAAAAGATCCTTGATAATCTTTGAGATTCTGGTTTCAGGACTACAAGGTTCATTGAAATGGGTGACTGCAAGGAAAAAGAATTAGACTAGAATTTTCTTTGAAAGAATTTAGTGGAGGAAGGGAGGAGAGCTCTCAGCTACTCAGATAACAGTTATTGGGCATGTCAGGGTTGGGCAAACGATTTTTTAAGGAGAGGGGAGGAGACCTGGCCCCACTGATAGGTAGGGATGCCATCCTGTGCATTACTTTTTTTTTTTTCATTCATCAAACCTTTAACTGGGTTTCTCTAAGTTCATTAAGTAGTTTTCCTAACGGGGTGGGTCTTTGCCCTTTAGGAGAAATCTGCCTGCCCCCTCGTATGCTTTATACACAGCAGTCCTTTCCCTGAGCACCTCCTAGTCTTCCTCCCAATTCACACTCCCAAATAAGGCCTCTCTGACACACAGTGTTCTGAGGTCTCAAATGATCTTTGGCCTTCAAGGTAGGATAACATTTCCTTAATGGACAAAAAATCTTCAGCATTAAAAATAAAGCAAAACACTCTCGTGGCTGCCATTTGTCCTGAGAGGTGCATGATGAGTATATGAGGTAGATAAGGTCAATTCTGACTAAAATGTCCAGCTTTGTATATTCCAGAGATCATAAAGTGTCTTTCATGTTCCTTACTTTCTATGTTATCCTGACAGAGCCCTTACTGAGCCAGGGATGATTGGATGTTATTTTTTCTTAAGCTTCTTAAAGTTTCTTTTGAAATTTAAATTGTGGATCCTGGAATGTTGGAAATTAATACCAAACATAGGAAAAACTATCGGTTAAGACTGGAGACCCATGTGAAGGTATGAGTTTTCAACAGGAAAAAAAAGGCCAGATTAATCAGGAATCTCAGGTTGGGAAGCTTGGAGCTTAAAAAATCAGATTTAGGGTCACAAGGGACCTTGGATACCATGTGGCCATAGATCATATTAATAAATGTTTGATGACTGACTGAAAATAAATGACACCTAAAAGAGGAGTGATATGCTATTTTTAGGGAGAAGAGAAAAATGATAAAGAGGAGGGGGAAAAAAAGCCTTAGTTATTCTGGAGTAGTGAGAAAGTTCAGAGAAGAGAGTTGACCAGTCCTAGGACTTTTTAACTAAAGAAAAAAGGGTGCCACATTTTTTTCTTCTAGAGAAAACAGAGTGGTGCTTTGGTCCAGAATACCAACAGTTAGGAGCAATCAATAGGACCTAAATCTCATGATAAGAAGCTCCCTTAGTTTATAAATATGGGAAAGGCACTTTGTTCCATGGCAACAAGATTTAGAGGTTACTAGAAATTAGGGGACCAAAAATAATCCTGAGTTTAGCGCCAATTTAGCAAGAACAATGAGTTAAATGGGAGGCTACAAAATGAAAAGCTTTATCATTTTCACTCCTTCTCCCCCCTTGATAAATTACCCAACTGTAGCACAGTGGGGTTCTGGGGTCTACCCAGAAGGGGACTCTCCCTCCTATAACTAGATTTATCTTCAATTTTTGATTTGGGGCATGGTTCCTGCTTTTTGTCCTAGGCTCCTTTAGTGACTCAATCAGAGATTATCAAGTGGCTACTACACGTCCAGCTTTATACTTCCCATAGGCTCTAGTTCTACATTTCTAAGTCAATTGGACTTTTCAAAGTGGAGATATAGGCATTTCAAAATCAATACGTCCAAAAATCTGGCCTCAGACACTTCCCAGCTGTGTGACCCTGGGCAAGTCACTTAACCCCTACTGCCAAGCTCTTACCACTCTTCTGCCTTAGAGCCAGTGCACAGTATTGATTCTAAGGAAGGTGAGGGTTTAAAAAAAATCAATACACAGCAAATAGCAATCATATATTGCATATGCATATTATATATGTACACAATATATGTAAATATATGTAAATTATATCTTTTTAGTTGGACTTTCAAACTATCAAAGAAATTAGATTTAAAGGGCATAAAAATGAAAATAATACTCATTTATCTGGCATCTTTAGGGATTAAGGTATTTTGTGGTCCCCTAACCTCCAAAAAGACAGTTTGAATTTAAGGTGCAAACGTTGAAAAAATTTTAGCCATTTCTGATGAAAATGTTCTAAACTTGTGTTTTTAAACAGATATTGAAATGTAGTTGAACGTTTTCTTGATAGTTTAGGGTGATCATTAGGAACATAGTAATACGTGATGTCATAATCATGACTTCTGAAGCAATCAGGGGCTCAACTCTCACACCGATCACTCCCAGCTTATTGATCACCCGTGGATATATCAGGCCATCCTGTTTTGTATCACCCTGGACTGCTTTATAGTCATCCTGTTTTTCTATTGTCCTCCATCCACAGTGACTACTCAGTTTTTCAGCTATTTGCAGTATTCTGCTTCTTCTTAATTATGTAACAAAGGAGGAACCCTAAATTGTAAAGAATAACCACACAGTCAAGCTTACGGAATAAATAAACTTAACTTTACACACAATTTCAAGTCAATTGTATTCAAACTGAGGATGGCTCCATTTTCTTTCTTCTTTTTTTTCTAAACCCTCACCTTCCATCTTAAAATCAATACTGTGTATTGGCTCCGAGGCAGAAGAGTGGGAAGGGCTAGGCAAGGGGGGTTAAGCGACTTACCCAGGGTCACACAGCTGGGAAGTGGCTGAGGCCAAATTTGAACCCAGGACCTCCCATCTCTGGACCTGGCTCTCCATCCATTGAGCCACCCAGCTGCCCCCCATGTTCTTTCTTGTCTGAGGTCTTTTCCCCTTTTGAAGTCAAAGCTATGCTTCAGGCTATAAGTAGTCTGGCTGCAGTAAGTGTGATGTTGTGCCTAATTAATCCTGCCATCTTTCCGTTTCTCCAAATTCTTCCTTTTTGGAAGGTCGATAGAAATCCCTGGTAAGACTGTCTAATTGCTGAATGCTGCAAGCTATTAGGGACATACTTTTATGTCTTAGGCATAATCTCCATCATGGGTTCGTGGCTGGGAAGCGTTTAAATTGCAAACAAATTGTTGCTTTTGTAGCTTGCCTCGGCTCCTTCCGAGTGGGATCATTCGTAGCCGCCCGGCAGTCCACCAACGCCTACACAGACCTGAGAAGTTGCGTCAACGGTAAGTGGCTGCAGCATTATTTTTACAGCAAGCATTAAGCTCCTCGTTCTGTGCCCGGCGTTAAACGTGATGCATGGAAGCAGAGACACAAACAATTTGTTTAGACAACAGCAAATCAGTCTTTACAGAAACGATTAAAAAAATTCCCGTGAACAATACTGCAAAGAGTAAGAAAAACCAACCGAAAGACTCCAGTCCGGCTGAGTTGGTTCGTCTTTTTCGCCCTGAAGCATTAGGAAACGTCACGCATCCTCGTATTGATCCAAGAAGCGAAGCACTCACAGTTAACTGTTGTTACGATGCTGCCGTACGGACAGGATCGAGGCGCAGATGTTCCCGTTTTTCATTTAATTCTGGGAATCGCGCAGCTTTCTTTTTTAAATAGCAGTTTTCATATTAAACTGAACAGCTCTGGGCGAAGGTTTTCAGCCATTTCTTTCAAAAACCTTCTTCCGTGTAGCTTTATTTTGATGGATTCTATATAAATGATGTAGGAATTACCAAGGACACACGAAGACGTGGTAGGCGTGATCAATGGCATCTTACATACACGTGGCATCAGGAGACTCCAGGTTCAAAGCCCGAGTCTGACAGCTTGTGTGGCCAGTTATTTATCCTTTCTTTAGCTCATTTAGTTCATCTGAAAAATTCAGACAATATGCCTCGAATGGTGATTTAGCAAGAATGTGGCAATGAGGTCATGTATACAGAAGGTTATATAGATCTACGGACACACAAGACACAGTCGGGCATAACTGAGAGTGAACTGAACTCACAGCCTGAGATTACCCACGACTTTTGACACGTACTAGCTCGTGCTACCAGGAACAAAACACTTGACCTCTCAGTACCAGAGCAACTCTCTAAAACTCTGAAGCTGCCAGAGTTCCTGGTCCAGTTTATAAGAGAAAATGGCATCAGCACTTCCCTGGACCAGAGAAATCTGGGATTTATCTTGCAGCGTCTTGAGGCCACTCTTGGGACCAGATCCTATTGGTACGGCACCTTGCAATTCATAAGGAGCTTTCCACAAAACAGCATAGTAAGATAAATAATACAAATGCTATTCCTCTTATGAGGTAAATCAATTCACATTGTTACCCGGCTAATAAATACCAGAGGCAGGGACCAGGATATTCTGTCTGCGTCTAAAGTATTTTCCTCTACTATGGAGTCTCCATCAAAATGTTTTTTTTTTTAATTCTAGAAAATGGAGAAAAAGAATATTGCTCCCAAAATACCTTCCACATATTTTTTTCTCAATTTATTAGCAAATATCTTCGATGATTAGAACTCAAAAGGCAGGTCTCTATGAGGACAGATAATTTTTTTTTAACAGAATCTAATTTAGTAAGCACGGGATAGCTAAAGCCTTTGCATAATTGTTGAATTGTTTCAGACATGCCTGACGATTCATCACCCCATTTAAGGTTTTCTTGGTAAAGATATTAGAGTGGTTTGTCATTTATTTCTCCAGTTCATTTTACAGATGAAGAAACTAAAGCAAAAAAGTTAAGTGACTTGCCCAGGACCACACAGCTAGTAAGTGTATGAGGCCAGATTTAAACTCAGGAAATGAGTCTTCCTGACTTCAGGCCTAACTTTCTATCCACTGTGCCATCTAGCTGCCTAAATTTTAAAAAACAAACAAACAAAAAAACTTTTCTCTTTAGGGCATGAAAAAAAAAGATCATCAAAGTTTAACAATTTCCTGTTTTCATTGCTTCTGTCATAAATGGGTTCCTCGTGAAGTACACTACAAAAAGCAAGAATAAGCAGATTTATTCAGCTATAAGAATAGACACAGGAACTCTTTCTTTATTAGTGTAAAAAATCAGTGAAGTCTCATCCCAAGTAACATTGCAAAAGATATAATGCCATTGTATATAGTAGCAGCAGAATATAGAGAATGGGATGCTGACTTATGTCTCTCTCTAGATGCTTCCTTTGTTGACTTCACCATAGACGGCTCTCAAGTTTATATCCCTACTCTTAAACTCTTCCCTGAGCCCTAGTACTATGTTTCCAACTATATGCTGACTATTTACATCTAAATATCCTGGGAGCACTTTAAATTCAACACTACAAAAAACAAATTTGTATTTCCTCTAAAATGTGTCCTTCCTTTTCCTTCCTTCCTTCCTTCCTTCCTTCCTTCCTTCCTTCCTTCCTTCCTTCCTTCCTTCCTTCCTTCCTTCCTTCCTTCCTTCCTTCCTTCCTTCCTTCCTTCCTATTTCTTTTAATAGGATCAATGTCCTCCCGACTTCCCAGACTTGTGATCTCAGAGTCCTGACTGATTTTTTGCTTTCTTTCATCTACATACAGTTGATTGTCAAATCCTGTAGATTCAGACTTCTCAATAAATCTATCAATCATTTTACATTTCTACTCTCAACAATTCCAGATGAGATATAATATGGTTAAGGCTAAGGTAGACCTGAGTTCAAGTCTTGCTTTCGATTCTTAACTAGTGTTGGCTTTAGGTAAGTCACTTAACTTCTCTTTGTCCTAGTTTCCTGATCTTTAAAATGGAGGCCATAAATTATATATTACATATCTCTGAAATGAAAGAAGGAAGAAGAAATAAAAGAAGGGGGAAGGGAGGGAAAATGGAGGAGAGAGGAGGGAGAAGGGATTTTCTAGGTCCAACACTCATGAAATCTCCCTCATGATTCTTCAACTTGCCCAATTCTAATTTTATGAAACTATTTTCTTCAAGAAACTTTTGTACCCCCTTTTCCATTTGTCCAACTCTACCTCTTAAATAGTTCTTTTCTTCAGTGAATTTTTATATATCCTTTTTCCATTTGGCCAATTTTGCTTTTTTAAGGAGTTCTGTTCTGTGGATATTTGTGTTTCTTTCACCAATTGGCCTATTCTATTTTTTAAAATAATAATTTCTTTGGTAATTTTTGTGCTTCCTTTACCAAACTGTTGACTCTTTTCATGATTTTTCTGTATCATTTTCATTTATTTTCCCAATGTTTCTTCTACATCTCCTATTTGATGAAAAAAAAATCCTTTTTGAGGTCATCCATTAATTCTTTTTGCTCTTGAGAGCAATTCCTATTTTTCTTAGAGGCTTTAATTGCAGCAATATTGACTTTGTTGTCTTCTTCTGAGTTTGTGTTTTGGTTTTCCTCATAACCATAATAACTTTTTATGTTGAGCTTCTTTTTATGTTATTTGATCATTTTCCAACCTTTTTTCTTTTAACTTAAAAAACTTGGCCTCTATTACTGTGGTGAAAGGAGCTCTACTTCAGGTTTTTTGTACAGCTACCATCACAGCTAACTCTGGGGATCTATAAGCTTTCAGTTCTTCCAAGGTAGTATGCTATAAGGAGAGGTGTGTTTAATACCCTTCTGGCCTGTGCTTTGGTCTGTAAATGACCACAAGCACTCTTTTCTGCCTTGCAACTCTGACCAGTGTCCCCTGCTGCCCTGTGGCCATACGTGCTGATGTATGCTGGCATTCCTCCTCACCCTGAGACCATGACCCAGGATTGTGACCTGGATCTGTATTTGGACAATGTGACAAGAACCTTCACCCGGAGCCAGTGAAGGGACTACTGTAATCTCCTTCTGAGCAGTTATACAATCCCCTTTAGCATTCGTGGCTGAGAACTCCAGAAGCCCTTGCTCCAGCCATCCCTAAGCCTGTTGCTAAGTTGGAGCCTGCCTGGTGTGCTGTTTTGTACTCTACTTTCACCCCAGTGCAATAGATCTTTCTTGTCAGCTTTCTCAGTGTCAGTTTTCTAAGTTGTTTGGGACTGAAAAATTATTTCATCCCCCATTTTTTGTGGGTTAGGCAGCTCCAGAATTTATTTTGAGGAATTATATCATAATTTTGGGGAAGTTAATTTGGGTCTATTTACCTTCTCTACCCTGCTGGCTCCCTATCTGTGTGATTCTTTAAGGAAGATGTAGGCATCTTGATGAGTGTTCGCATATCTGCATTGGAGAGGCGATAGTCCCATTGTTATTAAATGGTCACCTGGAATATTATGTTAAGTTCAAAGTGACATAATTAAGAAGAAGAATATAGGCTGGAGAGTGAGCATCTAGAGAAGGATGTTCAAGGTCTTTGAGTCCACATTAGATTCTGAATTGAATTATTCAATAAATATTTATTAATGCTTACTCTGTGCTTGGGATACAAATTTAAGAGAAAGTCACTGTCCTCGAAAGTGTTTATAATCTAAAGAGGGAAGCTGGGAAGATTGGGGGAGTGAGGCAGGGAAGAACACAAGGGGGTATCCAGTGGGGAAAGAGGATGATGTTCCAAGAAGTCCAAACCAAACAGAACTGCTAATGGAAAGTGGAGAATTAGTTACTCATTTGAAAGACTTGGACATGTTTAACCTTAAAAAAAAAAAGACTCAAGGTGGACATGATTATCATCTTCAG
This sequence comes from Monodelphis domestica, assembly GCF_027887165.1. Taxonomy (NCBI): domain Eukaryota; kingdom Metazoa; phylum Chordata; class Mammalia; order Didelphimorphia; family Didelphidae; genus Monodelphis; species Monodelphis domestica. Next base: position 246,983,352 of record NC_077234.1, read on the forward strand.
GGATTTAAAGGATTGTCATGTGGAGAAGGAATTAGGCTTATTCTGTTGGGCTCCAGAGAGCAGAACTGGGAAGAATGAAAAGAAGTTGAAAAGAGATCAATCGAAGCTTGTTGTCGAGAAAAACTTCCTAACAATGAGCGCTGTCCAAGAGTATGATGGCTTACCTCAAGAGTTAGTGATTTTCCCTCCTTGGAGGTCTTCATCAGAGCTTGGACCACCCCTTGTTGATTGTATTATAGTTGAGGTTCCTTTGTTTATGGCTTGTTCTAGATCCATGCTGGTTCTCTGAATTTGAGTCCTAGTATTACTTAACTCAGGAGAATCAATTGTTCTCCATTGCTTAGTGGTTTAGAAATAGGTATACTTGAAGAGGAGTAACTTTCTTTGACAAGACCCCAAAGAAAGAGGAAAAGGAAAAGGGACTCAGCTTTTTAGTTCTATGGGACACAGATATGTCTAGTCATAGAGAAAATACTTAAATGTACAAAAACTACTTCCCCCCCCCCCCCCCCAGACCTCCCTATGTATTTGGCTTGAAATGCCAGCTCTGGAAGAAAGAGCAACCAGAAAATGTATTATCCTCAGTCAATATTTCTAACAAATAAACAATTAATAATCAGCAATAAGCAAAGTTTCTGTATCATTCCAAATATTCTCTTCCTATTTCAAGTAGGGTTCGAATAAAACATGAATTCATGTTATTTTTTTTGGCTTTTGTTGGGAAATAATTTTCTGACCAGGAAGAAAGAAGTGGATCTGCTAACTAACTGGACTTTAATTGTGTTGGAAAGATTATGTCCTGAATCAAACATCCAAGGCTTCAAAAAATACTATCCTTCAAATGCTGTATAGATTATAGCAAAGATGGCATATTATGTTAAGGTTGGAAGAAGAGAAAGATAACAAAAATGACAATGTGAGCAGTGATAATAAAAAATAACAAAAACTTTCTTTAAAAGGAAAGAAAAGCTTAAAATAACCTCACTCCCAGAAAAATGTATTTATATAATAATTATATGTAACCATTTCTAGTTGTGTGGCTATATATACTTATGTACATGATATCTATTTTTATTTATTAAATATTTATTAATATTATACCTATTTTTCAAAATGAGGCTGAGATTTGGACTAAGGTCTCTTCTACCTCTATCCATCCATAAAGAATTTGTCCAATAAACACAATGAAGCCATGAAAACTTCCCTAAAAAGGTGGAGATCATTTCCTTTATTTGTTATAGCCTTTCATCATTTCTATTAGAGATTGTATCCGTTTTTTTTTGCTTATTTTCATAATTGTTTGCTTTTCTTAGCAATCCCAAACCAGTGCAATCCTCTGCCCTGCAATGAAGTTGGCTATGAACGCTGCATAGATGGCCAAGCCGAATTCATTTGTGTTTGTAAGCCAGGATGGTATGGAACAATGTGTGAAGAAGGTATGTTTACTACATACCCCCAAATGCCTAGTCATTTAAAGAAATTTAAAAATGGATTTTTAATAGTTTTTTTTTACAGAGCCCTTTCCAATGTTTAATTAATTTAATCAAGGTTTATAGATGTGATTATTTTTTTAAATTTATTTATTTAATTATTCTTTTCCTTCCTTCCTCCCTCCCTCCTCTCATAGCCAACGAGCCATTCAATGGGGTTTTACATGTATCATTGATCAAGATCTATTTCCATATTGTTAATATTTGCAATAGAGTGATCCTTTAGAGTCTATATCCCCAATCATGTCCCTATATGGATTTACTTTTTAAAAAATACTTTCCCTTCTTTCTTTTAGATATCAATGAATGTGAAGATCCCTCTTATAAAAAAGGAGGTTGTAGTCAAATTTGTACAAATTTACCTGGAACTTACCGCTGTTCCTGTGAGAGTGGCTTCTATCTTCTTCCTGATAAAAAGGAATGTAGAGGTAAGAACCACCAGAAATAAAGAAGTGTTTTCTGTATGAAACTAAAATAAAGGTTGACGTTGCTTTGACATAATGTCCCTGGTAAAAAACTATTGTGAGAGTATGAACCTGATAGCATTATCACAGCATTCAATTATATGAAGATCTATGCCTAGGTAAAACATTCATAATAATCCTTAATCATTTTCAATAATTTCATAATTAGTAATTAATTTAATAACCATTCTTTAAAGTTTTTTCTTCCTTATGCCTGAACTAAATCCTTTGAGATGCAGCCAAGTTAATTTCCCATTGTTTTTCCTTCCAAGGAGAAATGACTGGCTGTTCTTTGAGGACAAGGATTATTTCATTTTTGGTTTTGCATTCCTAATATCTTACACCCAAAGCCATTGCATAATAAATGTTTGTTGATTGGCTGATTAGAAGCCAGGATCCCATATTCTTTTTTGACTTTATCACTGTGTGATTTGGGCTAGTTACAGAGTTTCTCTCATCCATTGTTTCCTCATCTGTGAAATTAGGTTGGTAGACTTGGTGACCTGTAAAATCCTTTCCAATTTGAAAATTCTATGATTCAAAGATCATTTGGTAATTTTCTTTATGTAAGTTCTTGAAGACTTGATCCCCAGGCCAAATAAATAATTCCAGTTCCTTTACTGGTTTTTATGCTGTGTTCATTTATTTTTCTTCTTCTTTTCTTTTAAATTCTACAGTAGACCTCATTTCTCCCTGCCTCTTTCATATTGTTCTCCTCCCCCCAAATCGGGGATTTCTTCCCAGTAGATTGCTTAACCACTTTCCAGCCATGCTTATAGAGCCTTTAGACATACATTTGGAATGTGGATATGAGATGGGAGGAGATTAATTGTCTGTGTTTCCATTTTTGCCGATAAAAGTGGTATTAGTTCACCCAATTTACCTTTACTTTATTGGCAAATGGACTTTATTGGCAAATGGTTAAAAGAAGTGGTAGAGTGAATAAATAGAGTAGGTTTTACTTTTCAATTTTTAAGTCCCATTTATGGATTAACTATAAAAAAGATTAACTGGATTTTTTCCAGTTTCTTCATATTCCTTTCAGATGATGTAACATCGAACCCCAGAATATTTTACCACTATAGCAAGGATGTAACCATTCCTTAGAATAGATAATGCAGTGCAGCATGTGGTATAATATTGCTTAGTAAATCTGGGCTTAAGTAAGGCTTTAAATGCTTTTCAAATTATCAAGAGCTTTGAATATTCTTTTCTAAACTAATGTCCCATTTGTGACCAGCCATTTCCCTTACGTGCCTGTATGAGGACTGATTTGAGGCTCAAATGGCAGGTTGTTATAGTCATTATAATCACTGAAACCAAGCTTCATTCTATTGCTTGTAGTAAGCATTTCACTTAGAAACTGTAAAGGGGTGCACAGATGTGACTTCTTGTTGTTGTTGTTATTACATGGGGAAATAAAGTAAATTTATTCATTAAACATTAATAGGCATTTGCTAATTAGATGTCAATGTCTTTCCCACCATGAATGGGTGAATATAGTTCTTTGTAAAAATCAACTAATTCTCAACTCCCAAGGTGAGCCACAGAGACAGAGACCATCAAACAAAAGTCTCCAAATACTAATATTCCTAGTCACCCGAACACATGCTTATATTAATTTCATGTACATAGGGCTTCTTCTTCATGACAGAACTGATAGGATACAGAACTGCTAAGAGAATATGTATAGAAACATCAAAATGGGATCTTAGCCAAGAAGTGGATGAGCTTGGAATCAAACAGCCTATAATCAGAGACTAAAATAAAGTTACCAAGATTCATGTCAACCATGTCTGACAAATTAAAGAATTGTGACTATAATCCAGCATCCCTTCTGGAAAATGATGCCGATTCAGTTACTGTTCTCAGTCCTGGAGTTGGAAAATGGGAAGCACGTGGGGGAACATATGCCTTCATGGGGACATGGCATAGAGATACCTAGAAGTGCCATAGTAGATGTCACTCTAGGCAAGAAGAGCTAAATACTCAACAATAGCTCAGGAGAGCTTAAATTTCCATTGAAGATGGAGGCTACAGTGCAGGCAAGGGATGGATATAGCCAGGAAGTGGCTGGAAAATTGACACAGTGCCAGGAAAAGTAACATAGAGGGGGAATAGGTCTTGAGAAGTGGAACAGCCCCGCAGCGAGACATTTATAGATTTTTTTTCAATCCTCAATGAAGGAAAGGCAAAGAGCAGAGGATAGAACTCTTTATTCCATTCCAATAAACTCAATGGAGCCTGAAGCCTTTTCTATGAGAAGGAAAATGGAAATCTCCTTAACAGATTCTCAGAGAATGAGTAATAATAATATCTCAAGTGTTTAGAAAGCAAATATTATCAGGACCTTGATTGATTTTCCTCCTTTTAGATTTCCTCCTATTAGAGAAGAGAGTAGGGAAAAGCTATTTTTTTCTTTTTCTCAATGATGTAATGGCAGTAAGAATGTATTTCAAAACCTTCATCTATGTCTATGCTAACTCGAAGAAGAAGAGAAGAATGGCCAACATGATTAGGTAATTTTGAATGTTGAAAATACAATTCTTTAACTCAATTTTTAGTCCAGAACTTTGTTTTCCCCTTTCTTAAATTCACAGTAGAGCCAAGAAAGACAGATCCTAAATGCAAATTGATTTATTTCCTTGGCATCCTTTAGTATGAATTTTATTTGTGACACGTAGTTGTTGGTTTCATTTACAGACATAAATGAATGTGCTTTCTCATCAAAAGTCTGTGGGAATGCCTTGTGCAAGAACACTCCAGGGGACTTTGAATGTGAATGTCCCAAAGGCTATATATATAACCCCATTTCAATGGAATGTGAAGGTAAAGTTGTGGGGGGTGGGTTATCATCACAGTTTTTCCTAATGATTTCTTGTATATAATTGAGCTAATCATCTTTTCTTATTAAATGAAGATACAGTCTAAGTCCTGTTATGGGCCATGAGAACAAAATCTTTTTTATTACAAAAGGACATGCCCCACTTCAAGTAAGAGATATAGAATACTGCAGTGGTCCTTGGCTTTACTTGTTCCAGGCAATAAGAGGACACACAAGTTCAAACTGAATAAACAGTTAATGAAACATCATGTCCAAATAAGGGCTAAGAAACTCATAAACACAAAAGGATGCTCCTCCATAGCCTACCACACTGCAGGTCATGGAGAGGATCCACTCAGGGAATATTCGTGCTACCAAAGCACTAAATGACATAGATATAGGGATTACTAATGGCCAGAGAACATGTATGGCTGGGTTCATCCACAACTCCGGGTCTGGTGTTATCATTTCAGTATCCCTACTGGGTGTCTCCAGGACATTATTCTCTGCTGGCACCAGATTATCTTCGCCTGTCTTCTGACTTCAAACCCATAGTGGGAAGGGTCTGCCAGCACTTTAGCTAGATGGCAGAGGCAATTTTTAGCTCTTTAATGATGTAGACTCCAGTCACCTGCACCCAGCCAGCTCAGTAGAGAAACCTTTTGAGATTGACTTTTGAATTCCTTTTCCCCTGCTACTGGCCGTTGTCCCCGCGTTTAAACCATAGTTTCATCTTCTTTTTTTAGTGACATAGCCAGAATTTTATTTTTTGACTCTCCTCTTATTTTTCAAGCTTTTTAACTTTATTTTATTTTAATGACAACTTTCAACATAAGTTTTCCAAATTTATTTGATTCATGTCGTCTCCTTCCCTTCTTCCTTCCTCCTTCCAAGAGTTGACAAGCAATTCATTCTTGCTAAATCCTTATTTTAGTTGGGGTCTGAGATGATCTTTGAAGTCGTGTTGTAGATCTCTGGGGTGCAAGTCTGCACCTCTTTCACATTGGGGTGGGGACTCGTCTTTGGAAACCTTCATGGACAAAGGACTGAACTGCAGAACAGGAACATTTTCCAGCCCCTGCAATTGCCCCGGTTGACATGCAGATCATCTGGGAAGCACCATACAAGAGGTTAGGTAGGGTTGGTTAGCTGAGCCCCCTTCCCACTAGCAGCCTACATTGGTAAACTCACTGTATTAGTATTATAATGAATCGTAGAGGCATCGTAGAGGCATTGGTGGAATTTTAGGCAAGGAAAGGGATTTTTAGATTAAAATTGTGCGTGCCATCCGAAACACCTGCTTCTCAGGCTTTTGGCAAGAGACACACAAAGGCAGGACCTTGGTGGAGTTGTGGCAGTCATTCATCTGGCAGCACAGCTTTTCCCAGTAAAAGCCCATTGGCGGAGGGTTCCGATGGCTCCCAGTACGACTAACTTAATGAGGTTCTCCCCAGAAACATAGAGAAGCAAGAAAATAGGATGACTCAGGCGAGACACTGGACAGCAGCTCAAAAAACTCTCTCCTAACATGCTGCCTTGTGAGTGCTGATCCAGAGGTCGGGCTTCCTGTGCCTGTAGAGAGCGCTTCTTGGCTGCCTCAGAAGGGAGGGTGTCAGGTGCCCTCCTCTGCCAGCAGCCAGTGCTGTAGTGTTCCAGATTTCCTTTATTGGGGGAGTGCAACAGGTCAGTATTGATTCTCTGCAACGCTGGAGTCGAGGGAGAAATAAAAGAAGTTGGGGATGGGAGGAAGGAGGAGAGAAGTGCTTTATTCTAAACTCTGTTTTTGCAGTGAATGCTATATTTAAATTCTAATGTTCCTATGATTTGTCACTTGTTTATGTGGGTATATGATTAGGGGTTTGGGTTTCAAAAGATTACTCCATAAAAAATGAATTCTATAGAAATAGGTTTTGAGTGATAATATATGCATAACCCAGTGGAATTGCTTGTCAACTTCAGGAGGAGAGAGGGGAGAGGCAAGGGAGACAATAGGAATCATGTAACCATGGAAAAAAATTTAAAAAGAAAATAAAAAAATTCCAGTCTTCACTTAAATATTTTGAAGATGAAAATATATTATTAAAAAAATAAAAATAAAAAAATATTTTGAAGATGAATCAAACGCAGCTTTGCGTTAAAATTGGTCTTAAGTGTGAGTGAATAATCCCATCAAAATTATTTCTTATATTATGATTTAAATAACCCCCATTGACATTTTAGTTTTAATAAATGCTATTTTCTTATTCTTCTAATACAGAATTGGAAGACACTGCATTGGGATTAGTACTCCTAACATTTCTATACATCTTGATATCATCCATTCTGTTTTTCCTACATAAATTTCCTCACATAAAAGTAAGATACTACACATGAGAATTGTGGAGCAGTTGTTAAATGTATTTATTTGGACGCCAAATCTTCCCTTGTATAAGAGGAAAATATACTGTTAGGAGTCATTCTGATTCCCAGAGCCAAACATTTGAAAAATTCAGCATCTCCTCCATCTCACAACCAGGCTCTGACAGACATTTGTTTCACTGGAGAAATGCTGTCAGCTATTTCCAATAGCCTTCGAAGGGCATATCCTGTGCTTTTGAAGTGAAGGTTGAGTTCTCAAGTATGTGTTCTGTTTTGCCCAGATGTGGATGAATGTGCAGAAAACACGTGTGCTCAACTTTGTGTCAATCACCCCGGAGGATACACTTGCTACTGTGATGGGAAGAAAGGATTCAGGCTTGTTCAAGACCAGAAGAACTGTGAGGTAAAAATCTCCCCATGCCAAATCCATCCATCACTCTCGTCCTTTTTCAGAAGTGGCCAAATCCTTCTGAGAAGTTCTTCCTACACTAAATGGTACAGGACAGGGAGTGCTGGCTGGCACCTGGAATCAGGAAGACACGAGTTCAAATCAGACCTCAGACACTTATTAATAACTGTTTACCCCCAAAGCCCTGCAACATAAAAGTTTCTCCCCAGGTAGTTTGGGTAGAGAAAAAGGAGGGCATTGATCAAGCAGCTGCAGTCTAGCAGAATCACTTCAGAAACCAGAAAGATTGACTATTTCTTATGAGAGAAACAAGTATCTATGAAGAGACTTGGCGAAAGCATTTTCCAGCCACCTGTATCCTTCATCTGAATCTGAATAGTCGCACGCATCCTTGAAAAATCCTTGATCCTAGAAAAATGCTCAGGTTCCAGTGAAAACAGTCTTGGAATGATTTAGTGTGGATTGGGTGTATCAGGGTCCATGATATTCAGTGCTTGCTTTAATTAGTGACACAAGAGTCAGGAGGCATTTAGTTTAAATGGTCCCCTTTGGTAGTAGACTGGGTGTAGGTAACAAATTTTTCTTTATTAAAGAAAAAAAACACGACTTTAGAGACGTTATTGTATAGCTTAGTAAAATGAAGTATTTTCCTCACACTCAAGTGAAGGTGAAATTTGACAATACGTTACTAGGAATTTTTATAGAGAATACAAAGTTCATAATTTTGAAAATGAGCGCCTCAATCATAAGCATTTTATTAGCATATTTAAAATATTAGTATTTCTGTGCTTATATCTTCAGGCAATATGGCATAATGGATAAATATCAGGCTTGAGAGACAGGAAGACCTGATCAATTCCTGTAGGGAAGGACAGAAAGTGTTGGATTTGGGATCAAAGGATCTGGGTTTGAAGGGCTGGTCACTTGTCCTCATTGGTCCTTTATTGCCTGATATGTTACACGCTGGGGTTGGACTAGTTGACTTCTAAGACCTCTTCGAGCCCTAAAATTCCTGATGCTATGATCTATGATGCTCCATAAAGACTGCGTTTCCTTGGGCAAGTCATTGACGTTGAAAGTACCCCCGTGTGATTCTCTAAGACTATAAGTTGCAGAACAGCTTTTGATACACATTAGCATAGACAAATTAAGTAAAAATAGCTAATGTTTAAATAGCACCACACTATGCAAAGCATTTCCCAGTATCGCCTCATTTGATCCTTGTAACAACCCTAGGAGGTAGGTGCTATTATTATCCCCATTTTAGAGGTGAGGAAACTGAGGCAAACAGAGGTTAAGTAGCTGTTCACTGTCTAAGGTGGTTCTTGAACTCAGACCTTTCTGACTCCAGAGCTGGCTCTCTATTTACTGTGCCACCTCACTAAGTCCTGGGTTCAGAATTCGGTTACACACTAACTAGCTGTGTGACAGCTGGCCAAGTTTTTATCTTCTATGAAAACTTCAAAGATGGCAAAAGTGCAGATGTGTTGTAGAATTATCTTAATGGAAGGAGTTTATGCACAAGGAATTCCCTTGCATGGATGAAATCAGAAGTCTGGGCTTCTAGAAAAATATTCTAGTAACATAAAATCTGCATATGTCTACACAAATTGGGTTTAATTATATCACTTGGCTCAGGAAGATAACATAGGCTGTGCATTTTATCATTGGGACATCCGCACCAATTTCACATAATAACAATGAATTAGCAATAATATAATATAATATAATGAGGTTTACAAATTTCTTTACACCTTCTATTTAATTTTATTGGAATTTTAGATTCTTTCATTTAAAATTTTGATTGGAATCTTTTTCTGTAATTAAATCTAGTTATTTATTTTATATGGAGTCATACATATGGCATTTGGGAAAAGTACCAAAGGAGCGATGTGTCTATTTTGTTGTTCAATCTCTACTATTTTGCTTTGTTATGGGTTGACAATATGGCGACCATCTTAGAGTGCCAGTTCTAAGCACAAAGGGAGTCGCCCCTTTTCTTAACTCATCTTTGTACCTAGACTCAAGGAAAGCACAGGTTCATAGATCCCAATTAGATTTCCTTTTCATGCTTGTGTTTGACTGAATTTTGTGTTCTTCAGACATTCAGAATTTAAGTGCCTACTATGTGCCAGGTACTGTGCTAAATGCTGAGGATACAGGAAAAAAAATCAAAAATACAAGTTCTGCTCCCAATGGGTTCATAGTCTAATTGGGAAAACAATGTGCAAATAACTATGTACAAATATCTATATCCATATATACCAGATAAATTGGAGATAAGCCTTAGTTAGCATTTTTATACAAATATAAACAAATAAATCTATTTTTGAGTCAAATAGCTGACAAAAATTTCAACAATTTTATTTCTAAACCACTTTAGGTGAGGATTTGAGTGTGGCACTCATGTAATGCTTCCTCATGATATTGAGAATTTTGCAAAATACAATCCTAAAACCAAATACCGCGTCTGCGTCTGCAAATTTAATTCCACTTGTTAAATATTGCTAGAAAACAAAAGACTACACCACCTTTCATTCAACCAAATAAAGCTATTGTTTCAAAAACAGGGTTTCACCCAGTGTAGATCCTTTTCTGCTCTCTGGCAATGCAGGAAGATAAGAACAATCAAGTTCAAAATAAGTTTCAGAGAAGATTCTGCACAGTGATGTGAAAGCTATTGTGAAATGGTACACTCATTCATTCATTCCAGGATCTCTCATGCCTGGCTCATGTCGGTGCTTTGCTCCCCGTGTGGCCACTGGCACTTTTCTGTTCTCTACTTCCTGAATCTACTTTGCGAGGCATCATCGCTTCACTGAAATGGTACATGACAACTAGCTCTTAGACTCCTTGAGGTACGCAGATGAAAAGCGTGCTTTATGTAAAAAGGATTTCCCAATAATATGAAGAAATGGGTATTTCCTGGAGTTAAGGGACAGAAATGCTGGAGGGAGACTGTATTGGGAATTAAGAAAAGGAAAGGAAAGGAATCAGGAGTCACAATATTGAAGACTACTTGAATTACAAAGCCTGGCACAGAGGGAAGCTGTGGATGCTAAGACAGCCATGAGTAGGAATGCTATGACTTTATGATTCCAAAGAGGAATCTCAGCGTATTTAAGTATATCATACAGGGTATATTTGTAAAAAAAAAAAGCCCAAACATAGAAAAATCCCACTGTGGAGCAGACTAAAGTTGTGCAACATCATTACAGAACTACAGAGATACGAACATATACTTTTTTCTTTGTGTTTCTCCAGGCTGTTCCATTGTGTCTTCCTCTGAACCTTGAAAAAAATTATGAATTACTCTATTTGGCTGAGCAGTTTGTGGGGATCCCTGTTTTGTACTTGAGATTCCGTTTGCCAGAAGCCACCAGGTGAGTAGCTATTTCAGCTCTTTGGTTTTAGAAGTTAGTTAAAAAGGAAAGAAGAAGAAGAATGTTAGATGGACAAACAGTGAATTGCATGGATTGCCAAATCAATTAGAAACGTCTCGTAGAAGGGAGTATTCAATCAATTCTGTGCTACACTCATATACTTCAAATTCCAGGAGCTCGTTGTGACTCAAGGTAACTGCACTGACCTTCCCCGTATCTACTTTAGCTCCTCACGCGCTCTCTGCTTTCCTTCCTTGTCTAGTGGTCCCAGAATGCGTAAATGTATCCGGGGAAGATTCTAAAATGTGACTCTGTAGTGCCATTCTTCACCATAGCCTGTTAGTAAGGCAACATAAGCTCTTTCTGAAGTAGTCAAACGGGACAGTGGTGTTCAGAAATGGCAGCTAAGTGGTGTAGAGGATCGAATGTTGCATCCGAAGTCAGCAAGACCTGAGACCAGACCCAGCCTCAGTCTCAGACTTACTTATTAGCCATGTAACCTCTGTTTACCCCAATTTCCTCAACTCTAAAATAGGACCTACGTCTCAGGATTGTTATAAAGATCAAATAAGGTATGTAAAGTGTCATGCCTGAAAAGTAGGGGGTGCTACGTCAATGCTAGCTCTCCTCGCCATCTAGGTGCGTTCAAGGTATGTGGAGTCTATGAAGGTCATTTCAAAAAGAACAGTCCCTTACAGAAGGGTAATTGGAGCTCCATTGTGGGGGAATCTGGGGAAGCTAGGAAGAAAGTACAGCCGATGGAGAACAGTCAGCAAAGAGGCACAAAGATGCAAGTAAGATGCCAGTAAGCTTTGTCACTGGATCATGGAAAGAAGGAAGAATAATGGAAAGGTTAGCAAGCGTTCCAGATAGGAAGAGCTTAAAAGGGAATTTCTGTTTGATGAGGAAGCTCTTTGAGCAGGGGAACGACACAGTCACATTGGCTGCTAAGTGAAGCATGAATTGGAGTGAGGAGAGACTTAAGGCAAAGGGAACACTTAGAAGGCGATTATAATAGTCCAGGGGTGAGAGAACGAAGACCTAAACTTGGCTTATAATTATCTGGTTTGGGGCAAGTTATGAAGGCAGAAATGAAAATATGAAAAACGAATGGATTATATGGGGTGATTGAGAATAAGGAAGAGAGGATGAGACGTAGTTCATTAGCCTTGCTGACTGGGAGAACGGTGTTCTCCTTGAGGGTAATTAGGAAATTCAGGAGTGGAAAGGGGAAAAGAAGGAGTTCTGTTTTAGAATTGTTGAGTCTGAGGTGCCCAACGACCTTCTGGAGTGTGTGCGCACGCACATAGGTATAAATAGAAACCTATAAAATCCCTCTGTAAAACATCTAGCCCAAATCTGTCTGTCTTTCGCTCTCTGCATCCCTTTTTGTCTTTGCCTCCTTTTGTCTGTCTCTGTGTCTTTCTTCCTCTCTGTGTCTCTTTCTTTACTCCTCCTCATCCAACTCATTCCAACCACATTGGATTACCAGCTTTCCCCCAAACAGACACTGTGCCTCCCATCTCTAGTATCTGCACACTTTCCCCAAGTCTGACACACACTCTCTCCTCATGCTTGACTTTCAGAATTGCCATCTTCTCTCCAGGCTTAGCGCAGGTTCATCTTTTCCATGAAGCTTTTCCTACTCCCTCTTCTCACACTCCACCCCTAGTCAGTGCTCTACATGCTCTGATGACCTCGCTTCGCTCTTCTCTTCTCTATGCACGTTACCCTGAAGTGGAATATGAGATCCTGGAGAGCACAAGTGATTTTTTGGTAGCATTATACACCAACTCTTTAGAGCTAGAAGGAACCCTCTAGTTGAATTAAAAGCCAGAACCTGAAGTGACTGGGCCAGGGCTCTACCGCTAGGTAGTGGCAGTAGTAGCCTTGGAAGCCAGCTCCTCAGGGACTCTCAAGGCAGCATTGCTCTCAGTGTTCCTTCATTTCACGTTTCCTGAATTGAATTTTGTTTTCCTCTTTCAAAGGCTTCATTTGCCTTTTCTTACACTTCAGAACAAAATGGTACTCTTCAGTGCCATCTGGGGGAGAAATGTTTCTCTTGCTCTCAAGAGAGTAGAGAAACCCACTGCTGAAATCCAGTACAGGGCATCCTTGGGATAATTCCTTCCAGTCCCATCACCTGTCTGTGGACGTGGGTTCACTGAAGAATCATTGCCTTCCTCTCTCTTCTTCTTGTCGAATGGCTCCACTTTCATTTTTGAGAACAAATCTTTCAGTACAGTCAAGAGTTATGTCCTAAACCTTCCAAAATCTCACACATTGACTGAATGACATCTCTCATTTTGTTGTTAGGTTTTCAGCTGAGTTTGATTTTCGGACCTATGACCCAGAAGGTATTATACTCTATGCAGAATCCATTGATCATTCAGCATGGTTCTTGGTTGCCCTGCGTGATGGGAAAATTGAAATTCAGTTCAAAAATGAACATGGCACTAAAGTCACAAGTGGTGGCAAAATTATTAACAACGGTCTATGGAACATAGTAAGTTTTCAGATTACCAACCTCTAATTTCACCTGTAAACTTCTGGTATATTTCTATAAAGTTCAGTGATAATTGATTTTAGTAGCAATTAAATGACAACTTTAAAAATAGCAACTTTGATGTAAAATTCAGGTTTATCTGATGTTATATAAAATAGAGCAAAATACACTACATTGTAATGTATTGAAATAATATGGGGATTCATTCCCTAATAATATATCTGTGCTATTCCTAAGACTTGGAAAGAAAACCGATCCAGAAACTGAGAGATTCTGATCCTGGCCCAATATCTATAATGCTTTGGGAGAGTTCCTCATCTGTGAAATAAAAAGGTTAGATTACCGTCATCTATAAGGTCCAGTCCAGTCCTAAATTTAGTGAGTCATAATCATTTAGACACGGACAACTAGATGGCACAGTAAATATAGTGCCGAATTTGGAGTCGAGAAGACTCATCATTCTGAGTTCCAATCAAAGGCCTCAGACTTTGTGACCTTGGGCAAGTCACTTAATCCTGTATGCTTCAGTTCTTCATTTGTAAAATGAGCCAAAGAAGGAAGTGGCAAAACACTTCAGTATCTTTGCTAAGAAAATCTCAAATACAGTCACCAAGAGTCAGATGCAACTGAAATGACTCAAAAATAATAATTTTAATTACATTCTCCCTTGGCCAATTATCACCTCATACTCAATAGTTTATATAAAAAAAATATACATGTTTTTGGTAACATGCATAAAGGTAAATTGATAAATGGGTTTTACATAGGCAGTAAAAGCTGAGTTAAGTGGCCTCTTGCCAATGGGAATGCTTTGGAATAAAATATTTTGGATGATCTTCCAAAGCAAGTGTTCATTCTGGTTACCATGAGCAATGCTTTATGTAATAGAGCACAAGGAATTCCTGTCAAGAAGAGGCGAGAAGATATTTATTAATGTTTCTTTTGAGAATCAATGACTACTCTCTTATGCTAAGAGGAAACTAAGTCATTGCTTTTCCGATGAGAGGAATGGAAAGAAAACCACCTGCTCACAGCAACTGGCAATTAATCATCACTGCTCATGGCCAAAATGGAAAACCAAGAAGCAGCCTGGCACAGAGGAGAGAGCGTGGGACCTGAGTCTGGATTCTGGGGTTCAGACCCTAGCTTTGATATTAATTGTTGTACAATTAAGAGCAAATTGCTTCATCTCTCTTTCTAGTTGCCTCAGGTATTAAGGAAGGAGGTTGGGCTTCCATGTCCTCAAAGCTCTTTTGAACCCTAATGGCCCCTGGTGGTTGGCATATAAAATCAGATGATCCCCCAGACTAGGATTATATTTCCTTCTTTGGGAGCAATGGGTCCCAGTGCCTTGCCACTCAAAGAGAATTCAGGAAAATGACTGCACAGTAAATAGGTCACGGAATGTCAGTTTGCAAGTCAGCACAAGCTCACTCCAGTCCAGCCCTGGACTTTCCTTTGGATACTTCAGTGACTTTCACTATTGTAGACCTCAAAGGAGATCTCTGATGAGGGCCATGTGATTCTTGTGCCCTCCATGATTTTGATTTCATAGATTGAGAGATAACCGTGATATTCTCAGTAATGGACCACTGATGCATAAATGTACTTAGTCAGAATTTTATATCCATTCCTATCATCTGCTCTTCTGTGGTTCCATTTCATCCAGCTTTTACCATGCTGGATACCTCAATTTTATATGTTATAGAATCCTGGCTAATTTTAAAGAATGGTGTCAGAGTTCCTAGCACAGTGCTTAGTAGGCACTTAGTAAATGCTTTTTGAATGGATTTGGAGGAAAAATATTGGTCAAAAATCAGGTAATAATAAGAACTTGTATTTATTTGCAAAATACTTGCAAATAAATACAAGTTCTTATTATTTTACATATTTTTACTATATTATTTTACAAAGTGCTATAAAAACATGGAGAAATGCATTATATACATTATTAACCTCATTTTATAGGTGTGTAAATTAAGGCTCTGAGAGGAAAAGAGCTGGTAAAGAATGCCAGATATATTCAGAGTATCTCCCTAAACCTGGGAAATCAAGATCATGGCGGTCATTTATTACAATCTAGTATAAGTTGACCCTCATCAGAGATAGAACATAGCATCTTATGGAAGCGCTTTTTTTTAGAAAAATAATCCCTGGAATAAGGGCTTCATGATAAAATGAAATTATCATGTTATGTCATGATATGGCCTTACTTTTAGAGGATCCAAGTTCTAAAATTAAAGATAATTTTCCATCAGATTAAAGTTTAAGAACATTTACTAATGAAAATAGTTCAGATTTGAAAATATAATAGGTTCTGAATGTATGTGTAATAATTTTCTTTAAACTAAAACATTTTAGTAATTTGTATATTGTTCCAATTGTATTTAAATTATTTTTGGATACAATTATATTATAATATATTTATAAATTTGATGGCTTAGTAAGTTATGAAATGTTTCATAGGAACTTATTTGGGGTAGAAAACTATATAAAAAATAAAAGTCATTTTAGATAAGTACTTATAAAAGATTTAGATTGATATTAGTACATGTATTAATTTAAAAGCATATATATCAGTCATCCTGTTGAGTATATCTCATTCAATCTCATACATTTAACAATGTAAATATACATTGTTAAAGCTCATAAAAATAATTTTAAATGAAAAAAATACAACTTAAAATAATTTTTAAGGAACAAATTTGTGATGTAGAGTAAATCACCCAGGTAGTCTGACTATAAAGTAATATACACTGAAGTGAGTCATGCTACTTAATGATAGTGGGGCCAATGTAAGAAAATTTTTGATATTTAGTTATTTTACATGAAAAAATCACAAACATTTCTTGCAATTAACTCACATAGATAATTTTTCTTCAATAATTTTTCTTGACAACTTTTGAATAAAAGGTTTAAAATGGAAAAAGCCAAATTAAAAACCTTGTTAAAAAATTCATTTTCAGATCATTTGAAATGCTGTAGCTTAAATATCTTTAGATTTCCTGAAAATGAGACATATATATTCTATGTAATAGATAGGATATTTGAAGTTCCAATTCCCTTTTGATTACTTTAACATTTTATTCTTAAGTTAATGATTAGACAAGTGTTTAATATCTTATAGTTGTTCTACACCCTCAGAAGTCCCCAATACATATGTAAACCGTAATTAAAAAGGTCTTCTACCCAACTTTACAGTATATCTGTTTAGTTTTGTGGGACACTGGTATTTAAAAAAATATTCTATAGTACACTAACATTTGCATTTTTCTTTTCCATATTGCTCTGAATTTGTGATAAAATGCTATTATCTTAATCCAAATCTTGTCTACTTTTAAGAGTAATTTAATTTACCAAACCCAACATTTCACACTATAACTAGTTACAATATGTTCCTTTTGATTCTAGGTATCTGTTGAAGAATTAGAAAACAGTATAAGTGTTAAAATAGCCAAAGAAGCAGTGATGAATATAAACAGCCCTGGGCGCCTTTTCAAACCTTTCAAAAATGGTTTTCTGGAAATTAAAGTGTTCTTTGCAGGATTACCTCGCATGGCAGAAAATAATCTACTGAAATCGGTAATGATTAAGCCTCATAACATTTAATATCTGTGGTATACTTTTACTCCTTTCATTGTTTCAAAGATATTTAAATATCAGCAATGATAGTTTATGTAATACTTGCATAAAAACAACATCACGATATATTAATTTTCTTCTTTTCATTTAAAAAAATTTTTTGTTGTTATGCAAAACACACTTTCGTACTGGTCACTGTTGTAAGAGCAAACTTACAAAATACGTAACCAAAACTCCAAAATAAAACCATAAATACAATATTGTGAAAGATGACTCCAACAGATCTTTCTCTGGAGGTGGAGAGCATTCCCAGTCATAAGTCTTCCAGGATTGTCCCAGATCATTGCATTGCTGAGAGTAGTCAAGTTTTCACAGATGATTATTGTCTAATATTGCTGTTATTGGGTACAGTGTTCCCCCAGTTCTGCTTATTTTACTCTGCATCAGTTCCCACAGAATCATGATATATTAAAAAAACATAGTTTAGGAAGAAAGGATACAAGTATTTATGAAGTCCTTGTTATTTACCATGAGCTATGCAAAGTACTGGGAATACAAATATAATTAAAAAAAAAAGACAGTCCCTTAAAGTCCTCAAAGAGTTTACATTCTAATGGAGAAAGACAACATAACAAAGAAAGGTAAAACCTGGGGAAAGGGAAAAATCTGAAAGTTAGAAGTGCCTGGAATGGAATGAAAGGTGGTTGGTTGGCTTAGGCTCCTCCACAAAATGGAAGCTAGAGAATATAGGAGGAACTCACTTCTAGGAGAAGGAAGCTGGCTGGGCTTATTGGATGGATATCGCAGGGAAAGAAGGCCAATATCCATGTATTCAAGTAGTTGTTTTTCTTTGGTGTTTCTACTCCCACAGTTTTTCCTCTGAATGTGGATAGTGTTTTTTCTTGTAGATTACTCCAAGTTGTTCAGGATCATTGCATTGCCACTAATGGAGAAGTCCATTACATTCCATTGTACCACAGTGTATCACTCTCTGTGTACAATGTTCTCCTGGTTCTGCTCCTTTCACTCTGCATCACTTCCTGGAGGTTGTTCCAGTTCACATGGAATCCCTCCAGTTCATTATTCCTTTTAGCACAATAGTATTCCATCACCAACATATACCACAAGCCATTCCCCAGTGGAAGGGCATCCCCTCATTTTCTAATTTTTTGCCACCACAAAGAGTGCAGCTATGAATATTCTTGTACAAGTCTTTTTCTTTATTATCTCTTTGGGGGTACAAACCCAGCAGTGCTATGGCTGGGTCAAAGGGCAGACAGTCTTTTTTCACCCTTTGGGCATAGTTCCAGATTGCCCTTCAGAATGGTTGGATCAGTTCACAACTCCACCAACAATGCATTAATGTCTCCATGTTGCCACATTCTCTCCAGCATTCATTACTTTCCTTTGCTATCATGTTAGCCAATCTGCTAGGTGTGAAGTGATACCTCAGAGTTGTTTTGATTTGCATCTCTCTGATTATAAGAGATTTAGAACACTTTTTCATGTGCTTATTAATAGTTTTGATTTCTTTAACTGAAAATTACCTATTCATGTTCCTTGACCATTTATCAATTGGAGAATGGCTTGATTTTTTGTACAATTGATTTAGCTCTTTATAAATTTGAGTAATTAGACCTTTGTCAGAGGTTTTTGTTATGAAGATTATTTCCCAATTTGTTACTTCCCTTCTAATTTTGGTTGCATTGGTTTTGTTTGTACAAAAACTTTTAAATTTGATATAATCAAAATTATTGATTTTACATTTTGTGATTTTTTTCTAGCTCTTGCTTGGTCTTAAAGTCTTTCCTTTCTGAAAGATCTGACATGTTTACTATTCTATGTTCACATAATTTACTTATAGTTTCCTTCTTTATGTTCAAGTCATTCATCCATTTTGAGTTTATCTTGGTGTAGGCTGTGAGATGTTGATCCAAACCTAATTTCTCTCATACTGTCTTCCAATTTTCCCAGCAGTTTTTATCAAATAGTGGATTTTTGTCCCCAAAGCTAGAATCTTTGGGCTTGTCATAGACTGTCTTGCTGAGGTTACTTACCCTAAGTCTATTCCACTGATCCTCCTTTCTGTCTCTTAGCCAGTACCATATTGTTTTGATGACCAATGCTTTATAGTATAGTTTGAGATCTGGGACTGCAAGGCCACCTTCCTTCACATTTTTTTTCATGATTTCCTTGCATATCCTTGATTTTTTTGTTCTTCCAAATGAACTTTGTTATGTGTTTTTTTCTAATTCAGTAAAAAACGTTTTTTGGTAGTTTGATGGATATTGTAATAAAATGGATGATCTGTGGCGAACCATTTCTGGTTGTGGTATCTGAATACTCTGGCTTGCTAGAGAGCTGCTAAGGGGAACCTACAGGAATGCCTATTTACTATGGAGATAGATGAGAGATAATGTTAGGGAGATAGATACTGCTAGAGAGGTTACTCTGGAGTTGTCTATTGATCCCTAAAGGCTAATAAATCAAACTATTTCCTACCCTCCTTCACTTCCCTTAACCACCTTCTTCTTGAAGCTTTTTGACTTCGCCCTTCCCCCCCGAGTGAACTATGATATTTCAGAGATATATTCTTTACTCTACTTTTCTCAAGTAAAGGGGTTTATTGGTAACAAACAGAATGGGGATTGAGGTAAGAGGGATGAGGATTGTCCCCAATCTACAAGGAAGGGTTATGAAGGTTTTAGGAAATGTCAGCTAGTCACAATTGTGACACAGAGACAGCCAGAGAAATGGAGGACAAGTATTTTTCTTCTTCTCTTCTTTAGTCAAATAATCTCTGCTTGAGTAATTCAAGTCCAGACTCTGTCAAAACCCCAAAGGTCTCTCTCTCTCTCTCTCTCTGCCTAAGTCAGGAAAGCCAGTCTCTCTTGATCAGGAGCCCAGAGAAGAGATTTCTCCTTTGGTCAGTCATCCCCAGAGAGAGAACCAGTTCCTCCCTTCTGGCCAGGCTCCCAACTGCCTCCTCCTGGGAACATTCTGTTTGGACTCTTCACTTTAATTGAAAGACAGATCATGCCTGGCTTGTCCTGTAAATCCTCCCTTTCTTCATGCCTCTTCCACAACAGTATGGCACTAAATAAGTATATAAATTTGGGTAGGATGGTCATTTTTATTATGTTAGCTCATCCTTTCCATGAGCAGTTAATGTTTTTCCAGTAGTTTAGATCTAGTTTTAATTATGTGGAAAGTGTTTTGTAGTTGTGTTCATATAGTTCTTGTGTTTGTCTCGGCAGATAGATTCCGAAGTATTTTATATTGTCTAGGGTGATTTTAAATGGAATTTCTTTTTCTAATTCTTGCTGCTGAGATATGTTGGAAATATTTAAAAATGCTGATGACTTATGTGGATTTATTTTGTTATTATGTGGGTATCCTGCAATTTTGCTAAAGTTGTTGATTATTTTGACTAGCTTTTTAGTTGATTCTCTAGGATTCTTTAAGAAGACCATCATATCATCTGCAAAGAGTGATAGTGTGGTCTCCTCATTGCCAATTTTAATACCTTCAATTTCTTTTTCTTCTCTAATTGCTACTGCTAGTGTTTCTAGTACAATGTTAAATAATAGAGGGGATAATGGGCATCCTTTTTTCACTCCTGATCTTATTGGGAATGCATCTAGTTTATCCCCATTGCAGATGATATTGGCTGATGGTTTTAGATAAATGCTGTTTATTATTTATTAGGAAAGGACCTTCTATTCCTGTACTTTCTAGTGTTTTCAATAGGAATGAGTGTTGTATTTTGTCAAAGACTTTTTCTGCATCTATTGAGAAAATCATGTAATTTTTGTTGGTTTGCTTGTTGATATGGTCAATTATGTGGATGGTTTTCCTAATACTGAACCATCTTTGCATTCCTGGTATAAATTCCACCTGATCATATCACCTTGTGATGACTTGCTGGAGTCTTTTTTTGCTAGTATTCTATTTAAGATTTTTGAATCTTTGTTCATTAAGGAGATTGGTCTAAAGTTTTCTTTTTCTGTTTTTGACCTGCCTGGTTTTGGAATCAGTACCATATTTGTGTTATAAAAGGAATTTTGTAGAACTTCCTCTTTGCTTATGTCAAATAATTTTTATAATATTGGGATTAGTTGTTCTTTGAATGTTTGATTGAATTCACTTGTGAATCCATCAGGCCTTGGTGATTTTTTCTTAGGGAGTTCTTTGATGGATTGTTAAATTTCTTTTTCTGATATGGGATTATTCAAGAATTCTATTTCTTCTTATGTTAATCTAGGCAATTTATATTTTTGTAAATATTCAGCCATATCACGTAGATTGCCATATTTATTGCCATATAATTGAGCAAAATAGTTTTTAATGATTCCTTTAATTTCCTCTTCATTGGAGGTGAGGTCTCCCTTTTCATCTATGATGCTGTTAATTTGGTTTTCTTCTTTCCTTTTTTTTTATTAGATTGACCAGTACTTTGTCTATTTTGTTTGTTTGTTTTTTCCCCCAAAATACCAGCTTCCAGTCTTATTAGTTCAATAGTTCTTTCACTTTTGATTTTATTAAGTTATCCCTTAATTTTTAGGATTTCTAATTTAGTTTTCATATGGGGATTTTTGATTAGTTGACTTTCAATTTTTTTTTTATTTGCATGCCCAATTCATTGACCTCTACCCTCCCTAATTTGTTAGTATATGAACTCAGGGATATAAATATCCTCCTGAACACTGCTTTGGCTGCATCCCATAGATTTTTAAAGGATGTCTCATCATTGTCATTTTCTTCAATGAAATTATTAATTGTTTCTATGATTTGTTCTCTAACTAATCGATTTTGGAGAATCATATTATTTAATTTCCAATTAATATTTGATTTGCCTCTCCATGTACCCTTACTGATTATTATTTTTATTGCATTATGAGCTAAAAAGGTTGCATTTATTATTTCTGCTTTTCTGCATTTGTTTGCCATGTTTTTATGCCCTAGTTCATGGTCAGTCTTTATGAATGTACCATATACTGTTGAAAAGAAGGTTTATTCCTTTTTGTCCCTATTTATTTTTCTCTACATATGTATTAACTTAATTTTTCTAAGATTTCATTCACATCTCTTACCTCTTTCTATTTATTTTTTAATTTGATTTACCTAAATTTGATAGTGGCAAGTTCAGGTCTCCCACTAGTATAGCTTTACTATCTATTTCCTCCTTCAACTCCACCAGTTTCTCCTTTAGAAATTTGGATGCTATAGCATTTGGTGCATACATGTTGATTACTGATATTTCCTCATTGTCTCTACTGTCATTTATCAGGATGTAGTTACCATCCCTATCCCTTTTAATCAGATCTATTTTTACTTTAGCTTTGTCAGATATCATGATTGCAACTCCTACCTTTTTTTCTATCAGTTGAGGTGCATTAGGTTTTGCTCCAACCTTTAATTCTTTTTTTAAAAATTTTATAGTATTTTATTTGATCATTTCCATGCATTATTCATTAAAGACAATGATCATTTTCTTTTCCTCCCCCCCCACCCCCCCGTAGCCGACACGTTATTCCACTGGGTGTCACATGTGTTCTTGCTTCGAACCCATTCCCATGTTGTTAATATTTGCATTAGAGTGTTCGTTTAGAGTCTCTCCTCTGTCATGTCCCCTCAACCGCTGTAGTCAGGCAGTTGCTCCTCCTCGGTGTTTCTACTCCCACAGTTTGTCCTCTGCTTATGGATAGTGTTTTTTCTCCTAGATCCCTGCAGATTGTTCAGGGACATTACACTGCCACTAATGGAGAAGTCCAATACGTTCGATTATACCACAGTGTGTTTGACTCTGTGTACAATGTTCTCCTGGTTCTGCTCCTCTCACTCTGCATCACTTCCTGGAGGTCGTTCCAGTCTCCATGGAATTCCTCCACTTTATTATTCCTTTTTGCACAATAATATTCCATCACCAACATATACCACAATTTGTTCAGCCATTCCCCAATTGATGGGCATCCCCTCGTTTTCCAATTTTTGGCCACCACAAAGAGCGCAGCTATGAATATTTTTGTACAAGTCTTTTTGTCCATTATCTCTTTGGGGTACAGACCCAGCAGTGCTATGGCTGGATCAAAGGGCAGACTGTCTTTTATCGCCCTTTGGGCATAGTTCCAAATTCCCTCCAGAATGGTTGGATCAGTTCACAACTCCACCAGCAATGAATTAATGGAGGACAGAGTTTCTTAAGCAATGGAATGACATGGAAAAGACATGCTTTAGGAATATCAATTTAGCACTTATGAGGAAGATAGATTGTTAATGGAGAGACTAGAAGCATGGAAACCAATTATGAGGTTATGACAATGTTGTTTAGTTATTTTTCAGTTGTGTCTGAATCTTTGTGACCCCATTTAGGGTTTTCTTGGCAGAGATACTAGAGTGGTTCGCCATTTTTTTCTGCAGCTCATTTTACAGATGAGGAAACTGAAGCAAACAGGGTGATATGACTTCCAGGGTCCCACAGCCAGTAAGTGTCTGAGGTCAGATTTGACATCAGGAAGATGAGTCTTCCTGACTCCAAGATTGGCACTCTAACCACTGCATCATCTAGCTACTCATTATTTCAATAGTCCAGGTATAAATTAGGGCCTCTCAGGCAACAAATGGGATGAGGGTATTTTGTGGTAAATATGAAGAATTTGAAGGTGATATATGACCAATTTTTCTTACCCATTTCAATTCCTGTTTGCCAGCATTTAAATACCTCTTCAAATAAATAATTATGGAATTATCTAGGATCCATCCTAGAAAAAGGAAAAGGTCAGATTCATCTCCAAGCAATATTACATGAGATGCCCCACTTATATTAGTTTTTGTTGTCTAAAACTTGCCTGTCTAGGTACATATTTTCCATTTATAAAACTGCTAGTGTACCTAAATGCAACCTTAACCCACCTTGAAATGCTATTTTTACCCAAAGACATCTTTTCAAGGAACCAATTAATGATGTAATGTCCTCTTTGGATTCTTCCCACCCTACCCCAATTTGAATTTCTGCTAGAAAATAGGATCCCTGGAAGGGAGAAACTACCTCGTGGTCAAAGATATCTTATAGGTTTGGATTTTTATGACTATAACTCTTGAGCCCCAACAAGTGTGTCCCCCATTAATAACCAAACAGTAGGCATAATTAGCTTTTTAGCAAAGGTGCTTACTGAAATGGTGCAGTAATCACAGTAGCTACAAAATATTCCTCTTCCCAGATATCTAGAGAGCATTTTCCTACCAATACCCAAAGCATCTATAGGAAAAGTGGGCACAAATGTTCTTACCACTCCAATATTGTAGGCCTTCAAACTCATTTCTCTCCTAATTGAGTCCTATAAACCTCAATTGCTAGATATAGCTCTCTCTTGAGTCTCTAGTTGACTCCTTTCTCTGTTGACTGTATTTATATGCTTTGAAGCTATTCTGAGTAGATGATTCTATGTGTTTTTATGTCACAAATATGTCTTTACTATCTCATATATGCCTCACACTTTCTTGATCTGACTTTATAACTTAAAGCAGGTGTCTGGGAG
Organism: Monodelphis domestica; assembly: GCF_027887165.1. Classification (NCBI taxonomy): domain Eukaryota; kingdom Metazoa; phylum Chordata; class Mammalia; order Didelphimorphia; family Didelphidae; genus Monodelphis; species Monodelphis domestica. The sequence continues at coordinate 247,007,906 of NC_077234.1, forward strand.
AATAGCCACATTGCTATTGCAGATTCAGGGTGGAGTGAATTGAGGGGGAAAAAAATCTCTTCCTTCCACCAAACTAGGTCCTTCCTCCCTGTTGTCTTCTGCCTCCACTATCTTCTACTATAGAACTTTGATGATTGTGCCTTAAAGACTTAACTTTTTAAAGCTCCATGAGCTGTGGCCAATTTTCACTTCAATCAATGTATTGCTCTTTCTGAGTCAATCAGAGGAAGAGGAAGATGTTTCACTTCAAAACCTCATCATCACTGATTAAATTTGATTACTACATCAATTGTTCTTGGTGGGAGGAGGACCTTCCAATGATGTTAGAAACAGTATTTCTATAACCAAGTGCTATGTTGTTTGATAAGGACTCCGAGTAGGAAGGGGGAAAATTACTTTCAACTTTAATTTATTTTAGCTAAATGAAAATATCTTAAATTTTTTTTACTTTAAAAATATTTTTTCCATGTTTACATATTTCATTTTCTTTCTTTCCTCTCTCCCCTTCTGGATCTAATAAGCATTTCCACTGGACTATACAAATGTTACTCCTGATACCTATTTCCCTATTATTCATTTTTGCAATAAAATAATCTTTTAAAACCCAAACCCCAAATCACATATCCACATAAACAAATAAGTCATTTATTTTTCTTCTGTGTTTCTACTCCTTCAGTTTTTTCTCTGAATGTGGATAGCATTCTTTCTCATGAATTCCTTGGGATTGTCTTGTGTTTGCAAAGCCCATTACATTGGATTGTTCCACAGTGTTTCACTTTCTGTGTACAATGTTCTCTTGGTTCTGCTCATTTCACTCTGTATCTGTTCCTGGAGGTTCTTCCAGTTCATATAGAAATCCTCCAGTTCATCATTCCTTACAGAACAATAGTATTCCATCCCCATCATATACCACAATTTGTTCAGCCATTCCCCAATCTAGGGACACCCTCTCTAAATGAAAATATTTTTTAGTAATGGAGAATGACTAAAAAGTGATGATGTTTTAGCAAAAAAGGGAATTTCCCTTAGAAGTGAAAACCCACTTTGTTGAGTAGTTAACAAACACTGTCAGTATTTCGCTTACTCTGTCCAGCTTAGATGTGTTGAAAACTTTATCCATTGATCTCTGTTTCAACTCTTATGTAGATTAACCCTCGCCTAGATGGATGTATTAGAGGATGGAACTTGATGAATCAAGGAGCTTCAGGTGTAAAAGAAATTATTCAAGAAAAGCAAAACAAGCATTGTTTGGTCACGGTGGAGAAAGGCTCCTACTATCCTGGTTCTGGAGTTGCCCAATTTGACATTGATTATAGTAAGTCATTCCCTTTCTTTGGAATTAATTTCTTTTGGTAATTTTTCCCCAATTACATGTAACAAGAATTTCCAACATTTTCAAAGAATATTGAGAATAGAATTCTCCCCCTCCTTCCCTTTCCCCCACCCCCACCATGTTGAGATGGAAAGCAATCTTATCTGCAATCATATAAAACATTTTCTCATATTATCCTTTTGTGGAAGGAAACTCAAATTTAAAGAATAAAAAAGAAAATATAAAAAGTATATTAGACTCCAGACTTTCTCTATGGACGAAGATGGCACTTTTTTAACATGAGTCCTTTGTACTGTTTTGCAGGCCTAATGAAGTCTTAGATATTTTAAAATGGTAACATATTTAATATGTACAGACCATAAGATATGACCATAAGATATAGAATGAAAAAAAGTCCGAGTGACTGTTTAATCCTGTGGTTCTTAATATGGTGTCCATGGACCCTTTCCCCAATGAATTTGTCAGTATATTTTTGGGGAAAATAAGAGTCTATGAAATTGTATGGGGCAAATTACATGAATTTTAATATAATTGGTTTCCTCTGTAACCCAACATATTTTACTTGAAGCATTTAAAAGCATTATTATGAGGAGTCTTGAGGCTTCACCAGGGTATTAAGGGGGTTCCTGATACAACAGATGTTTAACAGTTCCTTGGTCTACTCCAATTCTCCCTTATGCAATGAGGAAACTGAAGCACAGAAAAGGGAGGAATTTGTCTAAGGTCACATAGTAAACAGTAGCATTAGAATTTGAACTTTGGTTCTCTGAATCCAAATCTAGTACTCTTTCCAAGATACCCTACAACATGTATTTTTTCTTTGTACTTTCTTTAAAGTGTTTTTGATACCTTTTGGTCTAACACTCAACCCACACTAATTCCATAAATAATTAAACCAAACGGGCTAACAAAACTAACAAAAAAAATGATTGTGGCTAAAAAGGAAGTCTATATTCTTTGACCACAATCTTTCACTGCTAACATTGTTCATTATATCTCACAAATAAAGTTTATTAACTTTATTTAACATGATTATGCATTCTGCTTCATGAGAATAAAGACGTTCATTTCTCTCTATAACCTCAATATAGAGTATAATTTCTTAAATACAACTGGTGCTTAATAAATGCTCTTTGAATTGATTGCACTTTGAAGGTTGTCTATCCTTCTGAGGTTTAATGATTGTTATTATAATTACAAAGTAGAATGCCATGCTTAAAATAGTTTTCTACCAAGTTACTACCACTGCTCCGCCATAGTTTTCCTCCACAGCCACCACGACCACACTTTCTTTTCTTCTCTCTCCTGGGAGTCTCCGAAACTAGAATGTAATTGTATTCTAAATCCATCAGAAAAAAAGGAACATGACATAGAAAGCATCTTTTTTTCTGTCAGTAGAGTATAAAAGGAGAAAGCATTCGGGATCTCTCGAGCCATGATCAATTTGCAAGGCATCTTGTTATTAAGAACTGCTCAAATGAAGCTGATGCTACTGTTGAAAGTGAAAAACAAAAACCACCACCACCACCAGACACAAAGGGTACTTAAAGGAGAAAAGATAGTATTTTCCATGTTGGATTTTCCTAACTTATTTTCAACAGTGAGGAGCAGGAAGGCGTCTATTACTGAGATGGGGGAAAGGCAACATCTGTCGCTTGTTATACCCGATACAGGGTAGCCAGCGGACACTCTTACTCACTCTCTAAGCCATTCGGCTCCTCTGCGGATGTCCTAATGATACTTCCCTGCATGCTTCTCTCCCCCCTTGCTCCATTTGGTACAGGAAACGTGCTCAATCCTGAAGAGTGGCAGATAAACGTGACCCTGAGTGTTCGGCCATCGGCAGGCACTGGCGTCCTGCTTGCCTTGGTGTCTGGCGACGCTGTTCCTCTAGCGCTGTCCTTGGTAGACTCCAGCACCTCTGACTTACAGGTGACGTTAGTCACGGGAAGGGCGAAGGGAATTCAATCAAGCAGCGGTTGGTATTCGTAACCATGTTTTCAGCACTCAGATATGCAAATGGCTCTGCTTTCAGTGACACGGGACCATTTTGGACTGATGCGTATTCCAATTTGTCCAATTAGTCAACTGAGTCATGAACAGCTCTCAAGTGGTCTTCGCATCCCTTTCAGCTCTAGGTAGCCCTATTAGCAGCAGGGAAGGCTGGCTACTCAGGACACCTCTGAATTCACCGGATTCTCATAGTTGCCCACCTGAGGATAACTGGCTTCTACCAAGTCATATAATTAGCCAGTTGAATTAGTATTTGCTGCGTTCCCCCAGCAAATGCCTGCATTCCAAATGTCCCCAAAGGAAAGACCTTCCACATGGGCTCCACCCCGTTAGAAAAGCCCAGGAACTAGGAATAGCGAAATCCCCCCATCTTCCTTGAAGATCTGGAGTCTGATCAAGAAGCCAACTAGCGCGAGATGGAGGGAGCAGGGTCTTAGTTCTGTCGTCTCCTCCTAGTCTATTCTGAGGGCAGCTCCCTGTTTCAGGCAGGCTTGGAGATGCAATGTCTGGGGTTCGAATACGACTTCCCACACTTCCTAGAAGTGTGACCCTGGGAAATCATTTCACTCCGGTTGCCTTGCCCTTACTGCTCTTCTGCTGTGGATCCAATATTTTTATTAGTTTATTATTAGTTATTGATATTCTTATTTATTCTTATTAATTATATAATTAATATTAATTATATAATTAATTTTTATTATTATTAATTATATAATTAATATTAATTATATAATTAATAATAATAATAATTAGTATTAGTTCCAAGATAGAAGGTAGGGGGTTATTTTTGAAAAAATAAATAAAGATTGTTCTGGTGTAGAAAGCTGGAGGGGATAGTGCATATATCATCCAAGCTTCTGACCAAGACACCCAGTGACTGACATCCGTCATAGGACAAAGTAAAATCTACACCGTTATTTCCAGATAGGAAAAACAAAAACTGATATTTATCCAGAAACAATTTTAAGGACCAAATCATAAACGTCCTTTATTTTGGATACGGCCTTGACCAATGCAGATCAGAAATTTAGAATGTCACAGAATTGCCCGGGAGCACCGAGAGTTTGTTGGCAGCAGGACTCAAACCTAGTTTTTCATGTTTCTAAGATCAATTCTTTATCTCCTATGCCATGCTGCCCTACAAAATCGATGTGTGTTTATTTGCTTATATTTTGTGCATATTCTTATGCCCGTGTTGCTTCTCTCAGTAGGTTGCAAACTGCTTGAAAGCAGGGACAATTTCATCTTGTCTTCAAATCTCCAGGGCTCAGCATAGTCACAGGCACGCAGATGGAACAGCTTTTTAAAAATTGGTTTATTGATTAACTTTGCTTAGAGTTGCCAATCTTCTGTTGATGACAGGCATTCCACCTTCAGTATTATGATTTCCCAGTTTTTGTGCTTTAAAAGGGAATTTTGGGGAAAGAAGCAGAACAAGTAAAGTAATTGTCTTTTGCACCTGTAAACTGTTTATCCTTATTACTTCTATGGCCAGTTCCATTTGAAAGGAGATAAATTAATTAAAGAAGGCAACATCTCCAAGTTTATGTTGCCATTTGCTTTAGATCGAAAAGAGGTAGTGATTTTGGCCTCCATTTTATCTGAATAATTCTGAGAGGCAGAGAGAGCCAGGGGCTAAGGTCTGGTCTGAGTAGAAATGAAACTGGAATTTCTTGCTTAAATAGCCAAGATAAGACACAGTCACTCACCAGCTCTCCGGAGCCAACACGTTTGGCATGGCACTCAACCCTATCCTTTGGAATGCTAGTCTCAGGGAATTAAAAAAGATTGCTTTACTTCTTAAAAGTTCAAAGCCTGACAACTAAGTTTTATGCAGTCTTTACCCCCTTTGCCTTTGTTCTTTTCTTCTTCTTATCTGAATTTTGATGCTTTCACAAATCATCGAGATGATAGGTTTAGAGATGAGAATAGAGAGAATTAAAACAATTCTTCTGGCTAGATGCTAACAGCTCAAATTCAAGGACCTGATAAAGGACATTTGGGTACTATCCAGACTGCCTCTATTAACAATTCATTCCAGGCTTTGTGCATAGTAGATAACGAGTTACAGGAGTCATATTTTTGTCTCAGAATCAGTACTGTGCATTGGTTCCAAGGCAGAAGAGTGGTAAGGACTAGGCAATGGGGGTTCAGTGACTTGCCCAGGGTCACACAGCTGGGAAGTGTCTGAGGTCACATTAGAACCCAGGAGTTCCCATCTCTGGATCTGGCTCTTAATCCACCGAACCATCTAGCTACCCCTAGGCATGATAAAGTAGATGCTCAAGGTGAAACTGACTTAAGAGATGCTAAAAGTGCTGCCAGCTTTCAGGAAACACTGGAGGTTGGAGAGCTTTGGAAAGAAAAATGTATATGGTTAAAAGATCTTGGTGAAAAATTCCAGTTACTAATTTACCAAAGATGTCTGGATTTAGCTTCCCTCCCCCATCCCCCAGATTGTTTATATGTACTCCACCAATTTAAAGCAGTTTTATGCATATTTTCCCTGTGCCATTTCTAACACTAATTTAATTAACATTAGTGAATAACTTTTAAATATCTCTCTAACTTACCATTTTCTGCATATTCCCCCATGTGAGATCAATACACATAGCATATAAAACAGTGCCTCCTACTGCCAAAAACCAAAACTATATTTCCCACTAAGTCCTCCAATGCTACCAACTATGACTGGGGGTAGAATGGGATGAGAATAGGAATGGAAATGGATTTTGCAATCAATGAATTAGAAGTTATTCCAGTACTGAACCAACAGTTTATAAGAACTATGTCTTTAAACGATGTTTTTTTATTGGGGATATAGTTAATATATATATATTGATCCCCTAAACAAACAGGCCTTTGGCAATGATGATACTAGCCTTAAAGGGCCAGTGTGCAGGTGAAAACCAAAGAAGAAACTAGCAGAAACTCCTTTTTTATGACTCTAGTTTTCCTTCTAATGTTCTTTTCACCTTTTTCTGCTGGTACCCAAGTCTCAAATATTACGATCTTCATGTAACCTAGAATACACTTCGTTACATATTATTGCTTCTTTCTTTCAAAGTCTAACTTAGTTACTGCCTCTAGTCTGAAGATGTTTTCTGATTTTCTTAGCTGAAAACTGATGCGTCTTCATATTGTCTGAGTTTTCTGTGTGATCTCTTATTTGCCTTTGTCACATTCTATCTAGCATCGTATTTATTTGTATATACATTGCTTCATCCTAGTTGGATTTTAAATTCCTTAATGGTCAGGACTGTGATATTTTCATTTTTGTATGTATAATTACCCTGAATATTTTCGTTGAATTGAATGAATTAGCAGATACCAAGTATTGACTTGAGTCTATGGAATAAATTGATTTCTAAAGGTGAATAGCTATTTTATTGTTAAGGCATTTTATCACTAACATGAGAAGGAAATTTTATTTTTAAAATGCCTGTTACATATACCTCTCCTGTATACATAAGATAAAATTTAAATACACAAACTAAATAAAATTATTATTAATACTTGCTTAAAAATGTTTGCTTTGTCTCTCAGGATATTCTAGTAACTATTGAAAATACCACTGTGTCTCGAATGGAGGCTAAGAAATTGTGTACCCATGAATATTCCAAAGTGGAACTCCGTGTCAGCAGAGGCTTGCTGGAGTTAACAAATGGTTTGGATGGAGAAACTATTTACCATGAAGATCTAAAGGCAAAACTTGCCATCTTGGACAGAGCAATGACAGGAAGAATAACTACCTATCTTGGTGGCATTCCAGGTATCTCTTTAAAATCCTAGAATCCCTGAGACCTCAGAAGTATAAGAACTAGCTGATAATACAGCCTAAGTACAGAAGTAAGCTATATATATATGCAAAAATTACCTCCTTCACAGGTACAAGCTTTACTTGAAGAACTGTGGTGATGGGGAACTCACTACCTCTAGAGGTAGCTCATTTTATTTTGAAGAGTTTTCTTCATGAGGAAGTTTTTCCTAGTCTCAAATATTTCTCTCTCCAGCTTCCATCCACTGAGGTTATTTCTGCTTAATAGAGTCATTCAGAATAAGTCGAATCCCTTTTCCATGTCACAGTTCTTCAAATTCTGCCATCGTGTCACCTGTTTCATATTCTAAATATCTCAATTCTTCTCAGTTTGGTTTTAATTCCCTTACTATCTTGATTGCTTTCCTTTGGATGTACTTCAACTTGCTAATAGCTTCTCTTAAATGCAACACCTAAAAATAGGGAAAATATACAGATGTTGCCTGCTAGCACTTGACCAGGATAGAATACAGATAGATCCATTTCCCTCATTCTAAACTTGCCTTTAAAAAATAATCGAGGTGCATTCACTTTTTTTGACTGCAATGTCAAATTATTGATTCATATTGAGCGTGTAGCCTACTAAAGCTTAAAAATATTTTCACATAAACACAATCTGTATTTGTGCAATTGATAGTCCAAGCTCAAATTTTCTAATTTCATCTTACTGTATTTTCCTCTTGTTCTAACCTACTAAGAACGTTTGGGATTCTGGTCTGTCATCTAACATGCTGTGTCCCTCTCTTCATGTCACCTGCATGTAGGCATGCTAACTGTATCTTGATCCAAGCCAGTGGGAGAACAGTTACACAGAGCAGGCTGACGGACAGAACTCTGTGATCTTCCCCTAAAAGCCTCTCCCCAGTTTGGCTATCATCTATTGATCATCACTTTTTCCTTGGGTTGGGGGTTCGACAAATTCCAAATCCATCTAATCATGCTATTGTCCAGCTCCCAGTTTTTATGAAATCCCCAGGGATGACATGAGACTGTCAAATACTTGCTGAGCTCCAAGTTTAATATGTTCATGGAATGTTCATGATCTATCAATTAGGTAACCCTGTCAAAAGGATATTAATGATGTTCTGGATAATACTCTGTTAGTTTTATACAATCGTTGCTTCCCTTTCTAAATGCTCACTGATACCACCTAGAATTTTTTCAGGAAATGAATGTTGTAAAAGCATTTGTTCACTTCTAGTCCTGAAATACATCTCTCCTTCTCAGTGATTTCTCAGAGTTCACACACAGTGATTCAGACATCATATCCACCAGTTTTTCAGTTTAATTCTTCTGGATCGGGTCATTTTAACATAGTCTTTCTTCAAATAACTTCCGTGGATCATTGAATCCTACCTATCATTTTTCTGAACTGTTTGAAACCGGTTCTCCTCAAATCTAGGATAAACTTACCTTTAAATTTTTTTCTTTTTTTTTTTAATTTTATAGTATTTTATTTGATCATTTCCATGCAACCTTTAAAATTTTTTGAAATATATTTTTAGTCAAATTTGATATAATTTTCAATATAACGTTTTGGCAAAGAGCTAGAGAGAAGAATATAAAGGAGAGCAAAATTATAAATTCTATTATTTGTTTTCCTTCCCTTTCTATTAATATGTCATTGGTAGGTTTTTCAGTGTATTTTTTTTTCATTCTTTTGACTTTGGTTGTTTCTTGAAATTTCATGGCGCTTACACTTGCCTAACTAATTTTTAAGGCATAATTGTCTTGAGTGACCTTTTTCATTTGCCAGTTCTACTTTGTAAAATTTTCTTTTCCTCAGTGCATTTTTGAGCCTCTTTTCCCAAAGGGCCAATTCTTTCAAGAACTTTTTCTATTCAGTGCAGTATATCTTTTTCCATTTGACCAATTCATATTTTTAAGTTCTTCTCTTCTTAGGATTTTAGTGCCTCTTTTACCAAGTGGCCTCTTCTGTTTTTTAAGGATTCATTTCTTCAGTACTTTTTGTGCCTCCTTTACCAAGCTGTTGACTCTTTTATCATCATTTTCTTCTACCACTCATTTATTTTCCCATTTTTCTTCTATCTCTCTTATTTGATTTTTGAAATTGTTTTTGAGTTCCTCCATTAATTATGTGTGGGCTTGAAAGAAATTCCTGATTTTCTTGGAGTCTTTGGATGCAGCAGTATTGGTTTTGTTGTCATCTTCCGAGTTCAAGTCTGCCCCGTAACAAAAATAACATTCTATGTTGAGTTTCTTTTGTTGTTTGCTCTTCCTGTCTTTTTTTTTAAACCCTTACCTTCTATCTTGGAGTCAATACTGTATATTGGCTCCAAGGCAGAAGAGTGGTCAGGGCTAGGCCATGGGGGTCACTGTGCTCTGGTCTGTGAGTAATCAATCCCAAGCACTTTTTTACCTCTGAGAACTGTGACCAGAGTCCCCTGCTCCGCTGTGGCTGCAAGAATTGGCATCTGCCGGTGTTTCTCCTCATGCTGTTACTGTGGCCCAGGACGGGGACCTGGTTCTGCATGTGGGCAATGAGACCAGAGTCTTGTACCCAGTCAGCAAAGGGATTCCTGTGATCTCCTTCTGAGCAATTGTCCCAAGTTCCAGAAACCGTGGCTGCCGCTTAGCTGTGCCCCTGGTTTGTTGCCTTGGTGCAAGCAGATGTGGCACGCTGTGTCCCACCTCCGCCCAAGCACCAGGCCCATGCTGGCCTTTGAAGCCGTTTGGGGCTGAAAAATGACTTTGCTTTGCCTTTTTGCTAGGTCTGCTGTTTCATAATTTATTTTGAGGCATTTTATCATTGCTCTGGGGAGGATAATTTGGTAGAAATCAGATGGGCTCCTGTTCCTTCTCCCCCATCTTGGCTCTATCCCAATGTAGATTTTTTTGGAAGAGGTAAAAGGTTTTTTTTTTTAATTCTTTAGTATTCATCACAAACTAGCTGGTTCTCTTAGCATCCTGACATTCAATTAGATCTGTGCCACGTTTCTGTTTTCATCCTCAGTTAAATGCCCTTTTAACCATTTTCTGTGGCTACAGAACATGACTTCTGAAAATCTCAGCTGGTCAGTAGACCTCTGCCTATAGGCTACTTTAAATTTCTTTTTAATTTTATCATCAGGATGACTGTATGGTCAAGAATTTTATTCTTAAAGATAATTTTATCAAACTTTAAAAAACCCGTTCTTTCTGTCTTACGTCCTAAGAAGGTCAGCCAGGGCTAGGCAACCAGGGTTAAGTGACTTGTCCTGGGTCACTAATTCTGTCCTTCTTGAACTGACTTCATCTGCAGACTATTGGATCATGGAATCCTACCTGTTTCTCTGAACTGTTTGGAATTTGTTCTCCCGAAATACTAACCTTTTCTTTAATTTTGAAATAGTATTTTTTGGTATAATTTGATATTATTTTCAATATACCCTTTTTTGGCAAAAAGCCATCAAGAAGAATAGAAGGGAGGGCACAAGTGTAAATTCTATCTTTCTTTTTCCTTGCCTTTCTGTTATGTCACGGATAGATTTTTCAGTGTTTTTTATTTTTTCACGATTCCACGACTAAACACATCGCACCATCCCTCCCATAGCCGACGCGCGATTCCACTGGGTATCACATGTGCCCTTGATTCAAACCCATTTCCATGTTGTTGGTATTTGCATTAGGGTGTTCATTTGTAATGGAATTCTTACTCTGTGCTCAGTCAGCAAGAAAATGTAGCTTCATGGAACTTGGCAAATCTGCTTTTCCTTCCCCCTTAACCATAACCCACCATAAAAGGAGCAATGGTTTTCAGGTATTTTAAATGCCATTTTCATTTTCAAATTAAAGAAAATATTTAATTGATTGTCTATCTCCCCTCTTTTAAAGAATTTATTTGGTAGGAAAGAAAATCCCAGAGAAACACATGATGCTATTCTAGCCTAATTATATCCATCAGATTATTTTGATATGTATGGATGGAGAAGATAATGTTTATGTAATTAATGAATACATTTTTTGTTAAATTGCTGATTCTTCTTTGAGGATAAGCAACTAATTTGGAAGTGAGAAGTTTGACTATTTTCACTAATTTGGAAAATAAATAGGATGTACAGGTTATAATGATTTAATATTTTGTTTGTGCAGATGTTCCGATCAATGCTTCACTGGTGAATGTCTTTTACAATGGCTGCATGGATGTGAAAATTAATGGCAGAGAGCTGGATCTGGATGAAGCTACCTTCAAACAGAATGATATCAGATCTCATTCGTGTCCAACAGTTTCAAAAAACCCAAACACTTTCTAAAACCTCTTTCCTCTTCAACATATGATTTTTTTCCCTTAAGTGTGACTCAAGTTGCAAAGAAAGTATGAAACAGTATTACTTTAATGAGCAGGGGGATGGAATTATTTTCAAAACACTTTGACCCTTCAGGGGTAGCATATCCTTTGTGGAAAAAAGAATACTGTTTTGATACAAATCACTTTTTAAAATTCTTACCTCTTGTTGCCATTAAGAATTTAAAATAATGAAATGCAAAGAATTTTTTAAACTTTAACTTTTGCTATCTTTTGTGTTGTCTGTCTTACTTTTCTGTTTTAAAAGTCAAATTTACTTTTTATTTTCATTAAGTAGTCTTATGTTGGGGTATTTGGATTTTCCATACAGCAGGTGAAATATTTGTCTCCTTTTTCATGTTATATGAAAAAAAATAAAAGTGAACAATAGCACTGAAATGTAACTGCTTTTCATTGGTCAATCCTGTTTGTTTCCCTACTGTTTGCAAGATAGAAGTAGCTTATAAGATATGACTGAGTCAGTGAGGCAAGACCTGACCCAAAATATTTTCCCCCCAGGGAACTGCCAAAGTTCTACTTTTCTTTCTTGTCTCCTAGAATCCTCACCAAGAATATGTTAGTTCTTTCCTATTATTTGCAGATTAGAAAGTTTAACCACCAGGTGGCACTACTACTCACAGACCTGATTCTGTTCCACAGGCTGATACTTTATCTGCTTTAGTGCAGGACTTCTTCATTTTTTGGGAGGGTTGTGTACCTTTTGGCAATCCAATGAAACTTATGGACTCCTCAGAATAATGTTTTTAAGTGCATAAGATCAAATACATAGTATTATAAAGGAAGCCAATTCTATTGAAGTACAGTTCTGAACATTTTCTTTAAAAATAAGTTCGTGAACTTTAGGTTAATATTCTCTACTCTGGTGGTTATGAAACAACCCCACTTAGCAAAAGTGTGGAAAAGTGCTCACTTCAATTTTCTATGTATGCTTGACCTTCCCTACCATCTCTGAGTGTCTGTGCAGAGTTGTTAGTCCAAGAGATGTAGTTAGTGTAGACCCACCCAAACAGAATACGCTTTGATTCTTCATTCTGGAGGAAAATCCCCATATCTTCCTCGATTTTCCTATATTTCACTGAGCCCTAGTCACATGGCCACATGGCTTTGATCTAGTTGAATTGTTTCTTCAGAGAAACAGACAGAATAACACGCTTAGCTATAAACAATGTTTCGTTCTTACTAGAGAAAAAATAAAAGCAACAAAACAACATATAACAACACGTTAGCTTCATAGTTAACATGCTGCCCCTCACATGGCACATAGGATACTCAGAAGTCAGGTGTTCTAGAACAAGCACAGCCCAATTTATTCAGTTTCCCACATCAATTCATTCTACAAGAGTCAAGTACAGCTTAGCGAACATAACATACTTGCTAAATAATACCTGACACACTTAGGCAGATTTTAGATGAACGATTCATATAAAGATTTCCACTCTTATTAATGGCACAGAGCACAGGGAGAAATAACAATCAAGTACTCTGTGCCAGGCACAGCTATATAAATATTATCTTTAGAAATAGATCTATTTATATTTAATTATATTATTATATTTATATAAATTATTTCTAAAATTTTTATCATGCTTTATAAATATTATCAGTATTACACCTTGTTAGTTGCTATTATTATCCCCACTTTATTGAATCTTAGGTAGACAGAAGGTAAGTGACTTTGCCTCGGGTCATACAGTGCCTGAAACTGGATTTGAACTCAAGTCTTCTGGACTTCCAGTGCTCTAACCTGCAACATCTAGCTGCCTCTGATGCGTTGTTTTCCTATCACTATCAGGAAACTCCTACTGCTTCTTTGTCTGGCTGGTTTTTTCCCCATTCTTAAAAATTCTTCACTAGACCTTATCAACTCCCTCAAGCTAACATCTTATATTTCTCTTCTCTTTCTCATTCAAACTCCTAGAAAAAGCTATTTACACTGTTCTCTCTTTTCACACCTCAACCCTTTATAAGCTGGCTTTTGACTTCATCTCTTGACTGAAAGTGTTCTCTGCCACGTTACCAGTGATCTCTTAATTACCAAATCTGGATGATATTTTTTACATTCCTCCTCCTCTTGACCATACCTGCTGTACTTGGCACTGCTGACTATCTATCTTTTCCTGGATAATACTCTATCTTCTTTGGGCTTTTTTTGGTGAGACATTACCTCCTCTTGGTTTTCCTGCTATCAAACCTCAGCTTCTTTTTAGTTTCCTTTGCTGCTTGATCATCTAGATCCCACTTAGCCACCAACTCCTCTCTTTACATACAATTGTTTGCTGACTTCATTAGCTCTCATAAGTTTAATGATTATATCTCTGCCTGTAATTCCAGATCTGTATATATGGCCCCAGAACTTCAAACCTGCATCACCAGTTACCTAAAGAACATTTCATATTGTAGAAATCTCAAATTCAACATTTAAAAAACAGAATTCATTATCTTTTCTATTCCATCAAACTTCTTTATTTCGGTCAAAGGAATCTTTATTTTTCCAGTGTCCCAGGTTTTTCATCTTGGAATCTTCATTTTCTTTCCCTAATCCCATACATTCAATAAATTGCCGAATCTAGCCATTTCTACCTCCACAATATCTCTCATGTGTCTTACATATTTTTATTCTCACATATCTACCACCTCTTCGCCTCACACCTCAATTATCTGCAGCAGTTTCCTTATTGGTTTCCCTATTTCAGGTCTTTTTCCACATCATTCTATTTTCCACCCTGACATCAAGTTGATTTGCATTAAGCACAATTTGACCATGTCATTTCCATATTTAGTAACCTACAGTGGCTTCCTACTGCCTCTAAGATCAAATAGAAACTCCTTGGGTTAGCTTTTAAGGAATGTCCTTCACAACCTTGCTCTATTATGATAATTTAGGTAAACATGATCTTCATATTGCATCCACTGTCAGTCAATTAATAAACATTTTTAAGTACCTACTCTGTCCCAGACATGATGTTAAGTCCTGGGGATACAAATGTAATTAAAAACAGGATAGTTCTGGTCCTCAAGGAACTTAGTCTAATGGAGGAAAACAACCTACAAAAGGAAGCTGAAAAGTCTTTTCGGGAGCAGCTCGCCGTGCTTGAAATACATGATCTCCTCTAACTTGTATCACAGAATCCTTTTACTTCAAGACGCGATTCAGGTATCAGTTTCTGTAGGGAGGCTTTCCCTCTTCCCTCAATTGCTAATACCCTCTCAAGGTATTCAGTGAGGACTAGCACCACAGGTGTGAGGCTTGCTGAGCCTGTAAAGGTAGGTGTCTCATCCTTTGGTATCTGCCTAGGACTCAACTCTCACCTGTGGATCCAAGAAGCTGAAGTATGCCTAGCAGCCACATCCCACAAAGCCTTCCTTTTGTCCTGCCACTGGCAGAATGACTCTGGAAGGGAGAGTGGGCTAATGACTTTGTGCCACCCTGCCTCGATTCAATCCAATTCACACACACGCCAAAAGAGTACCCCATGATGTCGTTGGTCCTCTTCTAATATGAAGGACAAACAACAACGATAACCTCTTTCTCAACTACCTTTGTTCTATTTGTCCCCTCTATATTCATTCTGTATGTTCACTGCAATGGGAACTTGGGTCGTGCTTCAGTCATATGGCAAGTGGGTGGGGAAAGGATGCTTCCACCTGGATATTTATGGTGTTTCTTCCTCGTCATTTGAAGGGAGCAAAAGAGAACCTACTTATCTAATTAGTGTATTTTGTGTTCTCAGTTCCTGATAAAATAGCCCATTAAGTCTCTCTAGATGAGCACCTGGGGAGCAGGGAAAGAGCACCTCTGCATGCGGCGATGTGGAGGGCCAGGGCCCTCCATTCTACTCCATGACACACTTTCAGAAAGGTTCGCCAGCGCTCATTGGCATGCACTCAGGACTCTAAGCACTGGCTAGTGCTCATTGGCTACCCTCTCACCTCTCCATGTTCCTCATTTTTCCATCTTTGGCACGTTGGCCAGGCACCTTCTTGAACACATAGTCCACATCTCCCATTTAGAATAGTTCAACGGAGTCTCCTTATTGGAAGTCTTACTGCCCTTTTCTGAATTTCCTCAATATCATACATGAAACCATCAAAACAGTGAACATGTCACGGATCTTATACAGCCCTACACGCACAGGGAAAAATCACCATAAAAGCCAACAGAATGCTGACCTAAAAGAGGCAGTGAGGTGGCTCCGTGCTTAGAAAGTCAGGCCTGGAACAGCAGCTGGTCACATGGGTTGATGGGGACATGCCTGGGGATGTAGACTCTAAGAGATCACCCCAGTGTAAATATTAACAATGTGGAAATACGTCTTGAGCATTGACACATGTTAAACCCAGTGGAATCGCGCTTCAGATACGGGAGGGGGTAGGAAGGGGAGTGAAGGAACACGAGTCCTGTAACCATGGAAACGTATTCTAAATCATCTAATTAAATAAATTTTAAAGAAGGAAAGTCAGGCCTGGAGATAGGAGATCCTGGATTCAAATTTGACTTTATATACTTCCTAGCTGTGTGACCTTGTGTGAATTACTTAACACCAATTGCCTAGCCATTGCAGCTCTTTTGCCTTGGAACTAATACCTAGTTATTGGTTCTTACACAGAAGGTAAAAATTTTTTTCTCTTTAATTATCAGGTTATTGCTTGCAGCATATTTAACAATGGCTTGTCTTGATGTTTGAAATGATCTTACCCAATCCAAATTCAGTAAAGAAAAGGCAGTCAAATTCCCATCTAAGTAGGAAACTTGATTCCTAAAGAAATTTCCGGACTACACAAATCCTCTGAAGGAATGCAAGACCCGAGGTAATGCAGAAGCCACCTCTTAACTGTTGGGTGAGAAACCAAAATGTCCTGAGCGAAAACTCGTCTATGATTTTTTTTCAGTGTATTGGACTACTTTAAATGAGTAAAATATTAAATTTTAAGATAAATACAATTTTAAGGGTCCTTACCTACATAGGACACAGCAAAATTTTCCCAGGGGCCTGTTTATTTTTTGCAGGTCTAGGCAAATTATACTCTTGCTTCTTCTACCAAAAAGCATCTAAAATTTCTCCCAATGAATCCCTATTATTTAACAGGCAATTTATTCTAAACTAACAAGAAAACGAGAAGGCTTTATTTGAGAGTAAAGTTTTATTAATAATAACTTAAGCAAAAGAACTGCCTGAAATCAGCAGGTCAAAGAGAAAAAGAGGGCAGAGTCACAGCCAATTATATAACAATAACATGATCAAGCCAACATGGAGATGCAAGAGAAATTATAGGGAATTTTGGGAAATGTAGTTTTTTTTATATTTTAGAGGTTCAAGAATTTCTAATTATACATAGGCCAGTGATGGCAAACCTTTTAGAGATGGAGTGCCAGGCCCTGTCCCCACCCTCTAGACTGAGTGTCATGCTGGCTCCCTCCCCCACCCCAGACCGAGTGTCACATCCCACCACACCCTTACTTCCCCCGACAGGGGTAATATGGGAGGGAGGAAACGTTCCCACTTGGATGCTGGCAGAGGGATGGGTGACGCGAAAAAATAGTTCGCCATCACTGTTATAGGCCACTGCTGCCATTTATCTCTAATTGTATTGGATCTTTTCATCCCTAGTACCGCTCCATTAAATCTATTCCTCTATAATAGTTCATGTTTCTCAAGGGCTTGATCATATTATTATGATCATTATTAACTTGAAGATAGATTAATTCCTGAGCTTTTTGAATTTAAGGCAATCTTTATAGAGAAATATCAAAGGCCTATAATTATATATATATAAAGCTGCTTGGGGAGGGGGTTTCTTCTACTCTTCAAAGGAGAGATTGACATCTCCTAGCGGAGGGCACCCAAGTCCACTATTTTTCTATAGAAAGTTGCCAGAATGACTGCTAATACTAATCAATGTATATTGGGGAATAATGCACACATTTCATCCCATATACACTGAAAATGTAATACTTTTTCAAAAGATGGTTAGAGCTGGCTCCAGCACATTCCTGCCTTTTTCCATTTACAATAAAATAGTGTAATAGTTTTAGTGCAAAGGAATTAATGGGATGAAAGCATATTTAAAGAAAGTATACCACACTGGGAATATTTATACATATATATATATATATATGTATATATATATATATTTGTGTTTTTAGTCAAAATGTGGTTTTGGAAGATATTTCTGGGGACAACTACATATCTATATGAATAGTATTTCCCAACCAAAATGATACCACAGACCGGTAAAGACAAACAAATAGAAATGGCCAAATTCCCTCTCTATTGACAACACCAACAACATGGCTCTCTGGGCTTCGGGACAAGAGCAGTAATGCCATGGAAAAGGAAAAAGTCACAGTTTGAGGTAGGAGGAGTTCTATATTTATGTTCTATATCATTTAATAATCCTCACTTCAACACTTTCATTCATTTCCTCCTCTGTTGCCTCCTACCAGATAAAGCCTACATTTCTTAATCTGACATTCAAAGGTCTTCTTTCAGCTTGCCTAATACACTCATACTATTTTGAGCTAGAAGGAACATTAGAGGTCCCTTGGTCCCAGCCACTCAATTTATGGCTGAAAGGTATGAGATCCAGAGAAATGAAGATACTTTTCCAGAGTCACACAACTACTGGACTCCAGACACAGTTTTTGACACTCACTACACTAATTCACTCCTTCATAGTATTGATCATTTATGCTGTCTCCTTAATTACATGTTTAATAAATGCTTATTCTCTCTCTCCTCTGCATTTTCTTTCTAATCCTATCACTCTTCCTAACTTAGAGAAGTCAGATATGAATTTGCTCCTAAGCCTGACTCAAAAAAAGAAAAAAATAGCATTCGAAAGAGAAAAAAGATCACCAAGGATTCTGTTTTTATGAGAGAAAAAATTAAGATTCTAAGAAGTCTGGAACAAAAGAAAATCTTCATATGAAAGTCTTAAAACCTATATTTCTGAAGATGCTGACTCTTCTTTCGTATATCTCAGTGCCCATCCTTAACTTTTATTTTATTTTTTAAAGACCTTTGCCTTCCATCTTAGAATCCATACTGTGTATTGGTTCCAAGGCAGAATAGTGGGCAATGGGGGGTTAAGTGACTTGCCCAGGGTCACACAGTCAGAGGCTACATTTTAATATACACCTTTAATTTTTTATAATTGATGACCTTTTCTCAGGAAAATTTGCCGAATTTCAGATGTAAATCTCTGGGAAGTAGGAACCTAGTTTTTTTTTTTCCTTCCTTCCTTCCTTCCTTCCTTCCTTCCTTCCTTCCTTCCTTCCTTCCTTCCTTCCTTCCTTCCTTCCTTCCTTCCTTCCTTCCTTCCTTCCTCTTAATTCAGAAAAGGCCTGTGAAGGAAATAGCAGTATTAGAGTTCAAGTTTCTTCTAGCTATTATCCCTCAAAGGGAATTTTTATAGCTTGTTGACTTCCAATAGTTATAGAACCCAGCTAACAAACAGAAACTTCCAATATGGATATATGTGCCTGCTTGCTGATCCAAAGAAGGAGATGTCCTTATCTTAAACCCTTCCAGATGTTTAAAGACATCTGGAGTCTTAATATCTTAAGGATCCTCCTGCGTTGATATAATAGGGATTTCCTTAAAGACAAGTTGGTGTTAGTGGAAGATAACTGGGGTTTCAAATTGGGAGACATGGATTACAGCTCTAGATCTGTCCTTATCTTAATGGAGGGATATGAGGGAAGTGCCCCTCTTTTAGTTCTGATATGGCTACTGTGATGGTACTTGAACTACCTCATAAGGGTTATTGTGAGGATTCAGTGCAATGATAGATGTAAAATTGCCCTGAAACTGCAAAAAAAGAATTTAGAAAATATTAAGCATTATTTATATACCCAAACCATACGTTTACTTGAATACTCAAGAAAATGAATAACAAACATTTTACTGATCCTACTTTTATGTCTTGGGGTTGCCAAGGAGCTATGGATACTGGCCACAGATCTCTTCTGCTGTCCCAGTGTTCCCCTTAGAGACTGATATGTCTGGATTTGAATGAATTAACCTGAAAAGGGGAAGGTAGAAGTAGCTTTGGGGATGAAAGCTTTATCAGGGATATAAACCAGGACAGGCATAAACCAGGTGCATAAAGTAGGAAGCATGAAGAGAATCATTGGCATGGAAGGCAATCGATGCAGGCTCCATTGGAGACTGAGAAACATGAGGAGTTGAAAGCTAGATCACAACAACAAAGCATGCGTCCCTGGCTCATGTGAAATACATGGAGCAGATTTTGAGTTGTTGGCACTCATTAGACTGATGAGAAAGAAGCTGGTGATTCCTCTCTACCCTTGTATTATGTCAAGTTTCACTAGCCCCTCCTAGAGAACGACCTCTCGTATTTCAGTGAAGCTCCCCAGTCTTGTTCAAATAGTTTAGTTGGGGTTTCAGACCAACACAGCCAATCAATTAGTCAATCATCATTTATTAAACATCTACTATGTGCCAGACATTATGCTAAACACTGGAACAGGAAGGCAAAAAATGTCCCTGCTTTCAAAGAGCACCCAGATTAATGAGAGAGACAACATGAAAACAACTGTGTACAAATAGATAGGTGTACAGGAAAATTTGGAGAATATTAGCTAGACTTAAGGAGGACTAGAAAAACCTTCTTGTAGATGCACAGACTTTAGGTAGGATTCAAAGGAAGCCAAGGAATGGAGACGAGAAGGGTAAGAATTTCAGGTATGGGGGAATAGCCAGAGAAAATACCGAGAGTCAGGGGATAGGATTTTTTTTTTCTTCAAAGATTAGTAAAGAGGCTAATTTTCATTTAATCCCAGTGTACATGGAAGGGTTTAAGGAGTACAAGAAGAGTGGAAAAGTGGAGGGTAGTGCAGGTTGTGAAAGACTTTGATTACCAAAGAGAACATATAATATTTGATCTTTGAAATGACAGGGAGCGATTATTGGAGTTTATTGAGTACATATAGAGCAGGATATGGTCAAATTTATGCTTTAGGAATTTTATTTTGGTAGCTGAATGGAGGATGGACTGGGATGGATCATTTATAAAAAGCAAGCCCCACCTCCCATACACATACATTTTGTGTATGTGTAGTAGCAAAGAATTGTAAACAAAGCATATGCCCATAAATTGGGGGAATGGATTAACAAAGGTTGGTACGTGACTACAACGGGCTATAAGACAGTGGTGTCAAAAACTGAAATAGAAATTGGGGTTGCTAAGTTATGCAAAAGGATGCCAATGGGCTACATATTGATTTGGATTTAAAATGGAATATCAACTATGTTTTATTATATTTTCATTTGTTAAATATTTTCCAATTACAGTGTAATCAGGTTCTGAGGCACTTGGGAGTGCTATTGCCTTTCCCGTCCCTGGATGCCTATGTCCTCAACACCTTTGCTATAAGAAATGATGACTATGATGATAAATAGAAACAAGGGAAAACTTTCATGAACACTATAGTCTAAATTGAAAAAATAAGACAAGAAAACAATATACGCAATGATCCCAACAATGTAAATAGAACAACCACTATAAAACAATCCAAAATAAATGGAAAATTACAATTTTTGTTGCAAAATTACAAAAACAAGCATAGCTCCATAGAATAGATGGGAGAGATATGAAAAAGTACCTGTTCTCCCTCCTCTATAGAGGTTGGGAAAGGCTCAGTGGAGCATTGCATATCTTTTCAAATTTTCAGAAGGTTTCACTGAGCTTTTTTCTCTTCCTCTATTTCTTTTAGTAATTTACTACATGTAGGTAATTTCTAGGAAAAGGATAGATAGATATAGAGGGAAATCTAGACAATGTTGAAACAACAATCAATAAAGTTTTATTTTTTTTTTAAGTGCTGAATCTGCAGTCAGATGATCTGGGTTCAAATTCTTGAACTACTACTTCTTTATGGTGTGTTATGTTGGACAAGTCACTTAACTTTTGTAAGGCTTAATTTTCTAATCTGTAGAATGAAATAGTTGGCCTCTGTGACCTTTAAAGTTTTTCCCAATTTCAATCCTTAAAAAAAACGTCTATAGTTGCAATAAGAAAAAAATATATATTTTAATCTCTCATGTTTGAGGCTTAATGCTCATTCACACTTTGAGCATGGCCTGATTTCTTGGAAGTCTTGATTTTATTTTATCTAGATCTTTTAGATGGTTGATTAAGTGGATAGGCTGATTTGTCTTATTGCATTTGCCACTATAAGGAGGATTACATTTGAATCACAGAATTTTCAGCATCAGAGGATCCCTATGAGTATTATAAGGGAGCAATATTCTCCAGAAAACCCAAGTAAAGAAACTATTATTATTATTTTACCATTGTGATTATTATGGAGCTGACTTTGCCTTTGCCTCTTGAGTCCCAAATGTAAATGGAAAGTTAAGGCTAAAATCCTGAATGAGGCTTAAGGGAACAGTTAAGGGAACTATAAATTGCCTCCTAATGTTACCAAGAAACTTTTTTTTATACTGGGCAGTTTCTAGATAAAAGGAGAAAGAAAGGCAGAGAAAGAGGTTGAGAGAAGAAGAGAAGCGAAAGAAAAGAGGGAAAAAAAGAGTAGGCAGGAAGGGTAGAAGGGAGGCAGAGATAATATATTTCCTGGTTTGTTCTATCTCTGACATTTAATGTTTCTCAGATACAAAATATGTGGATTCAATTTCCTGTTGGCATTCAATAATTTCTTTAAAATTTAAATTTTTACTTAAAATGTATGTAAAGGATCCAGAGAAGTATTTATAAATTTTACTAATCTCTTAGGATGCTAGTCCAAATAGGTCCTCAGGAAAGACAAGAATTGACCCTAGAATTAAAGATTCTATTAAATGTCTATTAAATCAAAATGTAGTCTTCTATTGAAGAAGAATGAATGGATTGGTGATCATGATCAGGAAGTTCCATATTTGACAAAGTTAGAAGGCAGGGCTGGACTGACCAGTTTCTGAGTAGTTCTTGCACTTGCCCTGCCACCATCCCCTAATCTGGTGGATAGGTAAACTCTGACTGCAAGGGCATATAAAGCTGGGGCCCTATGATGTCACAGTGATGGCCAGTCTTCTTATCTAGGACAAGCCATCACAGGGCTCATTTCTCCTTTAAGTTTTTCAGGAAATACATCAGCATCCTAGGACATAGTCTTTTTCAAGAGATTATCTCTTTTTCCTGTTTTTTACTACCTTACTTCTAGTGGAATCCTTAATTCCTCAGTTTTGCTCCACTGGGGAAACTTGAGGCTGCTAAGGACCCTTGCATTTGGATTAGTCAGACTCCTCATCTTTCCTGCTTCTCTTGGTGAGAGGTACTTTGCAATTTCATTAGGTCTGTATGGGGAGGTGGGAGATTGCAACTGAGTGACCAGCTTTGGGTGGGTAAGAGATAGAGAATGCTTAGGTGATCCAGGCTGGTGGCATTCCTCTGCCTTAGTTTTATGATAATCTGGTTCATTCCTTATTGCCCAAGATGGTATAACAAAATTCTCTAAAACAATCTCAAAATTAAAGCCATTGATTTCATTTTAATTCAGGTAAGTGTTTATACGCTATTAGAGGGTAGACTGAATACTAGGTCTGGAAGACTTTCTGGTATTTATTAGTTGTCTGATGTCTGGGCACATCACCTCTCACTATGTTCAGCTGAGTCCTTTTACTTATTAATCTTGATTCTGTTTGCTCTAGTTTCCTCAGCTGTAAAACAGATAGCATCTCCTTCCCAGGATTCTTGTGAGGAGAAAATGAGGTCATATTTGTAAAACACTCAGTCTCTCCAAGTTCTAGACAACTGTGATATGTTCTGCCTTAGTAGGACTCCTCACTCACAATTTATTGCCTATCGGTGGCATGGTATAAAGTCATCGGTTCCAGAGTCAAAGACTCCCGAGTTCAAATCATCCCTTTATCCTAGATCCCTAGTGTGATCCTGCGCAGACATCCTGGGTTTTAGGCTTCTGTTCTATATAAGGAAGTTGGCCTCTTAGGTTTTCTTCAATATGATTCTTTGCTAATACAGTCAGTGTTTATATAGCTTACACACACCTTGAAGGTTTTTTAAGATTCAATAAACAATTTTAATCAAGGGTAGCCTTGGAAAGCTTGTGATTCAGCTAACAAAAAGTTATCTATCGAATTGACTCTTGAATTTACTAGCTGGTATATGACAGTTCATTTTAACAGTTTTTTTTAAATCTGTATCTTCCATCTTAGAATCAATACTGCATATTGGCTCCAAGGCTGAAGAGTGATAAGAGTTAGGCAGTGGGGATTAAGTGACTCGCTCCACTCATACAGCTGGGAAGTGTCTCAGGTCAGATTTGAACCCCAGACCTCCTGGCTCTAGATACTTCTCCTTAAATATTTTAATAGAAATCATCTCTACTTTGCTTCCTTCTGGAAAGAATAAGATTTTTTTTTTGGTAAAATAAACTAATTTGTACAGTTCATCATAATTTTAATGTTATTATATCCTTTCTTTAGAGTGAGTTTTTAATAAGGGTTAGGAGAGACATAGCAAGCTCATGGAAGGATATTACTGGTTTCCCAATTGATGATAGTTGTCCTAAGATGATGCCAATGCATCAGGGAAGATAACACGGCTGAATTGTGGGAATGGGAAGAAAGCATTCTAGTTACTGAACTGGGAAAACTCGTCAGTGCGAAACGTTGCTGCCGTACTAGAGTATACAATACTTGGCTGGGGGCTGGAGAAAGAAGCGGGTCACAGCAGATGGGTCAAGGAAAGGGCTACTGCCCTGTCTGCTTGGGTATCTGACTGCTTGCCAAAGGGGTGGGAAGCAAAGGAATGACTTTCATCATTAAGCCCGCAGAATGCCGAGAATGCAGAGCAATGGAGTATAAAGAAAAGAGAACGCCGAGACGCTTGTTTCACTGAAGCAGCATGGCCAAGTAAGTGGGACTGTGGGATAGCCCCGTGCCTGGCAGGTACCAACAGGCTTCCTTGGGAGACCCCTCACTTGTCACGATCACACTTGTTAAGCTGCTGAGGTTTGGCTGGGAAGAGTGCCGTCCGTGGACTTTGATTTGACAACAAGGCTCCTCCTTGCTCCATACCTTCTGGTGAGGCACATTCCTCAGCGTTCCTAATGTTAGAGGGTGCTCTTTTGGTTAATCCTCCCTCCATAAACCTATACTGGTTGTTCCCAAAGTTAGTGAGGCTCAGGGAAACTGCGGATTATAGGAGAGGGGACCATGAAGGACTTGTCAGAGAAGCTCACTACGCGGCATAAAAGTGGAACTACAAGTTCTTCCAGCTGGCAACATGTTGAGTCTCCATCCAAATTCTTAAAACATACCTATATAGATATTTAATTTTTCAGAGATGATGCAAATGAGCATTTAATTAAAACGTATTTACTTAGGTGGAATCTCAGCCTAGCAGAATTCTAGTTTCTGGACAACTTGGGTGGAAGCTCCATGAAGTAGAACTTTTAAAAAGTGATGCATGGTACAGCATCTTACCCGATGAGGACTTTGGAGGCCCCCAAAGGTCATCATTTTTAGAAGGTCTTCCTGGTCACTGCACAGCCACGATCTGATCACAGTTCCTCTCCTTTTTCACTGAACCACACACAGCGTCTCTACGATCGAGGAAGGGAATGCTTTTAGGGAAGAACCGTCACTGAATCTTCAAGGATGAATCCTTTGGCTGTATCTGTGTACAGTGCCTGGGACTTTTAACCAATTTGCATGTGTCTCTCACACAGAAGGCCCTCAGTAAGTTCTGACTCTCTTCTTTGTAGGGAGGCACTTCCTCTTTCTGATTGTCCTGAAAGTGACACTTGATCCCTTGAGCTTCCCTTGGTCTTCTCCACAGGTGAATATTTCAAAAGAGCAGGAGGACTTGGAGATCTCAACTCCCCCTTCGTTACTTCATTGAAGGAGAGGGGGATCTTGACCAAATTAGAGAAACGCTGACCCATCCAGTTCTGGTGTGTCAAGAAATGGAATGTCAGGGAACTTGTAAAGCTCCACTTTGGCTAGAAAAATAGAAGTTGTCCCAATCATTTTTTTGGTGGCTCTTTTCCCTTTGGGGCACTTGGCCACTTCAGCTCTAGGTGATGTGTTTAGCAAGTACCAAAAGAACTTCAGCTTCCAAAGCTGCGGGGAGGGTGTTCTTGATCGGGTAAGGGCTTGGGACAAAAGACATGGTCCCAGGCCCGGTAGATGGCTGGAGGCCTGACCTCTTTCAGCTGGACCTTGGAAGGTCAAGGGGCTTGGTGAAAATGAATGCTTTCCCATAGAAACATTACTAATAGGAATCCATTCCAACATGACTTTTCTTGTAGAGTTGGCAACCTTCTTTAATCAAATATATCAGTGAATTCTATCTCCCAGTTGGGTCAGAAGGAGATAGTGCTGGAAATATTTAAAAGTGAATGAATCTAAGAATTGGATGTATATTAAGATAATCCATCTATTTCTGAACAACGATAAGGAAGCCTTTATCTATACTAGGTGTTGGCATGACTGACACGAAGGCCAAAATGAAACCTTCTGTGTCTCCAAGGAGATGCCTATAGAACGAGAGGTGGCTGGATGGCCTGGTAGAAAGAGCAATGAACTTGTCACCAGGAAGAACCGAGTTCCGCAACCTCAGCCACTTCCTCCTCCCTCACTGGCAGGCAAGGCGTTGGGCCTGCTCAGTGCCCTTCTCTGTAAAATGGGATAATAAGGGTGCCCACTTCTTGGAGTGGTGGTGAGGATCAAGTCGGAGGATGAGCATAAAGCTTTTTGCAAGCCCTGAAGGAAAGGATGGATACTATTGATTGTGTAAATATGCAGGGTAGAGGGCGGGACGGACCCTGGGGGCAATCAGGCCTGCCTATCCTCTAGCTTGGGAGCCGCACTGCTAAGGGGGTCCCGGGTTTCACAAAGGAGGAAGACGCGCGTTCAAAGGCAGGAGGCAGGAGGAGCAGTAAGAAGGCCAGCTGAACTAGAGCAGACCCTGTGAAACCCGGATGAAGCCCGCGCCGGAAGGAGAGGCTTGGAGTCGGGTGAAAGCCTCAGTGCCAGGCAGGCGGTTGTGTATTTTCCCGGAAGTGACCATTCATTCTGGACAGGCCTGGAAGAGAAGAGGGGGATGGGCACGGGAACACCAGAAAGCGCTGTCGAGGCCCCAGGGGGATAGTCCTGCGGCTCACTAACAGCGTACCTGCTTCCATGGTCTGGCAAGGGAGAGCACAGACAAGCAGGGCGGCAGGATGGGTCAGGGAGCCTGCAGACGGTCAGACTTCCGGTGCTTGCAGGGCGCCCATGGTCAGGGGCAGAGAACGCGTGTGCTGGTGTGTGGAGGTCCGGGAGCCACACTGCCCCGGGCACGTCAGTACCGGAAGGAAAGGTGTTCTAGGGCAGAGGACGGGCACTGGAGGGATAGGGGGGGAGGGGAAGGGGGAGGGGATTGAGGGGGCTCTTGGAGCTCTCAGGGAAGGGTTTAACAGAGCTAGAACAGGGACCGGGCCTGGGCTGACGTGACGCAGAGGCAGAGTCTTTCCCGGGGTCCGTGGGGGCAGATGCACCCCAGTACGTCCACCCGGGCAACGCGGCAATCCGTGAGGCCGAGGAGAGCCCGGGACCCAGGGAAGGCAGACCGGAGCTTCCTGCACTGTCTACCCAGGACGCTGGGGCCTCCGTGCCCGGGAGGGAGGGGATCGCTTCGCGGTAGGGCTCCCTCCTCAGACCTCGCTTGGAGCACGGGTGCAGTTGTGGGGCTGCAGGCACGCGGGGGAGCTGGAGAACGTCTGCCTCCCTCGAGGAGGGAGACGAGATTAGCGGGAGAAGGGGGGGCGGGGCATGACAGGCTGACCGACCCGCAGAGCTGTCCAAAGGCGGATGGGCTGCCGAGACGGGCTTCCTGCTGGGAGGGTTTCTGGCTGAGCCTCCATGACCGCTCTTCAATGGGCCACGCTGGGGCTCCCCCGCAGCTGGAGGTGAGCTGGCCGGCTGTCGAGCTTCCTTTCACTTGCAGAATCCGGGAACATGGATTCAGGATGACGGAAATCCTGACATTCGGATCTTCCCGCCTCCCTTCCCGCTAACTCTTAGGGCCCCAGTTAAATCCAGGATCCCGTTTCAGTGTATAGTGCCGACCCTGTCCGGCCGGAGAGGAATCTATAGGAAAAGGCTGTAGGGCGAAAAGGACGGGTACAAGCAAAGCATTCTATAAATGTCCCTTTTGTAAATAAGAGGCTAATTACTGTCCTATTCTCTTATAATCAAAGCTCTTTTCAAGTCGGGGAGATAAGAGGCGCTGGGCTTCAAAACCGACTAGTAGTTGTATAAATAGCCCTTGGTCTTAGTAGCCTTTACTGCTTTATTGAAATGTTTTACTTTTTTGTCCCTATTTTTTTTTCAAAGAAAAGCCTCCAATAGTGCAATGGGGAGAAGACACAAGAAACTGCCAAATGGTGAGATCTCTGACTGATGCCCACCATCCCGTCTTTCCTTGGTTTCTGTCCCTATTTGTGACTTCATTGACCCACCATTTAAAAGCCGCCCCCCCCCCCCCCCAGTCCTTTGTACATCCCTGGCTCTTTTGGAAAGTGTGGTGTGATCGGCCAGTGGAAAGAGCGCTGCAGTACCAGTTAGGTCTGGGTTCTAGTTCCGACTCAACTACTTACACGTCCTTGGACAGCACATTTTTCTGAACTTCAGTTCTTGGTCCGTTAGGTAGGGATAGGAATACGTGCCCTCTATACGGGAGGGTGTGATGAAGATCAAATGTGAGGGTTCATGAAAGTACTCTGAAAAGGAAAGCGCCTCACACAATTCTAACGTCACATTACTCCAACATGGGATTCATAAAGTGATCTACACATGCCAAGTCTGACCTAGGATCAGATCTGCCCCCCCTCCCCGCTGCCCCCCCTCCTCACAGCGGGCTCCAGAGACGGTATCTCCTTAGCCTTACTCAGTCTCTTTCCCAGCTAACCAGGCTCAGCTCCTGCCCAAAGGCTATCACCCAGCTAAGAAGGTGGTGATCCCGTGCTCTCCACACCGCAGCATATCACTATGCCCTCAAGATTACCAGTCTCGCTCTGCACTGATGCCTCGTCTCAACCATCAGAGCAGAACCAAGGGGTCATCGCGTCCTGACCATAAGACCTCAGCGACCTTCTCTCGGAACCCCAAACTTGGGTCTGAGCCTGCTCAGTTACCTCAGGCTGTCCAACAGGCTGGAGTCATGCCACGGCACCAAGGCAACCACCAGGCCCCAATCACCCCGGCAACAGGCACTGCAGTTTTGACCTTGCCCTGTCCTGACTCCTGGGCCAGGGTATCTGCTCCACCTTTCCCACACTCCGAATGCCCAGCAGCCCTTCCACTGGGCTCTAACCACCATGTGGAGACGCCATCCGCCCCTGATCATTTTGTAAAACCTCCATCAGATTCTGACCACCTTCCAATGATTTCCAATGGCTGTGACCATCGAGCAGAGGATCAATCATGTCCAGATCACAAGCCCAAGACCATGCCTGTGCCAACACTAAACCACAACTTCCAGCCCTCCGCTGTACTACTACAACGGCCTAGTCCATGGACATCAGCTTCACAAGGGAGCAGGTCTCGGCCCAAGATAGCATCTTCCCTAGAGAGGTACCTCAACCACTGGCACAGGGCCATATTTTCCCCATTAACATGTGCTGATTGGCCTGGAGCTACACCATCAGATCCTGATCCTTGTGTCAAAGGAATCACTTCAAGAACCTCATGTCCTGACCAGTTTTTAAGGCCCAAAACTGCACTGTTACGGCATCCTGAACACAACCCCTGGATCCTCAAGGCTCCCACTTCATCGTGCTCCATTCAACAGGTCAGAACCACATCTGTGCCATCACCATGCCCTAACAACAGGGAAATTACCACCACATTTGTACCCGTCCAATTCCCTGCTAGCCCAGCTGAGAATCCACCAGGCCTTCATTTTGAAGCTCAGGATTCTACTATACCATCAGCAGTACAACCTGACCTCCAGGATATACCTCTACCAAACCTCAGTGGCACTACAGAAGCTCCTCTGATCATTCCGAATCACTTACAAAATAAAGAGCCTTCTTGTAATTCTGCACACCAGGCCAAGACTCTTCTCAATTCTGACCACTGGCCTATGGTTTTACCACACCTCAATTGCTGGGCTACACCACAATCATCTCCTGACCAGTCAGTTGTCCAATACATAGACCACCAAACAAAACCACCACTGAGACCTGACAGGCACAAGCTTGTGGCTCCACCAAGTCCTGACACAATCTTTACTGAGAGTCTTTCTCCTCTCAAAATTTGGGCTATGCCTCTACTAGACTCTAAACATGAGATGGAGGTTCTCCCAACTGCCAACAAACTGGCTAGACCTCCAGCTGTCCCCAACCAATGGCTTAAAGCTATGTCAGGTCCTAATGCTTGGGAAGAGGTGTCAATGGATTGTAATCATTGCATAAAAGCTCCATTAGATACTTACCAAGAAAAGATAGAATCAGATCCCAATCATTGTGCCAAGGCTCCACTAGATACTTACCAACAAGGTAAGATAGCATCACATCCCAATGATTGGGCCCAAGCTCCATTAGATTTTTACAAACACGAGGAGATGGCATCCCATCCCAGACACTGGGACAATGCTGCCTTGCAGTCAGATTGCAGAGTCACGGCTCTACAAAGCCCTCACTGCCAAGACCAGATTCCACCAGACAAAGAGCACCAGGCTGATGCTGTTTCTACTGAACATTGTGACAACACTGTTATGGTTCTTGATAACTGGGTCACGACTCTATCAGACACTGACCAACAAGTGGAGATTGAATCTGACGCCATCCACTGGGGCAAGGCTACAGTGGATCCACACCACAATTCCATAGGACCACTGAGTCCTGATAACCAGACCCTAATTTCACCAGATGTTGGGCTTCAGAATGAGGATATACCAGATCTAGAACATCAAAATGGCACCAAAATAGTCCAAGACATGATCACCAAGTCTCTCCCAGCTTCTTGCCATTGGGTTGAGGCTATACCAGATCCCAAACATTATATCACACCAGTAGACCTACACTATGAAACCAAGACTAAAATTGGGCTCAAGAATACTATCATGGATACACCAGGTCATGATCATGCAGTTGTACTTCCAGTTATTCCTGAACACCAAAATGAGGACATACTAAAGTTCTGCCATCAGAAAGATGCTGAATCCTTACTAGATCTGGATTATGAGTCCAAATTTGTAAGTGACCAAGAATCCATAGACATTTTGGACTCAGACCATCAGTCTAAAGCTCAGGAGGTTCCAGTCTATGGGGCCCTACTTCCTCTGATACCGGACTGCCAGGAAGAAAATTTATCAGACTACAATGACCAGGATGATGATGTACTATTACTTCCAAGCTCTGATACAGAAACTCTACCTCCATCAGATCTGGACAATGATGGTAAGATTCCACTGAGGACAAACTATCAGTCTAACATACTCCCAGCCTTTGATCATCAGACTGAAGAGGCACTGGATGCCCCAAACCAGGTAACTCTTCCCTCCATCCTGGATAAGGATTTTGAGATTTTATTGAATTCTGATAATTGTAACAAAACTCTCTTATTTTCCCAACACCAAACTATGCTGTCACCTGACAAACCAAAATTAAGACAGCCTTCATCATGCTCTGAAAAAGGAGTAGTTTCATCTAACCAAAATCAAAAGGCTATGCAAATGAGCACTAACTCCAAGATTCTGGACACAGTAGAACTCAATCTCCAGACTCCACAAAGATCTTGCCACTGGGCAGATGTTCCACTAGATTCCAAACACAAAGTGGCACATCAACAAAGTATAAGCCATCAACTCACACCTCCACCACGGCTAAAAAGTCTGGTTGAGGACCACCTGGACCTTAGACATCAGACTGAAACTCCACCAAGTTGTAAACATCAAGTAAAATGTCAACCATTCATGAATAATTGGGCTAGAAGTCCTAACCCCTTGACAGAAGATGGGAAAAACAAAGAATCTGCATGGTGTTTAACATACATCAAACCATATACCATTGAGGGTGGAAATATCTCTCACAGAACTATTAACAGTATCATTAGATCCATCCCCCAGGAGAAAATAAAAAACGACATCTATAAGCAACTTCTCCTACAGCATATGTCAGAATGTTCAAATTTTGAGAATGGCTTATGTCTAACATCTACTTATACAGTCTGCTTAATTTGTGCCTCTTGGATTCCTTATGGCTGTCCTCATGTTCAGGAAATGAAAGATGCTTGTAAAGCACAATTGTTGTCTATATCATCATTACTGCCTGGTTCCAAGGAGGAGATGAATGTGAAATTTATTTTACAAGTTCCTCAACTAGAAGCAGGCTGTGTTTTTACTGTCCCATATCCTGATTATGGTTTTTCTCACCATTTACACTATAAACCTGGGAAATCTTTTCATGTGCCACTTGGCACTTCTAAATCAATGACCTTCCTTCTCCAAGAACCTGGCACAAAACTTACTTGGCTCGATTTTATCCGTGGCAAGCCTTACCACCCATATGGGAAAAAACTAGCTGGAAGTCAACATTCACTCTTAGGGAAAATGCATATAAACTCCACCAGAGAAGAAGGGACAAGGGGATCTGAGAAAATTTTTAAATCTTTATTAGAAAGATTTCAAAAGAAAAGAAGTGCAAATTAAATTAACATCTTTTCTCTTCAAAAGTAATTGTATTTTATATTTGAAATGTGTGTGGTTCTGTCATTATTCATTGTAGTTAGGAAGACACCGAGTCTACTTTTTATGGAGTTAATAAGAGTATTAGATACTTCATACATCAGGACATATTGGGAGAAGAATCTTCATAGACTTCTCTCCTATTTCCCTCATGCAGACCTATCAGTTGCCAAAAATTGCACTATCCAATGTCTTTTATTTATTTTTAATATTTTATTTTCCAAATTACATGACATTTTTTAATATAAATTTTCTGAAATTATAAGATCCAAATTGTCTCCTTCTGTACTCTTCCTTTCCTCTCTCTGAGATGGTAATTAACTGAATCTGAGTTATACATATATCATCATGAAAAACATATTTCCCTATTTAACAAATGACTTTTAGCATTAAGATCATTAAAAAAGATTATTATAAATAAACCCAAACATAAAGTTGTAAAACCTACTCTAACAATGTTTGACTCCCCAGCCAATGATGTAATTTGTAGTTTTTACCATGTGAATTGCTAATTTTATGGAATTATTAAGTCAACAGAGGGAATGGGACTATGGGGGGGGGGTGGTCCCCCTTTGGTTCTGAAAGGGGGCCAGTCATACCTGGTTCTTTGGATACGTGCTTTGATTCTTCTGCTTGGTCCTTCTCAGGCATGCTGGACACAATCCTCCTCCTCCTCCTCCTTGCTGTTTAGATACCCTTAACTAAGGACCAGATCCAAAGATTTATGCAAGGAGATTTCTCTCAATTACATATCTCAAGTAACTCATATGTCTTATCTGAAAAACTGGCCTCATATTGATCAACTATTGTTTTCATGTTTTTTTGAAATTTTACAGACTTTTGTTGGGGGAGGGGCGTCTGTTTTTCTGAATTCAGGGAATTGTAGCTGGTCATTCTCTCCTTCCCAGCTTGGAAAGTGCTTACTCTTCCAGTTAGAATCAGATTGCCTAATGTTAGAGTCTTCCTTTTAATTAATTGGTGTTCTTTGTTTGTAATGTCTAAAACTCTCTCTATATATATTTGAGGTCCATGTTTAAGGTGAGGAAGGGGTCTGGTCCCCTTTTGATGGGCAATTTCCATGCATTTCTTAATAAATCAATATGCCTGAAGATTGAATCTTTGTTGTGATGGAGCCTAGGGATTCTTCAGTATGGGGAGAGGGAGTAGGAAAAGGGATTAGGTATTGGAAAAGGCTGCCCAGGAGGGTAAAGAAAGTGCCAGATATAGCATTTCTTGGTTGATATTGACTACTCTTCATAAGTTGGACTACCAGTATTATTAGTTTGAAAGTAAACTTCAGGTACTTAGAGACACAGCTTTTAAGGACTAAGCAATGAAAACCAACTGGCAGCTAATGGAGTCAAGGGCTGGCAAATGAAGAGATCTTTCCAGATGGGGATGGATCTAGAAAGCTCCCCTGAAACTTCAGTTTATGGTGAGATATTAAAGTCATGAGACTGGAGTAAGATGGAAGACAAAAGACTTTTGGAAACTCCTGTTAGTGATGAGAAAACTCCAGGTTTATCACCTGCCACCAAGGGATAACATATATATATATATATATGTATGTATGTATGTATGTGTATATATATATATATGTATGTATATGTATGTATGTATGTATGTATGTATGTATACACACACACACACACATAAAATAGGATCAATGCTTCCCTAGCATCCTTTCCTCCTGCACACAACATAGGAGACTTTATCTAAAACAGAGGAAGTTGCCTCCTAGACCTAATGGGATCTAGTTTTCTGACACAGATTTTTGGTCATCTAAGAAAACAAAAAGTCTCAACTATATGCATTAAATCTGGGATGGGTCAAGAAGTCAAAAGCACATCAGCAAAGTGTAACAGTTAAATTAGTTTCTCTACTAAAAGTATTATATTTTTAGAGGTTTATTAAAGATTAAGAAATAAATAAAATACAAAATAAGAAAGCACATGCCTAGACACAGAGGCCATTCACAACCACTTACTCTACATCTTGCCTGCTAGGTAGAGAGCTGCATGTGCTTGGAAGCAGAAGCAGAGAGAGGTCAAAGTAGGTGGAGAGTCCGTTTAAATACAAATTGTGTTCTCACACTCAGGTGAGGACTCAGGGAGATTATAGGACATTCTGGGAACTACAAAGGACTTCTGGGAATTGAAGTCTGGGGTTCAAATCTCCATTTTACATTTCCCCCGTTTGATCCTTATTGGGAGAGATTTCTCCAAAAAGGATCATGAAAACATAATCAACTTAAAAATTACAATAATTTGAGGATAAGAGGAAAAAAGAACAAAACCAATAATTGCTAGACACATTGATAAAAATACAGTGGGGGCAGTCCCCTTTGGCATGAAAGTATACATACAAATAAATGTTCAATCAACCACACCCAAAATTCATTCTTGATCTTCTTGTGTAGCTTATGGTCTGGAGGCATGTTCATGGTGTCTTCTCCAAACAGTTCAGTTTCTGGATTCAGAGAGGTATCATGTTTCTTAACCTAAAATTCTTCTCAAAAGGAATTTAAACGTTGCAATTTAAAATAATATTTTTACATTCCCCTGTGAAGAGGGTGATTGAAAAAACACAGGGGTCATTTAGGGATGCATGGCTGAGTTATGAGGTATATGAATCAATTGGCAAGAGAAATTAAAAAGACATCAGAAAAATCAAAATAAAAAAAGATAATTTCTGGATGAAAATATAGACTATCAAAGTCTTGTGTGTAAAAATTCTAAGTAAAGGAAAAATAAATCTATAACAGGTCCTTGAATCAGGGCCCTATTAAAATGATCTAAGAAATGATGCATTTACCGAGTCAGTAGTCAGGACTACAGAAAGTTTGCCACACTATGAAAGACAGAAAAGGGACTAGATTATAGGAGCCAAGTTAGGGATACTCGTCTGTAATTATTTTCAGAGTGAGTGTGGATACAAGGAAGGCCTATGTCTTAACGTATGTTAAGTATCACAACCTTGAGTCTTCACACTAATATATCCTATGTGCTCTTTGTGGCACTAATCAGGTTTAGCTTTGTGCTTCTTTTGCCCTGTGCAATGGCTCTTTTTGTATTATCTTGTCCTGGAATCAGACAGACTCACTAAGCAAGGTCCGATAATTTTTTTTAAACAATTAGTGGCATCATTTTTACAGTCTCAAGCTTTTGGGGCATGCATTGACATTATAGCAAATGTATTTTAAACTCATATTACTGCAAAATCAAAAAGTTAAAGAAAATCTTAATGCTGGTGACATGTGCTTCAAATATAAAAAGAGAGAAAAAATAAAAAACCAAAATAGTATATTGCACATGCAAGAAAAATATAATAAAAGAGTTTTAAAATTCAAAATGTAGCTTATAATCATTGACACACTGTGTCAGCTAAGAAAATTTGAATACGAGGCTTTCTCACCAAAAATAAGATCCATTTCCTCTTCATATCTGGCCATGATCACTGTGAGTACAAGTAAATGAATTTTACAAGGTAACTTTTTTAAAAATAAAGAACAGTATTACAAATATGTAGGTACAATATCCCCAAAATTCTCAATAGCCCAGTTAATTACAATAGCAAACAAACCACTATCATTTTTTACATGAGTCTGATGTATGGCATTTTTAAAAGCCTATGAACTGATGGATATTTGTCACAATTTTTACAAACATAACAAATCTTTCAATCTTGGTAAACATATTTTTAAACAAAGTAAAACTTATTTTGGGTCTAGAACATCATCAAAAAATCTAGATATTCTGGTGGAAGTAAAGTAGTGAGCTGAAGAGTTATAAATGAGAGATGCTCCCTTTTTTGGCGGGGAGGCTTCTAGGGGTACAATGCCCTGGGATTAACTTTCCAGCTTTTATTCACATTTTTATAAATGCAGGAGTTGGGATTGTAATTGTATTTCACTTCAGCTACTAAAATGGGCCTTACCTCATGTTAGGGGCAGGCAAAATGACCAGAGATTGTTAAGAAAAATTCTAAAAATCGTGTCTAAAGAACCCTTAAAATCACTTTGAGATATTTAGCTCATTAAATTTTCCAAAGGCTGTTATAGCAATTTTCTGATGGAGTCCATCTATCCTCTACGTGACAATTTACAAAGTCAAAAATAGAAAAGCTGTTTTTAAATGGGCTTACTCAATAATGTTTGTTCAGTATAGTTATAGGGGAAAAGCAACAGAATATAACAGTAGTTAAAACCCAGTGCATTAAAATGATTCAGTTTAACAGAATAGTATTGAATGCAGTAGTATATGAACTTAAAATCACAAAGTTAAATCTTAAACAAAACAATCAGTAAAATGCAATGAAATAGAGATTTTTATAAAATGTTGGAGTCTGAAAAGCCTTAAAAATATAACCTCCAGTCTCTTTAAAGTTCCTTGGTTTTTTATCCATTTAGATGCCTATTGTCAGAAGGCAGAAGATTGGTAAGGGGTAGGCAATGTGGGTCAAGTGACCTGGCCAGGGCCACACCACCAGGAAGTGTCTGAGGCTAGATTTTAAACCAGGACCTCCCATCTCTAGGCCTGGCTCTCAATTCATTGGGCTACTAAGCTGCCCTCCCATAGTAAGGGTGGATTTCAGTAATCTCAAATTTGGCTAGAGTTGCAGGGAGTTGAAATGCTCTCCTGACTCCCAGGTGAGCTAAGTGAAATAATCAATACAGTCAAAAGATAGCCTTTCAAAGGAGCCATACTTGTAAGTTCCTCTTTGGAAAAGTCTCTTCCTTCTCCTCCCCCCCTCTCCCCCCCACCGTGCCCCCTGCCCCTTGCCATGTGGAGGCTAATCGTAGCCTAAGGGAAAATCACTTCTGTTTTTTACCAGCTGGTGGAAGTGAGTCCTGGGCCTGGGGCGATGAACAATCTGCTCTGAGGCTAGAGTTTGCTGGGGCTGAGTGGGCAGGTCGTGACCAGATCGAGATCTGGGTCAAACAGGTCGGGATTGCAGGAGTGCAGAAGCAGGCAACAGCAGCCGGGCCAAGTCGGGCTGAGCCAGGCCGGAAGGGCTGGGACCAGGTAAACAATATTGAATCAAGAAAGTCTGAAGCGGATGGCTGCAGGCAGGATATCTTGAGACTTTTCTGAAAAGCCTTGGAAAAATGTAACTTAAAAATCACTATCTGGGGGCAGGTGAGTAGCTCAGTGGATTGAGAATCAGGCCTAGAGAAGGGAGGTCCTAGGTTCAAATCTGGCCTCAGACACTTCCCAGCTGTGTGACCCTGGGCAAGTCACTTGACCCCCATTGCCTAGCCCTTACCACTCTTCTGCCTTGGAGCCAATATACAGTATTGACTCCAAGATGGAAGGTAAGGGTTTTACTAAAAAATAACAACAACAACAACAACAAAACACTATCTAGGCTATCTTTTTTTTTTTTTAATTGAGTTTTCTCATCCCATTTGGTCACCATAACTGTTAACAGTTAAATTAGTTTCTCTACTAAAAGTATTATATTTTTAGAGGTTTATTAAAGATTAAGAAATAAATAAAATACAAAATAAGAAAGCACGAGCCTAGACACAGAGGCCATTCACAACCACTTACTCTACATCTTGCCTGCTAGGTAGAGAGCCACATGTGCTTGGAAGCAGAAGCAGAGAGAGGCCAAAGTAGGCGGAGAGTCAATTTAAATACAAATTGTGTTCTTGCACTCAGGTGAGGACTCAGGGAGATTATAGGACATTCTGGGAACTACAAAGGACTTCTGGGAATTGAAGTAAAATCTCCATTTTACAAAAGGAAATAGAGATTGACCTGCCTAGGTCTCTTTCCAAAATGAAAGTCCCGGGAAGAACTCACCCTTTGAGAGGAAGGGGGCTTATGTTGTAAATGGGGAGCTCTAGAGTTGGTTAGGAGGCCCCAATCACTGCTGGATGATCGATCCAAAGTGAAACTGCCACAAGTGGTGCTGAAGTCTGGAAAGACAAAAGCACGGGCAGGATACAAAAGTCTATTTTTCCTGTTGCCTTGTCTTTGAGATCATAATTACTATACCTGCCTTTTTTATATGTTGCCTCAGTCCCTTATTATAAATCTGCATGATTCTATTTTTCAAGCATGTTTCTTGTAATACTACAAATTACTGTATTTTTCTTCTGTTATTTTGTGGGTGAATCCATCCCATTAATATTCATAGTTATGAGCATTAATTGTATATTTTCCTCCATTCTATTTTCTTATATTCTTTCTAATCTTTGCTCTCTGCCCTATCATTATTAAAAAGAAGATATTCATGGAACAAATGAATACTTTGCATCAGTGTTATATGATAGATAGAATCCACAGTTTGCTTAACCTGGCCCAGAACCAATCATAATTTTGTATCCTTTCATCTTTTCCCTTTAATCTTCTCTTCATCGTCCAGTGGTCCTTCCTCTGAGGTTATGTTTTTTTATTATGAATAATATTTCCTTGGATTTTATTCTCCTCTTACCAACTTCTCCATATTTCCTACATTTTTCCTGTTGAGTTGTATCTATTTCTACACAAAATCTTTTTGTTTGTATGTTTCTTTTGACTAGTTCATTTTAAAGTGAGGTTCAAATGTTCTGTTTAGATTTCAATTTGTATACTCCTATTAAATGAGATGTTTCTCTTGCTTTTTCTTCTTTCTTAATGTATCTTTTCCCCTTCCATTTCCTTTCTTCTTTTAAGATCATCAAAACATAAAATAATTTTTAGGTCTTCTATAATTTTTGACCTACTCTATGACCCCTCATGATATTTAGATTATGGGGGGATACATATCTCTTCCCATTAGACTATAAAATATTCATTATTATCAAGTCTCTTATGATTGTTCACTTTTTAATATTTATGATTGTTCACTTTTTAATATTTCTCTTGACTTCTCTATTTGTATTTCCAAGTTCCTACTGGACCCTGATCTTTCCAACAGGAATGCTTGAAAGCCCTCTCTTTCGTTAAAGATTCATTTCTTTTACCTTTGTAGAATGACATTTGTTTTTAAGACCCTTACTTTCAATCTTTATGTAGTGTTTCCAAGGCAGAAGAGCTGTCAGGAGTAGGCAATTAGGGTTAAGTGACTTATTCAGAGCTACACAGTTAAGAAATATCTGTGGCCAGATTTGAACCAGGACCTCCTGTGTCTAGGCTTGATTCTCTATCTACTGAGCCACCCACTTGCTCCTATATTTAATTTTTATAGGTAAGTTTTGAAATTTTTTTCCATGTTCATATTACTTTATTAGTGGTAGCTGCCAAATTGTGTATCATTTTGACAGTGATTTCTTAGTATTTAAACTCTCATTCTTTGCTTGTAGTATTTTTTCTTTTGATCTATAAGCTATATATTTGGTAATGATATTCCTGGGGTTAGAACATTCAGCAGATGTAAAATTTTAGCAGACTTTATGCAATCTGATCAAAGGCATGATTTGATTGCTGTTCTACTGAGCTTTGCAGGCTTAAGAACCCATTTGGGGTTTGGACAATATAGCTTCAGGTTTGCTCTGGATTTGAAGTCCAGTGGACAGTCATTGGCCCTAGGTGGTTCAAGAGCACGTTCCATTTACCCATCTTCTTGACTCTGGGATACGAGGGGGGAAAGGGTGGGGGGGGAGAGAGAGAGAGAGAGAGAGAGAGAGAGAGAGAGAGAGAGAGAGAGAGAGAGAGAGAGAGAGAGAGAGAGAGAGAGAGAGAGAGAGAGAGAGAGAGAGAGAGAGAGACAGAGAGAGACAGAGAGAGACAGAGAGAGACAGAGAGAGAGACAGAGAGAGACAGAGAGAGAGAGAGAGAGACAGAGAGAGAGAGAGAGAGACAGAGAGAGAGAGAGACAGAGAGAGACAGAGAGAGAGAGAGGAGAGAGGAGAGAGACAGAGAGAGAGAGACAGAAACAGACAGACAGAGACAGAGACAGACAGACAGAGACAGAGAGAGCACCAGACCTGAAGACAAGAGGTTCCGGATTCAAATCTGTTTTGAGACATGTTCTAGCTCTGTGGCCCTGGGCAAGATACTTAATCCCAACTGCCTAGCCTTTACTGTTCTTCTGCCTTGGAAATGAAACAGCATCGATTCTAAGACAGAAGATAGGTTTAAAAAAAAAGAGACAATACTGTAGCCCTGTTAGTTATGCTTCCAGGGTAATGTGCCACTTATGTGGGGGGACTTGGGGGGACAAGAGGGACAAGAGCAAATTGGGGAGAGCAGCTTTAGCTAAGGAGGGAAAGCAGAAGGGGGAAAATCTTTATTACATCTGCTGCCTGTACCCCGATTTGTGGAAGGGGGGGGTTCTCTCTTTCCCTCTCTCTCCATACCTCGGGGTCTAAGCCTCCTCCCCTTGGGGGTACATTCCTTTCCTTTTCTTTTTTATTTTTTTTAAACAATGTTATGGCACAAGTCTTCTCTTGTGAGCTAAAATGTGCTAGTGTTTCTTTCCCTTGATAATTTCTATCAGGTACATGATGTCCTCTCTTTGTCTCTCTCCCTCTGTTGCTCTGTCTCTATCTTTGTCCCTTTCCATCCCTCATACTGTTAATTTGCTTTTCTTCTTTCCTCTTTTTTATTAAATTGACCAGTATTCTGTCTATTTTGTTTGTTTTTTTCAAAATACCAGCTTCTAGTCTTATTAGTTCAATAGTTCAATCACTTTTGATTTTATTAATTTCTCTCTTAATTTTTAGGATCTCTAACTTGGTTTTCTTCTGGGGATTTTCAATTTGTTTGCTTTCAAGTTTTTTGATTTGCATGTCCAATTCATTGATCTTTGCCCTCTCTAATTTGTTAATATGTGAATTCAAGGATATAAAATTTCCCCCGAGTACTACTTTGGCTGCATCCCATAGACTTTGAAAGGATATCTTATCATTGTAACATTCTTCAATGAAATTATTGTTTCTATGATTTGTTCTCTGATTAGTCGATTTTGGAGAATTATATTATTTAATTTCCAATTAGTTTTTTATTTAGTCCTCCATGTACCATTACTGATTGTTATTTTTATTGCCTTATGATCTGAAAAGGTTGCATTTATTATTTCTGCTTTTCTGAAGTTGTATGCCATGTTTTTATGACCTAGTATATGGTCAATCTTTGTGATTGTGCCATGTGGTGCTGAATTTAAAACAAGACACTGTCTTGAAACCATATTTTCTGCGGTCAC
The DNA here is from genome assembly GCF_027887165.1 of Monodelphis domestica. Taxonomy (NCBI): domain Eukaryota; kingdom Metazoa; phylum Chordata; class Mammalia; order Didelphimorphia; family Didelphidae; genus Monodelphis; species Monodelphis domestica. The sequence goes on from NC_077234.1 coordinate 247,049,225, forward strand.
AATATAAGGCAACCACTCTTTTAACTGCCACAGTTTAAAGCTCTACTATTTTAATCACTACACTTTTACAAGTTAGAATATTTTAATAACGGGCTAATAATTCCTTCATATCAATACATACTACTTTTAATACCCTAGCTTTACTAGTGTACTTTTTTATCTCACATGACTTATGCTGTTTGTACCAATTTTCTATTATATAATTCAGCTACTAGGATATCAGAAGTGATATCCAAGTCGTGCCTCAGCGTTTGGCATTTCTCTTCTTCCTAATCAATTGCCCATAAACTAGCACTCCAAGATCTGGACTTAAACAGAATTCAATTTTAGGACAGTCACCCAAATGCATATTTTTGCCTCAGAATTTCCTCTGGGAAAGCTTAGAATAAAACTGGAATATAGCTCATATCTAAGCTTCTACTCACATAAAAGAGTTCTTGGGACTCAAAGTAACAATGCTTATGGGGTACAGGATACTTTTATTCCACAAATATTTAAAGAACACATGTAGTCCCTAAACTACTTAGTATCATTTTTTCCCTCTCTAGTGAAGCACACTTTCCTTCTAGTGCCCCTAGACTCATAGCATTATCCTATGGTTTTAGCATCCCTCAGAAGGGAGATGTGTTTTCAGTTAGTAGTTAATTCAACATTCTAGTGTTACTTTCTCCCAAGGATGCTTATGTTCTACAGTCTTGGACTCCCTTCAAAAAAATAAACAAATTTGTAGTTTTTAGAGAACTCCTTTCCCACAGGATTAGGACTACCTACACCATAACTTCATTCTTATCTGGTCTTATAGGCCCCAGGACACACACTCTTCTCCCCAAAACAGAATTGACATTCTGAAAAAACCCTTTTCATTTTAGGAAATTGGGTGTTGGAAAAATTCTTATTCTTGGATTGACTATAGAGGTAATTACAAGTTAGTGTAATCCATTAAATCCTCCCTCTTCTAGCTAGGAATCTATGTTTTAGGATCTTCTGTGGCAAAAATAGTTCACATAATTTTTCTGTGGCTGCCATCATTCAATCCGAGAGGTTATGCTGCTGCTTCTCCAAAGCTGAAGTCAGGAATTTAGAATATGCAATTGTCCTGTAGGCCCCTCAAACGAAAACTCATGAAAAGGACAACCATTTCCCCCTCTCTGCATCCTACCCCAGGTTTGTTCTCATCTCAACCACTATCTAATCTATATCCTCTGAAAAGAGAAAAAAGGCATAAAGGGTCTTGCCCTGCAATCAAGCCACTTTTTAGGAAACAAGCACAAAGGCCCCAACTCACGCCCCAAGCCAAACATTTCATCTCTAAAAGGTAATTTTATATCCCACATGAAGGCTCATTCATCAAGTTGATCAAGGTACTTCCCTGATCAGTCTTTTAAATATCTTTCCAATTTTTGTTTTTCCTCTGTGTGGCCACCTGAGTTCTTTATCTCCTGATTTTTATTTTCCCCAAGTTACTCAAAGGTCTTATGTTCTCACTTATTGATATATTGTCTATTGATACATATGTCTGACATGTAGCTCCAGATCTTAGAATGTATCTTAGAATGTTGATCGTTAACAGAAAGAAGAGATCTCTTTGAGAGTATGGTACCAGTGCTAGTACCAAGTACTATTTGCCCAAAATTGATGTCATGTATATTGTTTTTGCTTTCCTTTAATATACATTATATTATGAGTATAACATTTCTCTGAATTCTTCAATCATGCCATATAGTACACTTATATACAAAATTTGTTCAGAGCCATTCCCCTGCCACTGATATACATTTTGTTTCTAACTATCACAAATGATACTATGAATATTTTAAAGCATATTGGCCTTTTCTAGTTTTTAGCATCTCTTATAATCCGAGTAGAGAAATGAGTCAAAATATATGAAGAATGGAATACCTTGTTTTACCAAGGAGTTGAACTACTTGACAGCTTCATCAGCATCTTCCCACAACTCCTCTAGCAAGGTTTTCCTATATTTTATTATCTTTGCTAGTTTGGTGATGCAAGGTTGTTTTAATTTGCATTTTTCAGATTAGTTTTTTGGGACATTTTCACATGATTTATAATTTACATTTCTTTTGACAATTGCTCATATCCTTTCACTGATGGGGAAAGGCTCTTAATCTTGATTTGTGTCAATTCCATTTTTGGATGGTATTTTTTTTTCAGATATTTAGCGCAAAGATTTTATTCCTTGAAATATATTTTTTCTTGTCCTAGCTGCACTTTACTTGTGTAAAAATTCTTTTGCTCCATATAATCTCTTCTGTTCCATGTCTGGTAATGAATTATTCCCCATCCGATAAATGTGAAATGTGATCTTCCATTTTCTTCTAATTTGAAACAAATTTAAATTTTATTAATCTTTTCCTTTGTTTATATCACAATCATTTCAGGATATAATCTTTACTCCTATCTAGTGAGTCTTCCTTTTACAAGGAAAAGCACTTCAGCAAAAACTCACAGCTACCAAATCTGACAACAAAGGCAATATTATTATGCACTCTTCCTCTCCACCTCTACAAGGGACATATTTCTTTACCTGTAGGATGAAAATCGGTAATTTCAATTTTAGAAGTTTAGTGTTCATTTTAGTTTTTCATTTACATTATTGAAGCCATTTTGCATATTTTTACATGTTCTGTTCATGTTGTATCAGTTCATATCTTCCATGCTTCTATGAATTCTCCATATTTATTATTTCTTACAGCAAAAGAATATTCCAATACACAATTAGATGCACAAGTTCTTCAGTTATACCTCAACTGATAGGCATCATTTAGCTTCTGGTTTTTGTTAGAAGTTTTGTTAAAAGTGCCACTATGCATAGTTTGCTTTTTATTTGATCTCCTTTGGGAATATAGCTAGTACTGTGATAGCAGGGTTATAGATTATAAACAATTAAGTGACTTTTCTCCTAATATTCCAAATTATTTTTAAGAATTCTAGGACTAATTTATAATTCAACAAATAACACAATAGTGCACCTATTCCACAGCTTCTCCAATATTAACTATTTCTGCTTTCTTATATCTTTACCAATTTGTTGGATGATTTTAAAAATTTGCATTTCTCATTATAAGTGTTCTGGACCAATCCTTAATAATCCTTAATTCTTCTTTTGAAAACTTCACTTCCTTTGACTACTTTTCAGATCGGGAATGATTCTTCATCTTATAGGTTTGTGTTAATTCTCTATAGATTTTATCATACTTTGATCAGAAATATTTAAGGCAACTATTTCCCCCAGCCCATATATTTTCTTTCTCATCCTAGCTGCTTTGATATGTCTCATGCAAAAAGTTTTTTTAAAATATAATTAAGATAGTCTATTTTGTTTTTTAAAATCTTTCCTCTATTCCATGTCTTGTTACAAAAATCTTTCTCTATTCATTAATGTGAAATACACAGTATTACATTCTTTTATAATTTTTAATGGTAAAACTTTTTTATATTTAGAGTATACACCCATCTAGAATTTATTATAGTTCATATTTAATTTTTGCCTTTGTGTTTTCATCACCTAGCATAGTGTCTGGAACTTAATAAGCATGTTACTTCTATTGAACTATTCTGTTTTTCCCAGACTACTTTCTAGTTTTTATTTGTTTAATGAATAATTCTTGTTTTCATTCATAAATGTGAAATATCTAACCTTCTATTGTCTTCAAATTCAAAATAAAATTTAAGTTTTATTAATGTCTCCTGTTGTTTACATCACAATTATTTCAAGATATATTCTCCACCCCTATCTAGTGAGTTTTCCTTTTCTTGGACTTATCAAATACTGAACTTTTTTATAGCTATGTTTAAAATTTTTTTTTTTACTAGTATCAGAGTTAAAAAAAAAACCAACCCTTCTGTCTTAGAATCAATACTGTGTATTGGATCTAAGGCAAAAGAATGATAAGGGCTAGGTAGTGGGGTTAAGTGACTTGACCAGGGACACACAGCTAGGAAATGACTAAGGCCACATTTGAACCTAGGACCTTCCACTGCCAGACCTTGCTCTTTATCCACTGAGTTGCCTAGCTGCTCTCTGATATTAGATAGTTTTGAAAATGACTTATTATGTAGTATACTTCGATATCTGATGGCACTAACCCACTTGTCCTTTTTTACAGAATACGTACTTGCCATCTAATTCCCTTTAGTTTCTGAAATGCCCTTACCTGTGTATTACAATTAGACTTATACATAATTTGCTATACACAATTCAATTAAATCAAATTGTTCATTCAATCACTTTTCAATATAGATAAGTTGAACTTTATTATACTAATGTAGACTAGGTATCTAAATAAGATATTTCCAACAATACTTTCTACCCTACTCTCTGAAAACTTTAATTCTAAATAGAAAATGAAGGAAAAGAAATGGCTTCTCATGGCAGGTATGGCCCACAGGAAGAATTTTGAATGTAAAAGATTGTTCTGTTATAGCTTTTTCCCATCTAGAAAAGTTAAAGTGAAACATGAAATGAAAACTACAATTTGGGGCTCATAAATAATAGCAAAATCTCATTGATGAGACTAAAACCAAAGTAGTTCATTTACATGATTTTGGGTTTTTGTTTTTTTTGTGGGGAGGGGAGGATAAGTTGTCTATAGTAAGGGAAGAGGCATCACTGTATCATTGTCTAACTTTATCCCAGATCTATGTTTTTAAAAAATACTTCCTCGAACTTCCGGGTAATCATGGCTGCAATCTAGACGCTGCACGCTTCCTCTCCCCAGCACTGAACAAAATAGACTACATCAAAGGAGCATAAAATCACCTTTGGAGGAACAGAAGGACTCCCCAGTACCCCACAGAGGCAAAGGTACGTGGGGCTTGAACATTTCCACACTAAAATAAGAAGGAAAAGCTTGCACAGAAAAGTGAACTGAGCCGCCCTTCCCCCACCCCACCTCCCCCACTAAACCAGAGTGAGCTACCTGAGCGCTCACCGGGACAGCGAGTGAGTGGGGAGCGTCTCTGTCTGGGGGGGCACTCCAGGGTCCTTGGGATCTGGGGACTGCCAGGAAAAAACGTCTCAGGGCGCTTTCACTGGAGAAGCCAGCGGACCTGGACTTGGGGCGGGCTGCGCTGAACAACGCGCGCTGATTATCTGGGCGGAGCTGAATACCTGGGCTCGGAGGCTGGGAAGAACTAGTCTGAAGCAACCTAAATTCACAGAAAAACCGCTCTTATAACCCAGACCCCAGACCAAAAAGGAAAGGGAAATAAAACCACCAAAGGGATGGCTCACATGGCCCAAAATCAAGCCTCCAGGAAGAAAGGGAAAAAAGTGACTATTGAAAACTTTTATGGTGGAAGTACCCAAGGAAAAGAGGAGAATGAGGAGGAAATCCAAAAAAATTCAGAACACGCCTCCCAAAATGGAAACTATCAACAAGCTCTGGAAGATCTCAAACTGGAACTTATCCAAAAGATGGAAACCTTCTGGAAAGAAAAATGGGAGAAAGAGATCAGCTGTGTGACAGATAAGAATGCTCAATTGGAAAAAGAACTCGAAGCATCCAATAGAAGGGCAGACAAGACTGAAAAGCAAATCCAGTCCCTAATGACCAGAATTAAGCACCTCGAAGAAAGGGAGATGATAAAACAGCAAGAATCAATAAAGCAAACCCAAACAATTAATGAATTGGAAGAAAACATAAAATATCTCACTGAGAAGGTCACGGACCTGGAGAACAGAGGAAGACGAGAAAATCTCCGTATCATCGGTCTCCCAGAAAAACCAGAGGTAAACAACAAATTGGATATTATTCTAGAGGAGATTATAAAAGAAAATTGCCCCCACGTTCTGGAGCAAGGGGGCAAAATAGAAATAGAAAGGATTCATAGAACACCTTCTATACTAAATCCCCAAAAGACAACGCCTAGGAATGTAATTGCCAAATTCAAAAGCTTCCAAGTAAAGGAGAAAATCCTACAAGAAGCCAAGAAGAAGAGCTTCAGATATAAGGGGGCTCCCATAAGGATCACACATGACTTAGCGGCTAACACACTAAGAGACCGCAAAGCATGGAACACAATATTTAGAAAGGCAAGAGAGCTGGGTCTCCAACCAAGAATCAACTACCCAGCAAAACTGACTATATACTTCCAGGGGAAAGTATGGGCATTCAACAAAATAGAAGATTTCCAAGCATTTGCTAAGAAAAGACCAGAGCTCTGTGGAAAGTTCGATATCCAAGCACAGAAAGCAAGAGAAACATGAAAAGGTAAATATGAAAGAAAGGGAAAAGGAGATAAATCTTATCTTTCTCTTTAAGTCAAACTCTCTTCTATAAGGACTACATTTACATCTAATTATATATATTAATATGTGGGGAAAATGTTTTGTGTAACTCTCATAAATTGTATCATCATAAGAGTAGTTAGAAGAAACATGCATAGGGAAAGATTGGGGAATCAAGAAGATTTGGGGAAAGTTGGGGCAAAAAAAGGAAAAGGGAGGGGGGAACCGTGATAATACTAAGATTAACTTCAAGAAATAGGGGGGGAATCAATAGAATAAACTTTCCCATATAAAGATACACATGGGAAGGGGAGGGGAAGAACTCTCATATGAGAAGGAGAGGAAGAGAGCGTGAAGTGGAATTACTTAAACCTTACTCTCAGTGAAATCAAATCTGAGAGGGAAGAACATCTAGATCCAGTGGGATCCTGAATTCTATCTTATCCATTAGGGCAAGAAAGAAAGGAAAATCAAGGAGGGGGGGGGAGGGAGTACAAAAAGGGAGGGAAGGAGAGGGGGGAGGGGAAGGGAGCATAAAAAGGGAGGGGCTAGAAAGGGAAGCATCTCAAGGGAGGGGACTAGGGGGACTGACCTAAAGTAAATCACTGGTTCAAAAGGAGAAAGCTAAAGAAGAAAGGTCAGAACTAGGGGAAGACATCAAAATGCCAGCGAATCCACAAATAACAATCATAACTTTGAACGTGAATGGGATGAACTCACCCATAAAACGCAGACAAATAGCAGATTGGATTAGAACACAAAACCCTACCATATGTTGTCTTCAAGAAACACATATGAGACGGGTTGACACTCACAAGGTTAGAATTAAAGGTTGGAGTAAGACCTTTTGGGCCTCAACCGATAGAAAGAAGGCAGGAGTTGCAATCATGATATCTGACAAAGCCAAAGTACAAATAGACCTGATCAAAAGGGACAGGGAAGGTAAATATATTCTGCTAAAAGGAAGTATAGACAATGAGGAAATATCACTAATCAACATGTATGCACCAAATGGTATAGCATCCAAATTTTTAATAGAGAAACTAGGAGAATTGAAGGAGGAATTAGACAGTAAAACCATATTAGTGGGAGACTTGAACCAACCACTATCAAATTTAGATAAATCAAATCAAAAAATAAATAAGAATGAGGTAAAAGAGGTGAATGAAATCTTAGAAAAATTAGAATTAATAGACATATGGAGAAAAATAAATAGGGACAAAAAAGAATACACCTTCTTTTCAGCACCACATGGCACATTCACAAAAATAGATCATACACTAGGTCATAGAAACATGGCACTTAAATGCAGAAAAGCAGAAATATTAACTGCAGCCTTTTCAGATCACAAGGCAATTAAAATATTGATCGGCAAGGGTACATGGAGACCCAAATCAAAAATTAATTGGAAATTAAATAACATGATACTCCAAAATCGGATAGTTAGAGAAGAAATCATAGAAACAATTAACAATTTCGTTGAAGAAAATGACAACTGCGAAACATCCTTTCAAACCTTATGGGATGCAGCCAAGGCAGTACTTAGAGGAAAATTCATATCCCTGAGTGCATATATTAACAAATTAGGGAGGACAGAGACCAAGGAATTGGAAATGCAAATAAAAAAACTTGAGAATGAACAAATTAAAAACCCCCAGAAGAAAACCATACTAGAGATCCTAAAAATTAAGGGAGAAATTAATAAAATAGAAAGTGACAGAACTATTGAGCTAATAAACAAGACTAGAAGCTGGTACTTTGAAAAAACAGACAAAATAGACAAAGTACTGGTTAATTTAATTAAAAAAAGGAAAGAAGAAAGGCAAATTAATAGCATCAAGGATGAAAAGGGGGATCTCACCTCAAATGAAGAGGAAATTAAGGCAATCATTAAAAACTACTTTGCCCAACTATATGGCAATAAATATACCAACCTAGGTGATATGGATGAATATTTACAAAAATATAAATTGCCTAGACTAACAGAAGAAGAAATAGTTTTCTTAAATAACCCCATATCAGAAATTGAAATCCATCAAGCCATCAAAGAACTGCCTAAGAAAAAATCCCCAGGGCCTGATGGATTCACCAGTGAATTCTATCAAACATTCAGAGAACAGTTAATCCCAATATTATACAAACTATTTGACATAATAAGCAAAGAGGGAGTCCTACCAAACTCCTTTTATGACACAAGCATGGTACTAATTCCAAAGCCAGGCAGGCCAAAAACAGAGAAAGAAAACTATAGGCCAATCTCCCTAATGAATATAGATGCAAAAATCTTAAATAGGATACTAGCAAAAAGACTCCAGCAAGTGATTAGAAGGGTCATCCACCATGATCAAGTAGGATTCATACCAGGGATGCAGGGCTGGTTCAACATTAGGAAAACTATCCACATAATTGACCACATCAACAAGCAAACCAACAAGAATCACATGATTATCTCAATAGATGCAGAAAAAGCCTTTGATAAAATACAACACCCATTCCTACTAAAAACACTAGAAAGCATAGGAATAGAAGGATCATTCCTAAAAATAATAAACAGTATATATCTAAAACCATCAGCTAATATCATCTGCAATGGGGATAAACTAAACCCATTCCCATTAAGATCAGGAGTGAAACAAGGATGCCCATTATCACCTCTATTATTTGACATTGTATTAGAAACACTAGCAGTAGCAATTAGAGAAGAAAAAGAAATTGAAGGCATCAAAATAGGCAAGGAGGAGACCAAATTATCACTCTTTGCAGATGACATGATGGTCTACTTAAAGAATCCTAGAGACTCAACCAAAAAGCTAATTGAAATAATCAACAACTTTAGCAAAGTTGCAGGATACAAAATAAACCCACATAAGTCATCAGCATTTCTATATAATTCCAACACAGCTCAGCAGCAAGAACTAGAAAGAGAAATCCCATTCAAAATTACCCAAGACAAAATAAAATACTTAGGAATCTATCTCCCGAGACAAACACAGGATCTATATGAACACAACTACAAAACACTTTCCACACAACTAAAACTAGACTTGAACAATTGGAAGAACATTAACTGCTCATGGGTAGGACGAGCCAATATAATAAAAATGACCATCCTACCCAAACTCATCTATCTATTTAGTGCCATACCCATGGAACTTCCAAAAATTTTTTTTACTGATTTAGAAAAAAACATAACAAAGTTCATTTGGAAGAACAAAAGATCAAGGATATCCAGGGAATTAATGAAAAAAAAACACAAAGGAAGGGGGTCTTGCAGTCCCAGATCTCAGACTATATTATAAAGCCGCGGTCATCAAAACAATTTGGTACTGGCTAAGAGACAGAAAGGAGGATCAGTGGAATAGACTGGGGGCAAGCAACCTCAGCAAGACAGTATATGACAAACCCAAAGATCCCAGCTTTTGGGACAAAAATCCACTATTTCATAAAAACTGTTGGGAAAATTGGAGGACAGTGTGGGAAAGATTAGGCTTAGATCAACACCTCACACCCTACACCAAGATAAATTCAAAATGGATGAATGACTTGAACATAAAGAAGGAAACTATAAGAAAATTAGGCGAACACAGAATAGTATACATGTCAGACCTTTGGGAAGGGAAATACTTCAAAACCAAGCAAGAATTAGAAAGAGTTACAAAATGCAAAATAAATAATCTGGATTACATCAAATTAAAAAGTTTTTGTACAAACAAAACCAATGTAACCAAAATCAGAAGGGTAGCAACAAATTGGGAAACAATCTTCATAAAAACCTCTGACAAGGGTTTAATTACTAAAATTTATAAAGAACTAAATCAATTGTACAAAAAATCAAGCCATTCTCCAATTGACAAATGGGCAAGGGACATGAACAGGCAATTCTCAGCCAAAGAAATCAAAACTATTAATAAGCACATGAAAAAGTGCTCTACATCTCTTATAATCAGAGATATGCAAATCAAAACAACTCTGAGGTATCATCTCACACCTAGCAGATTGGCTAACATGACAGCTATGCAAAGTAATGAATGCTGGAGGGGATGTGGCAAAGTGGGGACATTAATTCATTGCTGGTGGAGTTGTGAATTGATCCAACCATTCTGGAGGGCAATTTGGAACTATGTCCAAAGGGCGATAAAAGACTGTCTGCCCTTTGATCCAGCCATAGCACTGCTGGGCTTGTACCCCAAAGAGATAATGGACAAAAAGTCTTGTACAAAAATATTCATAGCTGCGCTCTTTGTGGTGGCCAAAAATTGGAAAATGAGGGGATGCCCCTCAATTGGGGAATGGCTGAACAAATTGTGGCATATGTTGGTGATGGAATACTATTGTGCTAAAAGGAATAATAAAGTGGAGAAGTTCCATGGAGACTGGAACAACCTCCAGGAAGTAATGCAGAGCGAGAGGAGCAGAACCAGGAAAACATTGTACACAGAGACTGATACATTGTGGTACAATTGAAGGTGATGGACTTCTCCATTAGTATCAATGCAATCCCTGAACAATCTGCAGGGATCTAAAAAAAAAATACTACCCACAAGCAGAGGATAAACTGTGGGAATAAAAACACCGCTGAAAAGCAACTGCTTGACTACAGGGTTGGAGGAGATAAGACAGAGGAGAGACTCTAAATGAACACTATAATGCAAACTCCAACAACAGGGAAATGGGTTCGAGTCAAGAACACATGTGATAACCAGTGGAATCATGCGTCGGCTATGGGAGAGGGAAAGGCGGGGGGGGGGGGGGGGGGGGGGGGAGAGGGGAGGGGAGGAAAAGAAAACGATCTTTGTTTCCAGTGAATAATGTATGAAAACGACCAAATAAAATAATATTAAAATTAAAATCCATGTAACCACTAGAGAAGAAAAAATAAAAATAATCCTGTTGTTAATTATAAGAATATTGCTAAGTCAACCCCAGTCTACAGAAAAAACAAAACAAAACAAAACAAAACAAAAAAAACACCAAACAAATAAATAAAAAGGCCATAATTTTAGCTGTTAACTTACTCTAACTTCAAGGGCCAGACAAGAAATGGAACTTTGCCATTGTCTAAATAATGTAACATACCTCTACTGGGTTTGGGGGACGGCTGAATCCTGATGAGCCAGTGGTTCCCTTAGGACCTGACCAACTCTCCAAGATTTTATAGGCCTATGACTAAATTTTCAAGCTGAGGATTTATCCCATGTCACACAAGAGACCATCATATCTACCATAACCAAACCCTTTCGATGACCCCATCTCCCTGTCTGTGATTTCTATAAAAGGACTATAGGGACTTCCGGTCAAGATGGCGGCTTAGAAGCAGAAAAAGTTCAGACCTCTAAAAACCTTTCCTTACCGATCACAAACTGAATGCTCCTAGGGGACTGAAATTCAAACTTAACAACAGGATAGAGGCGGGGAACTCTCCTTCTGGACTCAAATTAAAAGGTACGCCTCCCAAAAGCCGGAACCTGAAAACACTCAGGTCTAAGGGGAAGGCAGAAGGAAGGTCCCAGGACCCCTTCCCCCAACCCAGAGCTCTGAGGCCCAGCATCAGTGGGAACCTCTAGGCTGGCAAAGGTGCTGTTCTGAAGGGTGCACCCTGAAAGCAACCTGGGCCAGACTCGGGGCGTCCAAAACAGATGGCAGGGAAGCAGTTGGAGAGATGCTGGCTGCGTGGCTGAGTCCTTCCATCAGAGTCTCATCAGAGGCTTTTGCCTTGGGGCATACCCAGACCAACCAAGTTGAACCTAATCCCATCAGGCATCCTCAGAGCTCAGGAAAGCCAGGACCCCCCGCCCCCCAGAGTACAGGGTCTCCCGAAAGGACAGGAACCACGGGGCGGACAAAGGCACAGGGGTACCTTGAGGACAGTGCTAAGTCAGGCTCAGAGTGTGGAAGTAAGGCAGCGGAGAAGCAGCTGGAGAGAACTAAGAGCAGTAACACTTGAAACGCCAGCAGGCAGGGGAAGGCAGACCCTTGGCTTCCCCGGGAAGACAGCGCAGCTGTGGAGAATGGACAATTTGCCTGGGGCTAAAGCCTTGGATCATGAAACCTATACACTGAGAGCCAGCCCTCCCCACTCAGATTTCTGACTGGAAAGGGGAGGAAAAACCATATAGATGGCAAACAGTGCAGAGGTGCAACAGCCTCCAAACACCAAGAAAGGCAAGAAGAAGGGGGTGACTTTGGACACATTTTATGGACCAAAAATACAAAATATAGAGGAGATAGAAGAGGAAACACAAACAAATGCTCCAAAACCTTCCAAAAGAAATGGAAATTCTCCACAAGCTCTTGAAGAATTTAAATGGGAAATTATCAAAAAGATGGAAGCCTTCTGGCAAGAAAAATGGGAAACAATGCAGAAGGAACTCAGCAATCTGAGGGACCAAAATATGCAAATGCAGAAACAGCCCGAAGCCTCAAAAAACAGGTCAGACCAAACTGAAAAGGAAAACCAGTCTTTAAAGGTCAGAATCAGGCAACTGGAAGATAATGATCTTGCAAAAGAGCAAGAATGAATAAAGCAAAGTCAAAAAGTCTAAAGAATTAGAAGATAACATAAAATATCTCACTGACAAGGTGACAGACCTGGAAAACAGAGGAAGGAGAGACAATATGAAAATCATTGGTCTACCAGAAAAGCCAGAAATAAACAGTAATCTTGATATCATAATACATGATATCATCAAAGAAAACTGCCCTGAGATTCTAGAACAAGGGGACAAAATATGCATTGAAAGAGTTCACAGAACACCCTCTATATTAAATCCCCAAAAGACAACTCCCAGAAATGTAATTGCCAAATTTCGAAGCTTCCAAGCAAAAGAAAAAATCTTACAAAAAGCCAGCAAAAGACAATTTAGATATAAAGGAACACCAATCAGGGTCACACAGGACCTAGCATTTTCCACTCTGAACGACCATAAGGCATGGAATATGATATTCCAAAAAGCAAGAGAGCTGGGTCTTCAACCAAGAATCTGCTATCCATCAAAACTGACTATATACTTCCAGGGGAAAGTATGGGCATTCACCAAAATACAAGATTTCCAAGTATTTGTAAAGAAAAGACCAGAGCTCTGTAGAAAGTTTGATATCCAAACACAAAGAGCAAGAGAAACTTGAAAAGGTACATATGAAGGAAAAGGGAAAAGGAGAAAAATGTTATATTTTCTTTCATTCAAATTCTCTTCTATAAGGACTATATTTATATCAAATTATATATATATATATATATTAATATGTGGGGGAAATGTAATGTGTAACTCTCAAAAATTGTATGCATCATTAGAGTAGTAAGAAGAATCACACATAGGGAAAGTTTGGGGCATCAAGATGATATGGAGAAAGGAGGGGATAGAAAGAAAAAAGGGGGGGGGGATAGTTGATGGTACTAAGATATACTCCAAGAAATAGGGAAAAAACAACTAAATAGAATGATCTTTCTCACACAAAGATACACATGAGAAGGGGAGGGGAAGAATTATATAAGAAGGAGAGGAAGAGAGTTTTTACTTAAACCTTACTCTCAGTGAAATCAACTCTGAGAGGGAAGAGCATCTAGATCCATTAGGATCTTGAATTCTATTTTATCCAACAGGGTAAGAAGGGAAAACCAAGGGGGGAAGGAAAGGGAACAAAAAGGGAGGGGCTAGAAAGGGAAACATATCAAGGGAGGTGACTAGGGGGAATGATTTAAAGTAAATCACTGGCTTAAAAGGTTATAGCTAAAGAAGAAAGGTCAGAATTAGGGGAGGATGTTAAAATGCCAGGGAATCCACAAGTGACAATCATAACTTTGAACACGAATGGGATGAACTCACCCATAAAATGTAGACAAATAGCAGAATGGATTAGAATCTAAAGCCCTACCATATGTTGTCTTCAAGAAACACACGAGGCGAATTGACACTCACAAGGTCAGAATTAAAGGATGGAGTAAGACCTTTTGGGCATCAACTGATAGAAAGAAGGCAGGAGTGGCAATCATGATATCTGACAAAGCCAAAGCAAAAAATAAACCTGATTAAAAGGGATAGGGAATGTATATTTTGTTAAAAGGGACTATAGACAATGAGGAAATATCACTAATCAACATGTATGCACCAAATGGTATAGGACCCAAATTTCTAATGGAGAAACTAGTATAATTGAAGGAGGAAGTAGAGAGTAAAACCATACTAGTGGGAGATCTGAAACAACCACTATCAAATTTAGATAAATCAAATAAAAAAATAAATAAGAAAGAGTTAAAAGAAGTGAATGAAATCTTAGAAAAATTAGAGTTAATAGACAAAATAAATAGGGACAAAAAGGAATACACCTTCTTCTCAGCACTACATGGCACATTCACAAAGATTGACCATACACTAGGTCACAGAAACATGGCATACAAATGCAGAAAAGCAGAAATAATAAATGCAACCTTTTCATATCATAAGGCAATAAAAATAATGATCAGTAAGGGTACATGGAGAGCCAAATAAAAAATTAATTGGAAATTAAATTATATGATACTCCAAAACTGATTAGTTAGAGAACAAATCATAGAAACAATTAATAATTTCATTGAGGAAAATGACAATGGTGAGACATCCTTTCAAACCTTATGGGATGCAGCCAAAGCAGTACTCAGAGCAAAATTCATATCCCTGAGTATATATATTAACAAATTAGGGAGGGCAGAGATCAATGAATTGGAAATGCAAATAAAAAAACTTGAAAGTGAACAAATTAAAAACCCTCAGAGGAAAACCAAACTAGAGATCCTAAAAACTAAGGGAGAAATTAATAAAATCGAAAGTGATAGAACTATTGATTTAATAAATAAGACAAGAAGGTGGTACTTTGAAAAAACAAACAAAATAAACAAAGTACTGGTCAATCTAATTAAAAAAAGGAAAGAAGAAAAGCAAATTAACAGCATCAAAGATGAAAAGGGGTAACTCACCTCCAATGAAGACGAAATTAAGGCAATCATTAAAAACTACTTTGCCCAATTATACAGCAATAAATATACCAATCTAGGCATTATGGATGAATATTTACAAAAATATAAATTACCTAGACTAACAGAAGAAGAAATAGAATTCTTAAATAATCCCATATCAGAAAAAGAAATCCAACAGGCCATCCAAGAACTCCCTAAGAAAAAATCCCCATGACCTGATGGATTCACAAGTGAATTCTATCAAACATTAAAAGAACAGTTAATCCCAATACTATACAAACTATTTGACATAATAAGTAAAGAGGGAGTTCTACCAAATTCCTTTTATGACACAAACATGTTAGTGATTCCAAAGCTGGGCAGGTCAAAACTGGAGAAAAAACTATAGATCAATTTCCCTAATGAATATAGATGTAAAAATCCTAAATAGGATACTAGCAAAAAGACTCCAGCAAGTGATCAGGAGGGTCATTCACTATGATCAGGTAGGATTCATACCAGGAATGCAGAGCTGGTTCGATATTAGGAAAACCATCCACATAATTAACCATATCAACAAGCAAACCAACAAAAATCACATGAGTATTTCAATAGATGCAGAAAAAGCCTTTGATAAAATACAACACCCATTCCTATTAAAAACACTAGAAAGTATAGGAATAGAAGGGTCTTTCATAAAAAATAATAAACAATATATATCTAAAACCATCAGCAAACATCAACTGCAATGAGCATAAACTAGGTGCATTCCCAATAAGATCAGGATTGAAACAAGGACGCCCATTATCATCTCTATTATTTAACACTGTACTAGAAACACTAGCAGTAGCAATTAGAGAAGAAAAAGAAATTGAAGGCATTAAATCTGGCAAGGAGGGGATCAAGTTATCGCTCTTTGCAGATGATATAATGGTCTACTTAAAGAATCCTAGAGAATCAACCAAAACCTAGTCAAAATAATCAACAACTTTAGCAAAGTTGCAGGATACAAAATAAACCCACATTAGTCATCAGCATTTCTATATATCTCCAACACAGCTCAGCAGCAAGAATTAGAAAGAGAAATCCCATTTAAAATCACCTTAGACAAAATAAAATACTTAGGAATCTATCTCCCGAGACAAACACAGGAACTACATGAACACAACTACAAAACACTCTCCACACAACTATAACTAGACGAGCAATTGGAAAAACATAAATTGCTCATGGGTAGGATGAGCCAATATAATAAAAATAAACATCCTACCCAAACTAATTTATCTATTTAGTGCCATACCCATTGGACTTCCAAAAAAAATTTTTTTTTACCGATCTAGAAAATACCATAATAAAATTCATTTGGAAGAATAAAGGATCAAGGATATCCAGGGAAATAATGAAAAAATACAAAGGAAGGTGGCCTTGCAATCCCAGATATCAAACTATATTATAAAGCAGCGGTCATCAAAAAAATTTGGTACTGGCTAAGAGACAGAAAGGAGGATCAGTGGAATAGACTCGGGGTAAGTGACCTCAGTAAGACAGTATATGACAAACCCAAAGACCCCAGATTCTGGGACAAAATCCCAGTATTTGACAAAAATTGCTGGGAAAACTGGAAGACAGTGTGGGAGAGATTAGGTTTGGATCAACACCTCACACCCTGCACCAAGATAAACTCAGAATTGGTGAATGACTTGAACATAAGGAAGGAAAATATAAATAAATTAGGTGAACACAGAATAGTATATATGTCAGACCTTTGGGAAGGGAAAGACTTTAAAACCAAGCAAGACATAGAAAGAATCACAAAATGTAAAATAAACAATTTTGATTACATCAAATTAAAAAGGTTTTGTACAAACAAAACCAACAAAACCAAAATGAGAAGGGAAGCAACAAACTGGGAAAAAATTTTCATAACAAAAACCTCTGACAAAGATCTAATTACTCAAATTCATAAAGAGCTAAATCAATTGTACAAAAAAATCAAGCCATTCTCCAATTGATAAATGGGCAAGGGACATGCACAGGCAGTTCTCAGCCAAAGAAATCAAAACTATTAAAAGCACATGAAAAAGTGTTCTAAATGTATTATAATCAGAGAGATGCAAATCAAAACAACTCTGAGGTATCACCTCACACCTAGCAGATTGGCTAACATGACAGCAATGGAAAGTAATGAATGCTGGAGGGAATGTGGCAAAGTTGAGACATTAATTCATTGCTGATGGAGTTTTGAATTGATCCAACCATTCTGGAGGGCAATTTGGAACTATGCCCAAAGAGAGACAAAAGAGTGTCAGCCCTTTGATCCAGCCATAGCACTGCTGGGTTTGTATCCCAAAGAGTTAATAAGGAAAAAGACTTGTACAAGAATATTCATAGCTGCGCTCTTTGTGGTGGTCAAAAATTGAAAAATGAGGGGATGCCCTTCAATTGGGGAATGGCTGAACAAATTGTGGTACATGTTGGTGATGGAATACTATTGTGCAAAAAGGAATAATAAAGTGGAGGTATTCCATGGAGACTGGAACAACCTCCAGGAAGTAATGCAGAGTGAGAGTAGCAGAACCAGGAAACATTGTACACACAGACTGAAACACTGTGGTACAATAGAACGTAATGGACTTCTCCATTAGTGTCAATAAAACATCCCTGAACATTCTGCGGGGATCTAGGAGAAAAAACACTATCCACAAGCAGAGGACAAATTGTGGGAGTAAAAACACCGAAGATAAGCAAATGCTTGACTACAGGGATGGAAGGGACATGAATGAGGAAAGACTCTAAATGAACACCCTAATGAAAATACAAGCAACATGGAAATGGGTTTGAATCAAGAACACATTTGATAACTAGTGGAATAGTGAGTCGGCTATGTGAGGGGTGGCGGGTGGGGGGGGGCAGGAGGAAAAGAAAATGATCTGTTTTTCCAAGGAATAATGTTGAAAAATGACCAAATAAAATAATGTATAAAATAAAAATAAAAAGAAAAGAAAAGGACTTAAGCCAAGAAATTTCAATTAGTCCAACCATACAGACAATAGCTGATGTATAGGAGCAGTGCAAGTTAACAACATAACAACTGGTTCATTTACAACTGACACACCTGAACCATATGCATGGATTAAAGTGGGAAAGAAGGAATATAAAGCACTCATTGATAGTGGTGCTTCTAAGTCTGTATTAAAGTCATTCTCTGTAGATACTACCATTGAGGGTACGGTTTCAGTGGCAGGAGCTATTGGGGAAATATAACAGGTCCCAGAGCTCAAAAGCACAATAGTCCTCTCTCCACTGACTATACATTTCTCCTAATTCCTGGATGTCCAGACAATCTTTTGTGAAGCAATTTATTGTGTAAAATTGGAGCAAATTTGCAATGTGAACAATATGGGAACATATATTTACACCTACCCAAGCAGTCTCTCAAACACTAGTCTTTATTTTACCTGGGGCAACTAGAGGAAAAAACCGTACAACAGCAAGCAGTAACACCAATGTATGAAATTCCTAATGACACACCACAAGAAGTATTTGCTAAACACTAGAATAATGTGGGTAGAATTAAATCAGCAACACCAGTAAAGATAGAAGTCAGGGATGGTGTACCTCCTAAGATACCTCAATATAAACTCAGTAAAGAAGGTATTTTAGGCATAACTTCCATAATCAATAGTTTACTGGAGCAAGGCATATTAAGACTAACAGTGTCAGAATTTAGTAGTCCAATCTTAGACATCAAGAAGAACAAACAAAATGATGATGGGCCATATTCATGGAGATTTATGGAGGATCTTAGAGCAGTAAACAACTTTATAAAGAAGACACACACCATAACACCATCACCAAATGATATTATAACAGAACTACCACCCAATGCTCAGTGGTACACCGTGATAGACCTGAGAAATGCCTATTTTATGCCTATTTTACAATCCCATTACACACTGACTCCCAGAACATTTTTGCATTCTCATGGGGAAAGAATGAGCTCTGCTGGACTCATTTAGTCCAGGGCTGTTGTGAAAGTGTGTCAATTTTTTGCCAATTGCTTAAGAGAGACCTAGAGACAATTAAATTCAAGCACAGCAAATTAGTACATTATGTTGACGATCTACTACTTGCATCACTCTATCTAAAAAACATGCTTGGAAGACTCAAAAAGGCTGCTAATAGAGTTGTATAAGAGAGGACATAAGGTTTCTAGAAAGAAGTTACAGTGTGTTCTCCTGAAAGTCAAGTAATTATGATTTATCCTGAAAATGGGCACCAGGAACATCTCTAGTAAAAGAATAGCTGATATCCAAAAGCTAGGAATCCTAAGAACAAAGAAACAACTTAGAGCAGTCCTTGGGATAGCAGGTTTCTCTTGGCAATATGTCAAAGGGTATTCTCCCACATATCTAAATGCTTAACAGGCTTGACAAAGAATGAGGTAGAAGGAGCATTGCAATTAACAAAAGAACATGCTTTGTCAAGTCTGAAATAGGCAATTCTAACAGCCCCAGGATTAGGGATACCTAATTATGACAAAGAGTTCCAACTATATGTTCATGAAGCTCAGGGTGTAGCTTCTGGCATTCTAGCACAATATTTAGGACTTAATTTAAGATTTGAAGCATTTTACAGTACAATATTAGATAAGGTAGCACAGGGAATGGTGCATTGAGGGGTATAGCTGCAATCGCTCTCATGGTGAAAAAAGCGAATGACATAGTACTGGGATATAAGCTACATATATATTCTGTTCATCAAATTGAAAAACTCTTAAGGTCCCAGAATATGCATGCATTCACATATGCTAGGCTATCTCAGTATGAAATCATTTTGCTAAGAAATAATAATCTGACCATTCACAGATGTGTACCTCTAAACCCAGCAACTCTGATTCCTTATTTGCCTTTAGGAGAAGAACCATGATTGCACCCAAGTAATAGAAATGATATACAAACCAAGGGATGACCTAAAAGATACGACTCTTAGTGACCAGGAAATTGAGTTTTACACAGATGGATCCTCATATATCTTTAGAGGACAAAGGGTCACAGGTGCAGCAGTAGTGACCAATGACAGGATGCTATGGCATGCTTCACTACCTGGTCATGTCAGCACTCAAGGTGCCGAATTAAAAGCTCTCATGCAGGCACTTGAATTAGTAAAAGGCAAAAGAGCAAATGTGTTCACTGATTCAAGTTACTCTTTACAACCCTGAATTCTAAGGCATATACATGGAAGAACAGAGGTTTTGTAACAACAGCTCGAAAGAAAATTGCATATAAAGATCTCATATCCCACCTAATAGCATCGATAGATTTGCCAAGTGAAGGAGCTGTGATACACTGCAATGCACACACTTTCAGCAAGGACAATATATCCCAGGGGAACCAAAGGGCAGAGAAAACAGCAAGATATGCAGCCAGATTTGGTCCTGACCATGTTCTGAATCTTTCTCTGGTGGAAAAGCACGATATTACTAAAGCATACTACAGAGATGAGATTCAGTCATGGCAAAAATGCCTAGGAGCCAAATTAGTGAAAGGAATATGGCTAGCAGAAAAGGAGGAAAGCCCATACTGCCCAAAAAACTTTATCAACATCTGTGTAATGTGATTCACTCCAAAGGTCATTATGGAGTACAATCCATGTTGGATGACATAAAGAGATTTTGGATTGCTCCAGGGATATCTACAAACACCATTAGAGTTTGTCAGGCATGTGATATATGTAGGAAATTCAATCAGGGTCATTTTAAGAACAAGGCACTAGGAGGCAGACCTTTGAGTTAAATACCTTTACAATGTTTACAAATTGACAACATTAACATGCCTAGTGACAAGGGATTCAAATATGCACTTGTAATCGTGGATTGACTGACTAGAAGGATAGAGGGATATCTGGCTAAGAACAACAATACAGTCATAGTAGTGAAAACACTACTGAAAGAAGTAATTCCTAGATATGGCATTCCTGATGTTTTTGACTCAGACAGGGGAAGTCATTTCACATCACAGATAGTGCAAGAAGTGTACAAGAACTTAGGAATCAAAAGTAGTCTATATGATGTTTACAGACCACAGAGTTCGAGTCAGTTTGAGAGGATGAATAAAGAATTAAAAACAACTATAGGAAAACTCTGTGCACTAACACATCTATAGTGGACAGATGTTCTTCCTTTAGCTTTATTCCACCTTAGAACTAGACCCAGAGGAGACTTGCATATTTCCCTATTTGAAATTCTGTATGGACAACTGTTATGGCATGGATGAACAGCTAAACCATCTTACATAGCCATGTTAAGAGGAGAATGCCAACTTCACACCTATCTAGTAAAAATACAAAATAGGTTGGAAGAACTAAGGAATCTAGGATTATTAGTCCAAAGGGTATCACTTGTAAAGATTAAAATTTAGGGGAGACTGAGGCAGGTAGAAATTAGTTTCTCTCTACAAGGAGTATTATATTTTTTAGAGGTTTATTAAGGATTAAGGATTAAAGAAAATACAGGATAAGGAAAACGTGCCTAGGCCAGAGGCCTAGACAAGACCTCATCTACATTATGGAAAGAGCCATGTCTGCCCCAAAACGGAAGTCCAAAAAGAGAGAGAGAGCTCAAAAGCCTTTGCAATCAGCTTAAGTACCTTCTTGATCTCGCCCACCTCAGAATTCTGTGAGATTACAAAGCATTTTGGGGAAGTGGAGCAAGGACTTATGGGGATTGAAGTCCAGAGTTCAAATCTCAATTTTACACACTTGACTTCTCACTGCACAATATCAAACCAGGTGATAAAGTGTATATGAAGAATTTTGTCAGAGATACATCTACTGGGCCTAGATGGAATGGCCCTCTTGAAGTAGTATTAACTACTCCTGCATCCATCAAGGTATTAGGAAAAGATCAGTGGTATTGTCCCTCTTACATGAAACAACATTCTGCCCACAATAATGATAGTACAATAGAAAATCTAGAGAATCCAGAAGAGACTGCAAGAGAAATATCAGAATCTGAAGTAATACCAAATGCTCTAGAAATAAATGAAATTGTCCCTACAAATGAGAACAATGAGCGAAGAAATAGAATAAAGGACTGCACAAATATACAGTAAATCTATATCGCAAGAAAGAGCTCCATATAACAATACAAATCTCTGCTAACATGTAACAACATAAGTCTCTGCTAACATATAACATCAAAAATCTCTGCTAAGTTAGATCAACAACAAAAGGTTAAATCAAGACTAGAAGTTTCCATCTCCAAATCTTGAATCCAAATCTCAAATTCAAATCCCAAAACCATATAATTATGATATACTTACAATAAATTAAGAAGATTCAGTATATACACTCCTACATGAAGATTTACATAATAGGTTATTTACACACATGCATGAAGAATCAATCTTACTTACATGCACATGTACAAGAAAAAATCAATTTTACACACATGCACACAATAATCTAACACACATGCATGATCCTGCTTATTACAATCGGAGAACACAGGACTTCATTTAAAGTGAGATGACAGGCAAATATGTATACTGCACAGAGGAAGTCACTTGACCAGTATATTTAATTCAATCAACACTAAGGACAACAAAAAAACTTTAAAATCAAAAACTGATGATAATGGTTCACGTAAGATTAATCATCATATATGTTAATTTCACATATAGGGTAACGCATTCACATGCACATTAGAATTAAAACAGGAAGAAAAAAAGCATAGATCTTCAGGCAACATGTGAAGAGGATTTCCTGAAGGAGTGTAAATATGCATTCAACATTACATAATTAGTACATGAACATTTATTCACACTGATATATTTTGGGGTTGCATCATACATATGATCAACCTACTTTATAATTTATAATTTAGTTTCCACAGGACTCAGGCAGGCAAGAAAATACAAGAATTCTTGTCTGAATGACTTCTGATCAGGACTCATGTAAATATGTAATATATTTGTACATATGTAATGTTTGTACAGGAAAACAATGTAAATTTGTATGATACTAATGGTATAACATATTAACTTAGTATTAGGAGGACTAATATATTAATTATTAACAAATAGGGAGAGATTAGATCAGGGAAGTTTTGAATTACAGATAGACTAGGGACAGAATAATATATCTTGTGATATAATTTTTTAAAAGAAAAGTTATTAGTAATGTAGAAGTTAGTATAGTTCATAAGAGTTCATAGTTATAAATTTGTAATTGTTCATTGAGATAGGAAAATTTAGATTGTTACAGAAAGTGTTACATTGTTGAATCTGTTGCTATGCTGAAAAATACGGATGTATTTGAAATACTTTCCTATCTTCTACTTTCCTATAATCCTGATCTTAGACATTGTGAACAAGGAATTGACCAAAAGCAAGGGAAACCTGAAATTTGAAGAAATGGGGCAAATGGAGCATTCAGGACTTGTGGGTGATGCATCTTCCATGAAGATTAAAAAAGAAAACTATTGGAGCCTGAGAGAGATTTCTGGTCTTCTTATCTAAGACTCTGGGAGAGCTGGATAGGAGATATACTCTTCTTAAACCCTTCTGCCTGACTGAGCTGAATGAAGTTTCTTGCCCAACTGAAGACAACCCTTGGACTATAATTTTCCCTTAGGGGAACTCAAAGCTAAATTCCTTGAAGAGAGTTTTGATCAAACCCTCAAAAATTGCCACAGGGAAGAGATAACAGGGACCTCCTTATTTCCCTCTATCCTCTCCTTTCCTTTTCAAAATAAATTAGATAACTTTGAATTATATCAGAACTGATTCAGAGTCTATGTAATAGGAGGGGAATTTTCAATTCATCAAAAGAAGAAAGCTGTGAGGGGTAGACTTACCCTCTGGTCCGGACTGACTGATTCCATTAAAGCTGCCTAGCTTAGTGGAGGAGGAAGGTGTCACACAGAACTCAGTCCTCAAAAACAAAAAACAAAACAAAACAAAACAAAAAACAACCTAACAAAACTGCTGCTTTCTTGTCCCTTCATCTTTTAAGTCTCCCCCTCTCACTATTACAACATGGAATTTAGGTAGATTAGGATATTTAGGATAGATTGAGGTTTGTTATTTTGGGAGGAGGAGGAATATTTAGAATAGTATATTTTACATAATAAGAATTATAATCAATAAGGTAAGTACTGGACTTTGGTATAGATGTCAGGTTGAATCTGTACAACAGAAAAGGGGGGAATTATGGGAGAAAGAGATACCGAAAGAAATACGAGGACTGGATTTTGCAGTTTTTTCTCATGCAAGAAGTAGATAGAACTTTGGCTGCCAACAGGGGATGGAAAGGAATCTCCAGCTAAGAAAAGCAGGTGAATAGTTAGGGATACACACTTTTTTTCCTTCTGAACTGAGGAGTAAAGGAGAAAATCTCACTGAACTTATCTGGCTACAAATCCCTCGCTGAACTGACAAGATCCAAACTAACCATCTATCTTTATAGCTGTTGGATAGAGATTTTTTTCCCTTTGGGGAAGGCAAGAGCCTATCCATTAGAAGATTTCCTTCAAAAGCTTTATCTCTGTCTCAAGAAAATACATCATCTTGACTACACAAAGATCCTAAGGTCTTCTGAGACTAAGTCCCTAGACCTGAGCTTTAAGCCCTGAAGAAACTTTAGGTGGAAAAATATATTAGGGACTTCCTGTTCCCTCTTCTTCCCTAACCTACTATACCAAACCTATCCCCTAATAAATGAGATCTTTAAACTTACTGAGGAATGTGGAGGAGAGAAATTACAAGGCATGCAGCAAGACAAGAAGTTGGAGCTTGATCAGCTGTCAATCAAAGGAAAATTCCATTTGGAATGTTACCAGAAAAAGCAGTTTGGAGTCAAGCCAGTGGTGACTATTTTTCAGGGACTTGTCCTTTGGCTGATGGTGGTGACTGAAAGAAGAAGCTGAGTTTATCTCTGGGACTTGGGATAGTCAAGTTGGAGGTGGCCTGCCTGATTTGAAGGCAGAAGGACAATAGTCCCTATATCTCTCACTGACTGGCTTTGTTTCATGCTAGTGACTGAATTTCCATTTCTCTCAATATCCTCCAATCTAACACTCATTGTAGATAATACGGAAATCCCACCCCTCTTACCTTATCCTCCATCTTTCCTGTTTTCCCAATAAACACTTACTTGAGATAAAGAGAAAGGAGTATTTCCTTTGAAACATCCAAACTCACCCTGAGTGACTTAGAAGGAGGCTGAAGAAGAAGGGGGAAGGGGAAACTGAAGGGAAGAAGAGGGGAAGAAGGGAGATTGGAAGAGGGGAGGAAGGGAGATTTAGAGAGAGGAGGGTAGGCAAAGAAGATAACTACCTAATCCAGTAGTTATCACTTATCAATCAAATATACCCTCCAATACCATCTATTACAAGAACCAGACATCTTCAATGTACTAAGGGGATTATAGATAACAATCTGCTAAGGAAGAGAATAGTAACAGAGATTGAAGGGGATTTTCTCTTACCCTTCTGCTCTGGTTAGAGATCCAACTCCATTTTCTCTGGGACAGCTCTGCCTGTGAGGGAAGTGGTGGTTCTCTTTATCTGTTCCCTCTCTCTCGGTTACCTGTCAAACTTTGGTTCCTGATATCCCACTAGTACATCCTGCAGTGTTGCCCTCCCTTCTGGGACTTCTGCCAGACCCAAAGAGGACTTCAGTTTTGTGAGACTTACTTTGACCGTGGTCCTGTTCATACAAGCCCTCCATTAATCTTAGTTATTAAGGAAGCAATTAGATTAGTATAGAAAATTATTGGTGGGGTTTAATACACTGACTTTGTGGGTTAAGATTAGATGTTCCAAATCCCCTTCCCTCAATAGTTAGTTATAATTACTTGTCCTACCTATTATTTTAATTATAGTTATTTCACAGGCCATCCAGCTAGGATAAAGTTATAGGACTACAGTTTTCAAACACTGGGCCAGAAGAATAGCTGATGCTTCACCATGCTTAGAACATTGGACCAGCGTCACTTTGGCACTCTTCATATGCTTAAGGTTCCACCAAGCCCTGATTACAGAGCCAAGAACACATCTGTGTGAGAGAGGAAAAAAACCCCAGAGACTTTTGAAATGAAAAGCCTGGAGAAACTGCAAGAATTCCATCAGCAGTAGGCGGATGGGCTGAGAAGGTTTGGAACCTTGGGGAAAGGAAAAACCCAGGGGGAGTTAGTTGGACTGCTCTCTCTCTATGTGACTGAGACTGCTAAGGAGAATGTCTACTCTTTGACTGGATCGTGATATCAGAAACCTTTCTTTCCCTGAAACCTGATCCCATCCTCCTAGATCAACAAATGGGCAAAGACCTGAAGAAAGAAGTAGGCTATACTCTCCCTGTTACCTTGAACTTGGGGCACCTGATGTGCTGTGCCTAAAGTCAGGGTTCATTGCTCTGAACCCCCCAGGGGCTCAGGCCATCAAACCTGGGTCACCCAACATTGGAGGGGGGAAGGGTTTAGCTAGACTGGGATCCCTTCTTCCCTCTTTCCCTCTTAACCCCAGTCTACCAGCCATTTTCAATTTTATCCTTCATTCCTGTTATTTTAGAATTAATCTATTATCAAACCTTAACTGACTCAAGCCTCAGTGAAGAGAAGTTATAGCTGAGGGGGGAGAGAAGTGACTCTTTCTCTCCCTAAAAGGAAGAAGCGTACTATTTAAAAGTAGCCTGGCAGTGGGAAATGAAAAGGCAGGCATACTGATGGGCCATAACTAGAGAAGACTGAAGGGGAGAAAGAACAGACTCACCCTCCTTCTACTTTTTAATCCAAACAACATCAACTCCTCCTTTGTCCTTTGCTTTGAGGGAGGGAAGATTCCATTCTCTCCCTCTATCTCCCCAAAACACCCCTTTATTACAAGTTGCACCCCAGAGGATTGACAGAAGCCATTGTCATCTGCCATCTTTTGAAAGCTGGAGTTCCCTGGGCAGAGCAGCCATTTTGAGAAGCAGCACTGAAGCCGTTACTACTTAGAATCAGACATCTTGATTCCAAGTGAGGGAAAACACCCCAGGATAATGGACATAAATCAAATAGGGAAGGAATAAGTAGAAGTGAAAAAAGAAAACGATGTTGCAAATAATATTTTGGATATCAGTGCTGGCAATTATAGCATTTTATTGGATATAGAACATCATATATAATACCTGATAACACAGTTGTGTGGCAAGTGGTCACACAATTTTATGTATTTACAATGGTGGCTATCCAAACCTTTGCCTATATCAGGAATGTTCTCAAGGTTTTTACACCTAAGAAAGCAGTTCAGATTTTAGTGCTGGATGACATCTTAGAGCAACTAGTTAAAGAGATGTGTGCTGAATACTTAGAAAAAACAGGGAAAAGGACAGGTCAAGGAAGAGAAAGGGAAAAAGACAAAAATAGTTGTAGATGCAGAGAATAAGGACAAAGATAAGAAAACAAAAGACAAAGATAAGAATGGGGCAGAGGGAAAAGATAAGAATGATACAAAAACCCAGAAGATCCTGCCATTATGAGATATTGCAAAAATCACAGATAATTCTGGTGTTCTTCATTCCAAAGCCCATAAATCGTTTTCAACCCAGGAATTGGACTCAATCAAATGGAGATTCCCAAAATTTCTCTCAGAACCTTAGAGGGCCTTAAAAGAGCTGAAAAGAGCCTTTAAGATATTTGAACTTGATTTTGAAGATAATAACCTTCTCTCATCTAAAGTATTTAGCCCTCATGCCCATAGGCAGTTTGTAGATAAAATGGGACAAGATACTTTCCTGACAAGTTGGCCTACAGTAGAAGAGAGGGACTTTGCAAACCCAACAAGCTTAGCGTATCTTGGGAAATGCAGGGAAGATCTCCTGCAGGCTATCAAGTCATTTTGTTCTAAGCCCAGCACTTGGAGCAAATTTGACAAAATGAATCAAGAGAAAGAGAACATCCAGCAACATTTATTGACAGATTGGCTAAAACTGTTGAATCCATCATGGGTCTGAATCCAGATTCCCAAGAATCAGTGGCTCATGTCAGGAGACAATTTCTGAGAGGTTGTTAGCTCCCATCTGAAAAAATTTTTCAGGAATTATTTCCCCAAGTAAGATAGTATAATAATTAATGAACTTAAGAGATGCCGCTACATACCTCCATGAAAATCATAAGGAACAAGAAGGGGAAAAACAAGAATTAAAACAATAATTACATAACACTGAGGAATCTCTTAAGAAAAAGAGACTGAAGAAATTAAAAATCTGCAAACAATTAAAACATATTCTGGACTATCATACCAGCATTCAGAGAGGTAAAACAGAGACTAGAAAATGTTTTTTATGCCATAGAGAAGGCCGCATAGTGAAAGATTGCTATTTAAAGAAGTATGAACAAAACAATAAAAATAACAAAACTCGGGAAGAACATGTTATAGATCAAACACAAACAGATGCTGTGAGCACTGTAATCTTAAGAACTCAGAAACCCCAGACCTTGAAAGCATAAAACTATCTATAAAGACAGGGGCAAAGCCTAAACATTCAGAGATGAGAAAAGATATTGGAGATTCATACAGAAGGTGCTTAGTAACCAGTCAAGAGAAAAGCAAAGAATAGACCAAAATATATCTAGAAAATTTCTTTGAGTGCAGATTGGGTCCAGTGATTGAAAAGGGGAGAAAAAAAATCATAGAAACTTACACAAACAAAATCATAAATTGATGAAAGAAACAAAATTTCAATTCCCTGTAACAAGATAATCATGTGAATGCACAAAGGTTACTATCGCAGATGTATCTTTAGAAGCTACGGGCAATGTAAACGGTCTCACAGACATGGATAAATCTCCTCTTGGACAAATTAGAAATTCAATAATCTGTTTGGTGCAGACTTCCTTAGAGGAAATATCTAACTTGAATCCAGAAGCAGAAAATTTTTCGCCCTATACAATACAACTTAGAAAATTCAAATCTAAAGGGTTATGGCGCTATAAATTACAGTTAATATTGATAACCATATTCAAAATATTGAAAATGTAACATTAGTTAGATTTTAAAACATAAACAGAATGCAGGGTACAACAACTGCCATGATGGCCAAGGTTTCAAGAAACTTCTATGAATCTAACATTCTGGATGGAGGGGGGAGTATTGACCAAGTCAAAGTATATGAATTAACCATTTGTTATGGTTTAAGTTCATATTCCAAAGAAGAGGAAGACACTACAGACTCAAGTGAAAATAAAGATCAGTCAGGAAATTATTTAAATCAAGAAATTTTAATTGGTCCAACCATATAATCAGCACATGATGAATGTGCAGTGCAAAGTGACAACAATTACTTCATTATCAACAGAAGAACCTGAACCATATGTATGGAGTACAGTGGGGAAGAATGAATACACATATCCCAGTGATACAGGGGAAACTGCAGCTGTACTAAAGTCATTCCTAGAAGATAACACCATAGAGGGAAAGGTTTCTACCTCAACAGATTCAAAAGAGGGGGCAGATGAACAAAAACTTGAGGCTGAAGATAGGGTAGAACCTGTGAACTTTAGTAACAGCATAGCATATTTGTGAGAAGCAATGAACTCCATAATATCCAGTTTGTCACCACAGAACACAAATCTAGAGTTTGTTAATGAGAATGAACTAGAAAAAGAATTAGGAAATATAAAAGTCAATGACATAGAGTTAGATCAAGACATAATGCCCAAATTAACAATATCTGAGAGAAGTTTGCATGGCACTGAACAAAATCCAATAAAAAAAAAACAACAACAACCAAGGATTATAGAATTCAGTGACCAAGAGTCAGACTCAGACCAAGATGATTCAATACCAAATGGTATAATAATAATGGACAAAAATAGTGACGAAGAGCAAGAACCCTATGAATTTTGCTCTATGATAAAGTTCAAAAAGATTGCAATGTGTGGGACACAAATTGGCAAAGTGAATACCTAGATTCAGAACAAACAAAATCTTATGAAAATGATTCTGATGATGATGTAATGTGGGACAAAGGAAACTCTATCAATAGAAGAAACATTTGCTATTGCTGGAGTTAATAGTTATGAAGAATTTGTACATAATTTTGACTTTGAAGGACACTGTGATGAAGAAGGGGAAACATCTAGCATGTTTTTTAATTACCTTACCTACACAGACAGTGATTATGAATGGGAAGAAACATTAAAGAACAAAGACTGGTCCTAGATATAAAATCTGACAGAAGAACAACTAAGGAATTTAATTATATCAGGAAAACCCCTGAGCTCTTATTGACAAACTCTAACTTCATAACTAAGACAAGTACCAAGACCCCAGTAATGGAATATGGGAAACATCTAGGATGCTATTGAAACACTTACCTACACAGGATGAATCTGTTATCAAAAGGCTTTTGATACCAACTTACAGATGAGAACTTTAACAGGTTATCTATATCTCTCAACCTCCACCTAAAAACAAATTTCTACCAGGGGGAGGAAGAGAAGGAGGGTACATGATGAAGATATTACCTCCTAGTTTCAGGCATTTCACATGAAACAACAGTATGGCCACAATATTGAAAACACTATTCCCATATTACCAGCAATGTAGAAGAGCAAGAAGTTACATCCTAAATCTGAAGTATTGCCAATAGCCCTAACAATGTCTTAAGAATTGTCCTTATAAATGGAAATCAATACATGAAAATAAAAGAAGAATAACAAAATGAAAGCACTTCACAACAACAACAACAACACAAATGAGAGACACAAGAGTACAAGATAAAACATAATATACGCACTGCCAAAGTATGATGAAATAGTTCCAAATAGTAAGTGAAATAGCTCCAATACGAAAAGATCACTGCTAACAACAATAATAATAATGAAACAAGGTTGATTAACAAAGGAAACACATCTTTGCAAAAAACACATTACATCATGTATAATTCTATCTATATCAACAAGAAAATAAGAACCATAGAGTAAAGGAAAATTCTGTAAAGGAAAATTCTATCTCCAAGAAAAATTCAAAAGTCAAAATAATCTCCTAATATAAACATGTCAAAGAAGCCAAATCTCCATGAAATAAAACCCCATGAAAATTAAACACCAAATGATGAAAGACAATATCACACTTCAAATTATGACATATTTTAAAATCTAATTAGTACAACATATTACATACACCCACACATGCAGATTATCACACATAAAAAGCATACATCCACTCATGAAGAATTAAACCATTAAAGATTGTCAGGCACGCATGCAGAATTCAAACTTACTTCCATGCACATGCAAATAAGAAAAAAAATTAATCTTACACAAGGCATACAATGATCTTACACACATGCATGCTCCTGTATGTAAAGAACACAAGACTTCAGTCAAGGTGAGATGACAGATAACACATGTAACCTGAACAGATGAAAACCCCAAGACATGTGTGTTTCCTACAATCAACACCAAGGACATGGAAAGGCTTTGAAATCTAGAACTGATGGTGAAAGGGCCATGTAAGAATTCATCATACATGTTAACTTCACACAGAGTTACATGCACATACAATCATATATAAGAACAACATGAAGAAATCTTGTGGATGGGGTAAGTATGTAACATCTCATAATTAGAACACACTCAAAAAATTCATGCTGATATAATTTTGAGTTTCTGTAAAAAACTCAAAGAAAAAATTCTTATCTGAATGACTTCTGAATAGGACTTGCATGCAAATGCATTATAATTGTACATATGTAAAATATGTACAGATAGAACCATGTACATTTGTAAAATACTAATGGAATTAACATTCTAACAGTATAATTTTAAGATACTAACATTTCTAATAACACACACGGCAAGATTAGATAAGGCAGTTAAAATACTAGATAGATTAGGGACAGATTGATATCATATCTAAGTTAAGTTACATAGTTATTTTAGAAATTGATATTGTTTATTAAAGTTTTACTTAGAAAAGGTTATAGTTCATTAAGATAAGAAAGTTTACATTGTTGCTAAAAACTGTTTAAATTGTTACATTGGTTATTATTGTTTTCAAAACTATATTTCTGTATTGCATTTGTATTTTATGACCTATCCTATTTTTCTTTAATCCCAAATCTTAGAATGGGATTAGAGAGATTAGAATAGTAATGACAGACTAAGATTTTTTTATTTTGTGGGGTTGTATTTTAAAATAGTATAGTCTCATAGCTTAGACAGTTAGGAGAAATTAAGAGACAATAGGTAAGTATGAGAAAAAATGGGGCACAAAATTTCTGGTTGAAATTTGCCATACAGAAATGGGGATTTTGTGATTGAAGAAATTTGGGCACAGACAGAAGAAATGACCTACAAAGCAAAGAGAAAAAAATCACATGGAACATAGATCATTGGGGGGGGGGAGGGGGAGAGAGAGAGACAGAGACAGAGAGAGAGAGAGAGAGACAGAGAGAGACAGAGAGACAGAGAGACAGAGAGGGAAAGAAAGGGAAAGAGAGGGGGAGAGAGAGAGAGAGAGAGAGAGAGAGAGAGAGAGAGAGAGAGAGAGAGAGAGAGAGAGAGAGACAGAGACAGAGAGAGAGAGAGAGAGAGGGAGAGAGAGAGAGAGAGAGAGAGAGAGAGAGAGAGAGAGAGAGAGAGAGAGAGAGAGAGAGAGAGAGGTGAGAATTCCATGGAAGTTTAAAAAATAAGTTGTCAGTTAGACCCCAGTTATCCTGGTCTCACTTCTTTGCCTTCTTCTGTGAAGAGTGGTCTGAAGACACCATTTCATCTTCTCTTTGGAGAGTGGTCTGAAGACACCATTTCATCTTCTCTTTGGTTATTACCTTTTCTACCTCTAATTGGAGCTAAAGAAAACAGTTTTGCCCAGAAAAGACTCTGGCAGGGTTACTGCCATCTTCCCTCAGGGGAAGAGATATTTTTGTTTGAAGAGACTTATTTCAAAGCCTTCAACCAATATTACAAATTTAGAAAATAGGGAGACCCTTTTCCTCTTTCCCAATCTCATTCTTTTCCTATTCCCAATCTCATTCTTATTGCCTTCTCCCCAAAATAATAAAAGATCCTTTAACTAAAGAAATTAGTTTGAAGGATTATTGTTATTAGAGAGAGGAATTTGACTTACTGTGAGGAAAACCTCCATTAGGTTGCTTGGTGAAGGAAGAACAGGAAGGGGGGGGGGCTCAAAATTCAGATTCTTTTATTCAATTACTT
This sequence comes from Monodelphis domestica, assembly GCF_027887165.1. Lineage (NCBI taxonomy): Eukaryota > Metazoa > Chordata > Mammalia > Didelphimorphia > Didelphidae > Monodelphis > Monodelphis domestica. The sequence continues at coordinate 247,082,608 of NC_077234.1, forward strand.
CCTGGTGTGACATCTTTTGATTTCCCCAATTATATCTCACCAATTTCCTTCTCCAGTACAAGAAGTAGCACTGAGGTAGTTACTACTTAGGATTCTAAGTGAGGGAAAACAACAACAAATAAGAACAAGGATAATTTAATAAAGAAGAAATATGTTTCAAATAATGTTCTGGATGATGGTGACTATAACGGCATATTGGGGATACTGCTTCATATACAATATTATAGCAGTCATGATAAATGACACTATAGGAAGTATTTTTAACAGGACCAATTATTGGAACAAAATACCTCTTGAATTTTCAACTCTATTGCATACTCTCCCTCAACTTTATGTAGCCCTTATAGCTTTTGGACAGGCTATGAATTACATTAAGACAGGGGCCAGGATCATAATGAATAAGAAGGCAGTTAACACCTTAGTACTTGAAAACAGGCTGGAGGCACTATTCACACAGATTCCTTTCATGACTGAAATGTGCCAAGAATACATGATGAGAAAGAAAGGAAACACAGGGAAAGTAACTGAAATGTTGACTGGGAGGTGACAAAAGAAAACTTGACTGACAATATTGACATGGACAAGGGCTCTGAGGCAGCTGATACAACCAGGGGCAGTAGGGGTGAACAGCAACAATGGAATGACAGTAGAGAAAACATATAGCCCCAAACCTGAGGAAGTCCAAGGGGCTAATAAAATCATGCCTCTCAGGGACTGTGCAAAATTGATACATGATTCTGGGATCCTACATGCAAAGGTGCACAAGTCCTTCACAACACAGGACTTAGAATCCTTAAAAAAGAGAATTTCTTGGTTTATCTCTGATCCATTTCTCTGTCTCAAGGAACTGAAAAGAGCATTTTGGCTTCATGAGCCTGATTTTAGGGACGTGGAGATTCTTTTGGGGGAACTTTTTACTTCCACAAGAGAAAAAGCAATTCATTGCAAAAATGAGACAGAACGATACCCTTACCAGCTGGCTGGAAGAGCAATCTGATTTTGACTTTGCTTAAAAAAATGTAGGGAGGATCTGTTACAAGCAATATGGTCATTCTGTGAAAGACCGAATGCATGGGGGGAAATTCTATAGGCTACAACAGGAGAAGAACATCCTTCCCTGTTTATGGACTGCCTTCTTGAAAATGTGGAAGCAATACTGAGTTACAACCCAAACTCCCAGGAGTCCAGAGCCCATGTCAGGAGACAGTTTTTGCAGGGATGTAATCAGCACCTCAAAAACTTCTTTAGAAATTATTAACCAAAATATGATTCAATCTCTCTAAATGAACTCAGGGACACTGCCACCTGTCTGTTTGAAAGGCAGGAAGGATAGGAAAAAGAAGAACTTAAGCAATTACATGACACCACTGAATCCCTGAAGCAGAAAGAAATAGAGGAAGTGAAAAACCTGGCCACAATCAAAACTTTTAATAGACAAAGCACTCAATACCAACAGAGGGGGCAAAGAGACAATAGGAAGTGTTTTCTCTATGGAAGACCAGGACATTTGGTACGACAGAGGTCTGAACTCAAGGAAGAGTGACAGGCTGAGGTGATGCTGAATTTTCTCTTCCCAATGGGGGAGGGGCCCCAGGAGACCTGGAATCTTAAGAAGCCAAAAGGTTCTGACGGAAGTCAGTTAGGTCTCTCAGCCTTGAGACAACCAAAGGGGAAAGTCTTGTTAAGACTGGATCCTGAGGAAAAGATTCAAATCTTTCTCTTGGTGCCCGAACACCATCCCCCACTGATTTCCCAACTGAAAGTGACCAGCCTGAGAAGAAACAAAGCAGCTAATAGGATCTTCACAGCTCCTAGTGCCCTGGGTCTGAACTGTGTTCGGTTGTGACCAAGACCAGGGTCATTCAAACCTGAATCTCTCAGGGGGCCCAAAGCTGCCAAGGCCTGGGTTCCCCAACTTGAGGGGGGAGGGAGGTATAGCCAGTTAGGGACACCTTTCCCTCTTTCCTCACAGACCCTTTTCTTATAGTCATTTCCCCATTTCTTCCCTGATTGATCACCCACAATAAAGTTTGTTGTTTTTCTCCCAATTGAATCCAATATGAGTGGAGAAACATTTCTAGCTATGTATATGAGGAAATGACCAGAAGCAATGAAAAAATTGAATTTTGAAGAAATGTCTCAGAAGAAGAGCAGATGGAACTGCAGATGACGTGGGGGAGGGGATGGTATGGAATTTTCTAGGAGGCTCAAAAGGCAGTGGGGAGAAAACCATGAGTTCTTCTTGTCTTGGGCTCCTTGGAGCTGAGAGAGAGAACTACCTTTGGCTGTGAAGATACACAAATCTCTCAATCCTTTTACCCGAGCAGCAGAAGATCTTATCTATCAACTTGTGGCAAATCTTTAGGCTAAAGACTCTTTTTTTCTCTTAGGGGAACCCAGAGCTTATTTCTAAAAAAGACTCCCTGGTTCAAACCCCTCAAGCTCTGTATAGGGAAAATACCTTGGGATTTCTGCCCTCTTCCCCCTGCCCCCCCCCCCCCCGTCCTGTTTACCCTTCAACCCCTATATCTAAATAAAATAGACATCTTGATTTTCATAGAAATTTGATTCAAATTCAAATGTGTTAGGAGGGGAATTTCAAAACATCACTTCAAGAAGGAGGCTGAAGGGTAAAAGAGAAAAAAATCATGAGCTTAACAGATAAACAGCCTTTAAGTAGCTGTGAAACACTGCATTTGAACAGTCTAAAATAAATGTAGACCCCCTCTCTGAAACTCCTGAGATTCCTGACACAGCTTGTCACTGTCCAAGGTCCTGAAGTTCCACAAGTTTCTACTGACCCAACCACCTATGATAAGAATCTAATAGAAATGAAGAATCATATTTTAGCACAAGAGAAACCACAAGCATTGACAAACCACACAAACTCACAAGACATTATGGGACAAGAAGAGAAAGAAGATATGGAAGAAACAGTGCAGATAGACAATGTGATAACAAATCCACAGGAAGACATAAACATACAAGAACCAGATTTATCAATACATAACACAGAATCACAACACACTACTGGGCAACACCTAGTAAAAAACTTGGGAATATAGAAACCACTGAGTAAGAGTTAAATCTAGGCATACGAAAAAGACCAAAATGCTTTGAAAGAGAGTGAAACAGACACATTAACAACTTGAATCCAAAATAAATGGTCCTGTCTGAAGAGTTAGGTCAAAGCATAGAAGATACAAAATTAGTGGAGGAAATGATGTCTGCATTAGGAATCAATAATTATCAAGAACTTTATGAGAAGTTCGAGTTTGGGGATAGTGACACTGGATTAGGATAAAAACAAATGGCATTGCAGAACTATAACAAAAAACAAACTGAGGCAGATATAAACACCTTAATGCTTCTATCATATCTTCCTTTCTCAAACTTAAAGCCTATCACAAGCCAAAATACAGTACCTATTGAGTGCACTTTATACCATGATTGGTAGTTCCATGCAGAAACATATTAACAAGAGAGTTTATACTGATCCAGAGTGAGACTAGACAAAAGACTAAAACACTCAATCTATTAAAAAGCCTTAGTCAAATCAGGGAAATCTGACAGAAAACAACACTGAAAAGTATTCTAACTCAAGTAAAACAAATTAATAAACTATGGCTGACAAGATTAAAACATGGTATTATGGGTCTGGGAACAAAAGAATATCATAACAGTTCAGTACCATCTGAAAGATTCTAATGCACCCAAAACAGAAGAAAAGCTGCAACACATCACCAAAGTCCCTCATCCTCTACCTAAAGTATAACTTTTCCAGGGGGAGGAAGAGAGGGAGGGCACCCCATGGAGATACTGGCCAGCAAACATAGAGATGCTGTAATGAGGGTGCTGCAATAACACAGCTTGTAGTTGCAAGAATAGACTCTGACTAAATCCAGAGGAATACAACATCTAACCCAAGTTGTTGAGTGAAACTGCCAACGATACCAAAGACAGAGAAGACCTATGCTTAGTGCACAGAGACCATTACAGACAGCATTCTCAGAAGAAGGCAAAAGGCCATCCTCAAGAGAGATGCAAAGAGAAATAGATTCCAAATTATCTGAACAGTGAGATATAAAGATATCAACCTAGTACTATGATTCTCACATAAAACATTATACTCAGATTGACACACCAAGAGAAAGTATAGAAACAGAGTTCCAGAATCAATGCAGACACACAAAATGCCCCTGGAACAACAGAAATTGTCCCAAAACATAACCAGGAAACCCATACTTATAATACAAGATGCACAGGAAGAAGAGATACTTACTACAGAAAGCCCAAATGAAAGTGAATGTGAATTAGAATGATGCACTAAACAAACAAGGAAAATATACATACAGTTCTCCATCTCAAAACCTCTGCAGAAACACACATCATGACATAAGAACATAGCATACACTTACTCATGAAGAAAAACACAATCTTTAAAAAAACTCTCACTACCACACACCCAATACAAAATCACTCTTACACACAAGCATACAACAATAACAACAAAAAACAATCTTACACGCATGCATGATTCTGTATTTCCCGATAACCTGACGAGAGAGAACTGGCAAGATGGGTAGCAGAAAAGGAGAAGAGTTCAGGACCTGGGAGAGCTCCAATCAACAGCAAAGACTACGGGAGGACTTTAACAACAGGAAGAGGATGGGAAATGAACAAGATTAGCTGTCGTACACATTAACACCACACTTAGGGAAACACACTTACATGCACATAAATCTGGCACAAGAAGAAAGAAAATGATCAGATTCATCAAGCAACATGAGAAGAGGACTTCCAGAAGAGGAGTAAGTATATGCATCCACACCACATACTTAGTACACAAACACAAAATCACACTGACTTTAGGGGCTGCTTCGTACATAAGAACAGCCCATGAATGAAAATTGTACATTTGTAAATAAGTCTCTGACAGAACTCATACAGGCAAAAAAAAAAAAAAAGGAAAATAATTTTTGTCTGAATGACTTAAAAAACAGAGCTTATGCACATATATATGTAATATACATGTACCATATGTAGCATACATGTACACATGCTGAATACGAATAGGCTAATAAACTAACTTAAGATAGGAAAGAATTAACATATCAACCCTTAATAGGCAGGGATAGATAGTTAAGGAGAAAAGGGAAATTCTGGAACATAGTGAGGTAGCATTAGGGACAGATTAAACCACATTTTAAGAGATAAAGAATAGCGGTTATAAAAGTAATACATTTTCAATAAGCATTAGAAATATAAGGTATAGGAAAATTTACTTTTACTCAATAGTTGCAGATTACATTGTTTTGCATAGAGATGAGCATTGTACATACTGTTATAAACATTGTTAAATTCAAAAAGAAAATTGTTACATTGTACAAAACCCTTATGCCATAGACCGGACCTAAACCCATTCCACCCCCATCCCCCACAATTGAGAATAGGAAATAGATAAGTTGGGCTAAGATTTGTTCTTTTGGGAGGGGGGTACTTAGCGGGAATAACAAATAGAATAGGTAGACTATCATAAGAATAGAGGTCTCATCCAAGAACTTGAATGACAGTCTAAAAAGCTGCAGAGGCTTCTTATCCACAGTGGGGGAGGGGCTCAAGAGGATTTGGCACCCCAAGAAAAAAGTCTGACCCACTCCAGGCTATATAGACCAATAGGAAAAATGTTGCTACAAATACTGTTTGGAGTTACTGTATTAGCTGTCACTGCTTGCTCCTGGATTTATAATATCTTATACAGTGCCTTTACTGGAGTGGTGTGGAAGAGAGAAATTTGGAAACATGCAAAAAGGCAGAAGCAGTAACTGAGTGATAACTTGTCAAACGAGAGGGTTCTATTTGGAATGTTACTGGGAGAAACAGTTGGAGGGAAAACCAACTGCTGGCTGGACCCTGGGTAGCTTGTATGAGGGAAGAAGGCTAGTTTTTCCTCTCTTGGACTTTGGAGACTCAAGCTGAAGGAAGTCTTGTGATTTGAAGGCAGAAGAAAGAAGAACAAAAGTCCAGATATCTCTCTGACTTGCTCTGTTGATGATAGTGACTGAACTTCCAGACCTATCAATCATTTCTCTCAGTTGAACTATATTCCAACATCCTCCAATCTAAGACTCACTCACTGTAGTATTAGGGAAATCCTCAAACCCTCTTGCCTCCATTCCTTATCCCTTCCTGTCTTCCCCAAATAAACCCCTTACTTAAGATAAAGAAGAGAAAGAATATTTCATGTAAAACATCCTAAACTAGCCCTGTGTTGATTTAGAGAAACCAGAAGGAGAATCACCAAAAGGGGGGTAGCAAGAGGAAGGCTGGAAGAGGAAGGAAAAGGAAGGAAGGGAGGGAGAAAGAAGATAACTGCCTGATCTGTTAGTTATCAATTACCAATCAATATAGTCCCTTATTATTATTTATTATAATTTGGCACCCAAACTGACTGAACTTCACAATTCCTAAAACAACAACAAAGATGTTCAAGCAAGTGATCTGTGGGATAGTAGTTCTGGTAGCCATTGTAGGCTATCGGATTTATAACATCTTATATGGCAAAATGACTAACATGATAGTAGATTCAGTGGAATACATAAGCAATACCACTATTTAAACTCCAGATGCCATTTCAAAAAGAAACCATTCTCTGGAAAATTCTGACACAGATCTACATCATTTCCATGGTTGCAATACAGACACTGACCTACCCTTAAGAACATTTACAGATTTGTGATCCCTAAACATACAGCAAAGATCATGGTAGTGGATACCAACTTGGAGACTCCTGTTAAGAACATGTTTGAAGAATTTCTGAAGGCAAAAGGGCTAGATCAGATAAAGGATAAGGGAAATGGTCAGGCAGATAATGCATTCAAGGAGAAAGACAGAAAGGCCAAAAAAGTCAAATCCAGTGCACAGGACAATGACAGTGACAAGGACACTAAGGCAAATAGTGAAGCTGAGAAAATCTTTCCACTCAAAGACATTTCCAAGATTTCAAACATAGCTGGTGTATTGCATTCAAAGGTTCATGGGCAGTTTACTACCCAGGAATTAGATTCCCTGAAGAAAAGGTTCCCAAAATTTATTGACGAGCCTTATAAGACTGAAACGTGCTTTCTGAATTTTTGAACCTGATTTTCAGGATGTGGAATTTCTTCTGGCATAACTTTTTAGCCCCCATGAGCATTGCCAATTCATTGAAAAGACTAGAATTTGAATACTGTTAATACACACACAAAACCTGTTTATAAGCCAAGAAATGTGCAGAGAGAGACTAGGCAACATTTTTTCTGCCATAAGACAGGACACCTGATCAAAGACTGTTTTCAACAAAAACACAAAAGTAAAATGCAATAAGCAAAACCCTACCTGCTGTGAGCATTGTACACTGAAATCCACACAACATGCAATTGACTTGCAAGGAATGAAAGATGCTATAAAATCAGGAGCTAAACCCAAATATTCAGATATGGGTTAGGAGAGAATTATGAAGCCAGGATTATTATGTATGTAGTTTGGTACATGGAGATAGAAGAAATAGAGAAAAAGAGACTACTGTTAAACTTAGGTGAAAACAAGATGAGAAACAGTGAAAAAGGGGTTCAAGAAATTAAACCTGTGAGTGATGAGAAAGGCAAACCAAGTAACAAATCACATGACAGGCAGGGACAAGTAAAACAGCTTGATGCAGAAATTAAAAGACATCATTTCTCAAATAACAGAGATAAGAGACTTGGAGAAAAACTATATAGTAACCACATATGAAAAAAATAGCTCCAGATAACAATCAAGTCTCTGCTGACAGTGAAGCAAACTCTTACTAACAGGAAAACACAAATCTCTGCTAAAACACAACATAGTGAATAATCTCTGTCTATATCAACAAGCAAGTATACATCAAGGGTAAAAGAAAGTTTCTATCACCAGAAATATTCAAATAACAAAATCTCCCAATATCCAAATCTCCATAAATCCAGAACTTCAAAGACCCAGACACCAAATTACAAAATTCAATATCAAGCATCAAGATTATAGGACACACTTACAACTGATTAGAAAAATACATTACATACATCCATGCATAAAGATTTCATACCATAGAAGATACACCGATGCCCGAACATTTCACATCACAGAAAACAGTCATGCACGCACGAAGAGTTCAAACTTACATGCATATGCACACATGAAGAAAAGTCAATCTTATCCGCAGGCACATGATAATCTTACACATATATACATGATTCTGTATGTTAAAAGCATCGGTGAACACAGGACTTCAATCAAGGGGAGATGACAGGCAAAAATATGAATGCTGTACAGAGGAAGACTCAGGACCTGTATATTTTCATTCAATCAACACCAAGGACAGCAAACGAATTTTGAAATCAAGGACTGATGATAAGGGGTCATGTAAGATTATTCATCATACATGTTAATTTCACATGTAGGTCAATGCATATACATTCACACAAAAACATAACATGAAGAGGACTCATGGATGGGCTAAGTATGGAACAACTCATAATTAGTACACACATATATTCCATACTGACATGTTTTTTGAGCTTCTGCAAGACTCCGGCAGGCAGGAAGTTACAAAAAAAATTCTTGTCTGAATGATTTCTGATCAGAACTCATGTACATGTGAAAAGTTTGTACAGAAAGAACAATGTACATTTGGAAAATACTAATGGATTAATCTACTAATATAGTTTTAGGATACTAAAATTTACTAACAATTAACACAGGGAAAGACATAGCTCAGGGAAGTTTGAAACTTGAGACAGATTAGGAATAGAATCATTCTTTATCTTATGATAAGTTTAATAGACATATAGTTACTTTAGGAATTAATAGAGTTTATAAAAGTTCATACTTAGAAATGGTTATAGTTCATTGTAATAGTTAAGTTTACTTTGTTACAAAAATGTTATAATTGTTGAATTTGTTATTTGTGTTCAAAAACATATTTCTGTATTTGAATTTGACCTTCAATACCTTTTCCCATTTTCCTACAAACCCCCAAATCTTAGATTAGGATTTAGAAAGAATTAGGATAGGGAAGATAGAATAGGATTTATTATTTTGGGAGGTGGTGGAATATTTAGAATAATTTGTTTTCATAGAATACAGTTAGAAGACATTAGCATACAATTTAGGTAAGTATTAAAAATGATGAACAAAAGTCTGGTTGACTTTTGTATGAACACAGAAATGGGGGATTGTAAACAAGGAATTTGCCAAGAAGAAGGGAGATCTGCAAAGGTTGAAGAAAATGTGTCTGAAGGGGGCAATGGAACATTCAGGAACCAGCGGGGGAAGGGAGAAATCCATGAAAGATGCAAAAAGGAGAAACTGTTGGCCAGAGGGAGATTCTGGTCAGTCTCTAGGAAAGAGCTGGTTAGGAGAATTTCTCTTCTAATACTCTTTTGCCTGGCTGAGCTGAATGAAAGTGTTTTGCCCTAAACTGAAGATCACCTGGATCACAATTTCCCTCAGGGGAACTATATTCCTTGAAAGACAGTTTTACAGTTTTGATCCCACCATCAAAAATTGAGCATAGGAATTAGTTAGCAGAGATCTCTGTGTCCCTCTGCCCTCTGCCCTCTGCCCTCTACCCTCTCCCTCTCCCTCTCTCTCTCTCCCCTCCCTCCCTCCCTCTCCCTCTCCCTCTCCCTCTCCCTCTCCCTCTCCCTCTCTCTCTCTCTCTCTCTCTCTCCCTCTCTCCCTCTCTCTCTCTCTCTCTCTCTCTCTCTCTCTCTCTCTCTCTCTCTCTCTCTCTCTCTCTCTCTCTCTCTCTCTCTCTCTCTCTCTCTCTCCTTTTCAAGAAATAAATTAAGATACTTTAGATTACAGAAGAATTATCTCAAAAGTTTGTGTAATAGGAGGGAGGATTTTCCAATCCAAGAAGTAGGCTGGGAGGGGTTGACTCAGGTCAGGACTCCATTAAAAGTTGTCCAGCTTAGTGGAGGAAGAGGAAAGGTGCTAGCTAGAAATCAGTCCCCAACAGCAGCTGGTTTCCTGGTCCCAGCATCTTTCAAGTCCCCTCCTTTTCTCTCTCTATTCCAGTATCAAACATCTTGATAATAAGTGAGGCACTACAATTGGTGACAACATAGGGGATCACTGGGGATATAGCAATATATCCAATATACCAATAGCAGGGATGATAGAAACCACTCTATAGGCACAGTGGTGAATAGGACAATTTCTTGGACCCAGACACCCTCTGATATGCCCTTTCTCTGGCACACTCTCCCTCAAATATGTGTGGCTTTTCTGGCAGTGGAACAGGCCTTGGAACTAACACCATTATGCCTAAGAAAGCGGTCGATACACTGGTGCCTGACAACAGACTAGAGGCGTTATTTGATCAAATACCCAGTCTCACAGAAATGTGCCCAGAATACATGATCAAGAAACTAGAGAACATGGGGAAGGGGAAGGACATGGTGACTGGGGAGGCGACTAAAGAAGACGTGACTAGAAACACTGACACGGACAAGGACTCTAAGGCAACTAAGGGCACAGCACCAGGGGCAGTAGGGGTGAATATCAAGGCAGGCACAATTAAGGTAAGTAATTCACATGGGATCAAGATGACACCATGCGGACATGACAAAAACAGGGCGATGAGAGGGGGAAAAATTCAGAGACTTTTGAAATGAAAAGCCTGGAGAAACTGCAAGAAGTCCATCAGCAGTGGGGGTGGAGGGGGTGGACTGAGAAGGTTTGGAACCTTGGGGAAAGGAAAAACCCAGGGGGGTCAGTTGGTCTGCTCCCTCTCTGTGACTGAGACTGCCAATGAGGAGGTCTACTCTTTGACTGGATCGTGATATCAGAAACCTTTCCTTCCCTGAAGCCTGGTCCCCATCCTCCTAGATCAACAAAGACCTGAAGAAAGAAGCAGAGCACAAGAAGACTGGCTGCACTCTCCCTGTTACCTTGAACTCGGGGCACCTGCGGTGCTGTGCCTGACGTCAGGGTTCATTGCTCTGAACCCCCCAGGGGCTCAGGCCATCACACCTGGCTCACCTAACTTGGGGGGGGAGGGCTTAGCTAGACTGGGATCCCTCCTTCCCTCTTTCCCTCTGAAGCCCAGTCTACCAGCCATTTTCAGTTTTATCCTTCACCCTGTTATCTTAGAATTCCTCTATTATCAAACCCGAACTGACCCAAGCCTCGGTGACGGGCAGTTATGGCTGAGGGGGGAGGAAGTGACTCTCTGTCTCCCTAAAAGGAAGGTAGCCTGGCAGTGGGGAATGAGAAGGCAGGCCTAGTGATGGGCCATGCCTAGGGAAGACTGAAGGGGGAAAGAACAGACCCCCCACCTTGATCCAAACAGCGCCAACTCCCCCTGTGTCTTGGAGGGAAGACTGCCTTGTCTCCCTCTCCGTCCCCCAAACGCCCCTTTATTCCGTCCGAGATGTCGGCAGCCTGGGACGGCCAGACTCCCCGGGCCATGGGACATCTTCAGTCGGCCCCCTCATCGCCGATCCACAGACAGAGCTGAACGTTCTCGCTCAGGATGGCCTCGGGCTGCCCTGGGTCTCCACCATCAGTGGACGCCTCGTCTAAGAGGAGCTGAGCTGCAACGGGGCCACGAGCTCGGGCCTGTGGAAACTCCCCTCTTCTCATACTTTATTCTACCTCATCCTGGGCCCCCTCCCGGACCAGTATTAGACTAGACGCGTCCCGCAGCAGCCAAGCTTCCCCGGCTCTGGCCCTGGCCTACGGCTGGTCAGGATCCCGGACCCCCTGACGCCCAGCTCGCAGTTCTACTAGGACTTGAACCCATGACATACTCTTCCACTACGCTTGACCTTCTGGTTTGAGGCCGACTCTGGCCCTAACTCCAGGCCATGGCAGGCTCTGAGCGGTGAGTGAGGCCGCCCGGGGAGCGTGTAGCTGACACGGGCCATCCCATCACTGTGTCCGAACAACAGAGCGAGGCCCCCCCCCGCCAGGTCACCCGAGCAGTGGTGGCCGTTTAGAATAAGCACTCGGACCTCCAGCAAAAGGCCACAGTTGCAACATTACCTTGTACTGACCACGTCCGGGGCCACAGCTTAAAAAAAAGAAATTAGACAGGACTAAATCATGAAGGCCAAAGTTTCAAAGCCATCGTGTCCCAGCCACCATCCCAGGGCAACATCTTCACTGTTACAACGCCCTGACGGCCCCTTCCTGACCTCCAACTCACAGCAGCAGGCCCCGCTGCGGCTCGCCCTGCCCCAGGCGATGGGAGTCCGGACCCCGTCAGGGAGCGGCCGCAGTACTACCAGGCTTCCCAGCCTGGGCCCTGAAGCCACCGGTGGCCTGGGCAGGCGCCCGACACACTCTAAGCGGGAGGCTGGAGCTGCCCCGCCACCCCCCTGGTGGGAGCCTCCGTGGCCAGCCCGCCGGTGGCCTCCACGACCGACAATGCTTCCAATAGACCTAGACCAACAAGGTGAAAAAACAAGGGGACCCGTGCCCAGCCCTCCTCTGGGCCTGGGACCAACCCGACAATGAATATAAAGCACTTTGCAAACCTTAAAGCACTATGTAAATGCCCGCTCGAGACCGGCAGAGGCCCAGCGACGGCCAACAAGGACTGGACCCCACGCCAGCTTGGACCACTGGCCTCCGCCACTGGACAAGGCCTGCCCTCAGCCGGCTGAAGCAGCAGGCCCGCTCGGCCTATCGCGAGCAGACCTTTGGGGCTGCCCGTTCCCCGGGGGGCGATGGCAAGGGGCAGAGCACCAGGCCCAGGGCACGGCTTCAGTCAGCCATGACGGTGCATGAAGGGACGCCAGGGCGCCGACGGCGAGCCCCCAGGAGCCACCCGCCCAGAAGGCACCAGGATACGGCAGTGCTGACCCGTGGGTGCCGGCTCGTGTGCCCCTGGGCAGCAGGGTGTCACGGTCCAAACCCAGAGCACGTCCGCCTTCTCTGATAGATTCCATCCTCCCCGCCCCGCCTCCAGCCCTACCAGAGGGCTTTGCCAGGATGCCAGCCCACAGGCGAGGCCCGTCAGGCTGACGCTGCCCTGAGCCGTGGCTGCCAAGAGGAAGCTGCACCCCAGACCAGACTGCAGAATAGAGACTCACATGATGTTTACATTAGGACTGACCACACGCCGGTTGTGGGGGAAGGACGGAGGGGCGTCCCTGCTAGGACTGTGAGCACCATCCTTGCGGCCCCACTAAAACAACGGGGGGCGTCGGGGAGCAGACCAGGGAACGTCCCACTCGGCGGCCTGGTTGACACACGGCGTCTCGTGGATGGTCTGAGTCCCAAAGGGCGGTCAGCGTGTTCCAAGAACAAAGCGCTTGGCAACAGCAGCCGCTGGCCATACCATACCGGCACTTTTTTCACGGTCTTTGGAGAGTAGCGTAGACTGTGTCCTCCGCGTGCTTCGAGGGGAAAAAGCGTATTCGGGTTTGGTCTCCTGAATGCCTCGCGTGGTGGGCTCCGGCTCTCGGATTCTGAGCTCCCTGTGACTAGAAGGGCGGATTGGCCCCAACCGATACCTGACCACGGCCACCTGCCACAGGAGAGAGAAACATCTAGAAGTAAATAATCCACGAAGAGTCACAACTCGAGATGCAAAATTAAATAGAAATATCTTCTTTTTTAAAAGTCACTGATCCCTAGAACATATTTAAAACGTTTGAATTCGTGGCTTGTTTTGATGACCCGTTGAAGTTAGAAAGGAGGACGCTCAATCTATCCATCTTGGAGATTCCTAAGGAAGAGCTATGGACCCTCCTGGTAAGCAGAAAGAAAAGCCTCTGTATTCTTTGTGTTTGGAAACGTGAATTAAGTGTGAGGTGTTGCCCTACGTAGGTCTCTGTCATTGCTTTTCTTCGTGCCTCAGTTGCCTTTCCCATACATGCTGTACAGGTAGCGTTTTCTTACCGTCACTCACACAGTCTCTTCTTCAGCAGCAGCCTTGGTCCAGTTCCCTCCAAAAGGCCTCTGTCACCAGGCTGAGTCAGTGCTAATACATTGTGTCCTGAATCAGATGGCACCAGTTTGGGAAAAGAGAGTGGCTGATGGCCAAACGACCAGGCCAGAAATACCCCTTTACCTTGTCTTTTCATATACCCAGAACTCCTTCCTCTGCACACTTGATAGGAAGCCGCGGCTTCTCTAAGCACCACAAACATCAGGACGTCGCTATGTTCCTGCCGTATCTTAACGAGCAGACTATTACTAACCCATCCCTGGAGCATGCAGATCATGTCAGTGCCCCACTTCTGGCTACCTGGCACCAGGGCCTTTGCAATGCTGGGCCCTTATTTAATGCCAGCTGTACTCAGGTTACCCTTCCACAGTACAGGGCTGAGGAACTGCTGAACATGAGTCCACAGAGTACAAGTCCCCCGAGGAAAGACCCACCTTCCCTACATTGAGAAGGGTTATTTGTTTACTCTTCTTACATTAACACCAACCAAGAAACGATCACAGGTAGACCACAAGATGAGGGAAATCGTTGTATTCTCATAAAAATATTCTCATTATGTCCTAATGAAGAAAAAGGATCCTCCCTTTGTCTGCCAGGCCCAAGCACAAAATCTGGAGGAGGGCCAGGCACAGGGGCAGTGCTACACGTGCCTTGTTAAAATGCTTCAAACTGGACTCTAAGGCAACAGCTTCATTGCCAAAATTCCCTGCCCTACTCTAAGATCTAGCTTAAAAAATGTTAGACCTCTACCATGAGAGCAACATCAAAGCCATCATCTCCTTCCCTGGGTCTCCCCAAGGCAACGCCTCACCTGCCACAACATTCTGACCTGGTCAGAAACCATCTAAAAACATGAAACCTGGACTACCAGATTGAGATAGAAGTTTCAATAACTAAAAAAGCATCATGTGTTTACCTCATCCCCAGGGAACAGTCTCATTGCTAGAGTCCATAACCTAGTCCAAGGTGGCAGCACAAATAAATTTGACCCAGGTTATAAGATCAAGGCCAAAGTTTCCAAGGCATCCAGTCCTGACCTCTACCCCCAAGGCAACAACTTCATTGCTAAGGCGTCCTGACCCGGTGAAGGATGACAGAATAAAAAAGTGGACCTGGTCCACAAGAACAAGGTCAAAGTTTCAAAAGCATCCAGTCCTGACCTCCACTCCAAGGGAATAGTGCCATTGCTAGGATGCCTTGACCAAGGCCAAAGCTCCTCCAATGTTAGGTCCAGACCACCATATAAAGGACAAGATCTCATAGGCATGTTCTGGCCTCTGCCTCAAGATAACATCATTGCCAAGATCCCTCCATCTAAGCTATAGCTTAGTCCTGGCTCACAATGCCAAGGCCAAAGTTTCAAACCTCTCATATTCTGAGTATAGTTTCGTTGCTAGATTCCATGACTTGATCCAGGGCTATAGCTTTAAAAACCTTAGATATGAAACACAAGAGCAAGGCCAAAGTTTCAAAACCATCATGCTCTGACCTCTGCCTTAAAGCAATTCCATCATTGCTAAAACACTCTGACCTGTTCTGGTGGCCCAGCTTTAAACTCATTAGATCTGGACTCCAAGATCAAAGCCAAAGGCTTTATGTCCCAACCTCTCCATGCCTAACCCCAGGGCAACAGCTTCATTGATATGATGCCATTACCTGGTCCAAGGCCGGAGCTTACAAATATCAGACTTGGACCACAAGGTCAAGAGCAAGCTTTAAAAGCTCTCCTCTCTGGACCACCAATCAAAGCAACGACTTCATTGCTAAGCTGCCCCGGCCTTGGGTTCAGGGCCACGATGTCAGTAACGTTGGATCGGAACCACCGAGTCAAGGCCAAAGTTTCTAAGCGTCACGTCCTGGCCCCAAGGCAACAACTTCATTACTATGATGCCATAATCTGATCTAGGGCCAAAGATGGAAAAACATTAGACCTGGACCACAAGATCAAGGCCAAAGTTTCAAAGCCATCACTTCCTAATCTCTATGCCACAGTAACATCTTTGCAAGGCCCTGCCCACCCCCAGGGCCCCCACTGCACCTTCATTACTTCCAAATCACAGCACCAGGGCCACAACTGCATGCTCACCATGCCCCAGACAATGGGTAACAGCCACAGAGGTGCCATCACCAGGTCCCAACCACCAGGCCAGGAAATAGATATAGCATCACCAGGCTTCAATCACTGGGCCAGAAGAACAGCTAATCCTTCACCATGCGTAGAGCACTGGCCCAAGAAGACCTTTGCACTCTTGATATGCCCTCACGGTGCCAGAGGCTCCATTTAGCCCTGATTACAAGGCCAAGAGCACCGACGCGTGGCATAAACATTCATCAGGCTCAGCCACAGCTTGCCATAAATCTCCAGGCCACAGCTTTATTGGGTCCTGACCAATAGATGGAAGCCTCCTTTTACCTTAACTAATGGGCCATACCTCAATCAGGTCCCAATCATTAGGCTGGGTATCCAGCTGGGCTAAGGCACCAGGATGACAACCAGGTCACCTCAGGAGTGGGTTAGTATGGAGGTTCCCAAGAAGGGGCCCGCGCCAAGTCCATCGTTCGAAGACTCCACTGAGCTCCCAAGCAGGTTGAGGCTGCATTATGAGTCTCAACCATGGCACAAATGCAACAGGTCTTGGTCCCCAGGCCAAAGAGCTCTGGGCCTCTGTAAGGGAAGCGCTGAGGGCTTCATTGGGCTCCGATCCCTGAGGCTTAACCCCAGCATACTTGGACTTCTGACTGAGGTTTTGCCTGACTCAAAATCAGGTCAAAGTAGGAATAACTCCTGACAATAAAGCTCCATCCACGGTATATGCTGCGTTGTGGGTTGAGGCCTCACTGAGCCAAAGCCACATTGTCAGAAACCTAGCGAGCCTTGATCGACAGTTTGAGGATCCACTACACCTTTCCAAGTAGGCCCTCAAATGGCTGTGCCTAGAACAACAGGCCAAGGCCATCCTGGACCCAGACTTCCTGAACTCAGTGGTACTAGGCCCAATGACTACTCCAAATCTAATCTTATCGCTAACCCCCAGGACATAGCTCCACTGGGCCCAACTACCAGACCAAACCTAAACTAGGTCTCTAACACAAACCTGAGTTTCTATTGGGCCCTGACATCAAATGGCCTTGGACCAAAATACTGAGGGAGACTACACTGTGCTCTGAAACTCAGGCTTAGACAATGAGGAAAAATGTCCTTATTATCTTAACCAACAGTCTCAACTCCAATAGGCCTCCCGACCATGACCCCCAGGTTATACCAGGACCAGGGTTGGACTTATATGCCATAGCTAAGCTGTGTCTCAATACTATTCAGAGGCTCTGGAGCCCTTTCTGCCAGGCACTATGGGCACAGGCCTATGACCACCAAATCACATCTCTATCAGACCTTGAACACTTGACCATGCTTCCAAAAGACCTAGACCAACACGATGAAGAAACGCCGAGATTGTTCTGCTCTGCCTTACTTCAGCTGGATCTCAAATGACAAGACCTGGTTCCGCTGGATCCCCGCTCAAGACCACTCTTCTGCTGGGTCTGGGTCACTGGGCTAGGGCTCCACTTGGCCTCCTTATATGGAGATGGAAATCCCCTAGTCCTAGAACATTGCAGCACGGCTTCATGAAGCTCTGAACTTCAGGTCATAACTCTCTCCTTTTCATACCACCAGGGCAGATCTCCACCAGACACTAATCCTTGAGCCACACATCCACAAAATTCCAACAACAAGCAGACAGATGTTATTCCAGCTTCTGAAGCTGAGCCTATCCTTCCCCTAGTTCACTAGACCCACCCTACCAGAATACATATTCACTGGGCCTCAACAAACAAGTTTGGATTGTATTAGATATCAAATTAGACACCACTTTGAAAAGTTTTGTATTAGTTGTCTACATCTTCAATGGCCTGAACCAATGGACCACATTGCCCTCAGACTCAAACATCCTGAACACACATTAACCTGCTCTAACAATTAGGACCCATCTTCATTTTTTGGCTCATCACCGTCCTGTTACTCGAATTACAATGTCATAAGACCCGTTTAACAGGGAAAGGATTCCACTGAGAGCAGATCTCCAGTAGGCTTGGACTACTGGGCAATAATGTCATAAAACATAGACTACCAGTCAACTTCTTCATCTACAAGTAACAGTTCTTCTAAGGCCTGAGAATAAAGCTAAAGCTGCCATAGGCTCCACATGTGGGACATAGCTTCAGTTGGTCTAGACTCCTGGCTAACAGCTCCACCAAGTTCCAACAACAGAACCATAGCTCCACTGGGTCTCAATCACCATATTGAGGTTTCAGCAAGCCATGACTATAAGGTTGAGGTTGCACTGAGCTCTGAGCATCAAAATTATGTTCAATCTGAGGCTTCAAACCAGATCTAGACTGTGCATAATAGAGAAATTACATGATTAAATTATAACAAATCAATACCAGTGGGAGGAGGAGGTTTGCCCTATTAAGATATTTAATGACATCATCAGTTCCATCTCCTCTTCAAAAGAAAATTAAAAATGCCATCTATGAACAGATTATCCTTTGAAGGATATGGAATGTCCTAATCATTGGCCCAACATGCCATCTCTAACTATGTGGTCTCTTTAGTTTTATTTCCTGTATCCCAAATAAGTATCCTTATAATCATTAAACAAATGAATGAATAATGTTTAGCATGCAGTTTCTGACTATATCAATGCCCTTGCCCAGTTCCGAGGAGAAAATGGAAGAGAATTTCTCTTTAAATTATCCTAGGCAAAAGAATGTGCCATGATTAGCCTCTTGTATGCTGTTTCGGCAATTTCAGCTTCTCACACCTTTCTTATCTTCTCACTCAGACTCTGGACCAGTAAGAGAAAACTCAACTGTGCTTGGAAATGACCTATAGTTATGGAGAAGACAAACATTTAGAAGTCATCAACCATTTATAGAGGAAATGTCCATGAGGAGCCACAGCACAAGAGAAAAGTGGCCAAAGAGATACAAGGCATATTTCCAGTGTCTCCAGGAAAATCTCATTAGGAGAAAAGGGAAAATTATCTGTCATTGTTTTCTCTTTGATAGAAATTGACTCCCTAGAAATATTTGAAACTTGTGTCTGGTCTCATCTCATATATCTTTTCTCGTTAGACAGAGAGAAAGGGAGCCTGTCTTTTCTTTTGGATTCACGAGGGAGGGAGTTACAGAAACTGCTGGAATGTGGAGAGAAGACTTTCTAAGGGGAGTGTGTGTGTGCTTTGAATAATAGAGTGCTATGCAAATGTATTACTGTTATGAAACCCTGTCCTCTCTTCCATCACTCCCTTTTCCCACAGTAGCCTTTGGGTATGGTATTTCCTTGCTTATACTCACCCAGGCTCTTAGGGAATAGGACCGAGATTTGGTTCCCTTCAAAAGGCATCTGTCACCAGGCCAAGTTTGAGATGTTGTCACATCCCTTGCATCAGATTGTATTATTATGGAAACAAGCATTCCATAATGAGATGAACTCAGATTCATGGCTTGCATTAAATATCGGACCTGAAATACCCAATTGTCACCCAGTCTTTCTGAAAGGTCCACACCTGTACTTTTATTATGTCTCAAAAGTGTGCTACAGCTATGCAGTGATCCCATCATGATCAATGGTCAGTGGCTGTAACATTAATGATCATATTTTGATTACTCAGCCTTAGTTTCCAGGCTATTGCTAATACCAATGCTCCCCCACAAACTGTGTTGGAGACAAAATTGCCCAAAACTTGTCCTAATATCAGGGCTAGGACAACAGCTGGGCCTTTAGCACCCCTCGGCTAAAACGTTCTCTGTCCACGTGACCCTACTCACACAAAGTAGAAGCCCTGACTATCTTCACAAGATTTTACAGGACTGTGACCATTTGGCTCAGGATATACCACACCTTAATCAGGGCCCCCAACCCTGACCATTCCCTGAACACCTACGTGAGTTTCGACCATGCATAGCCCGTAGGACTAAGGAAATGGATTTACGTACGACTTGCCCTACTAGGCCAAGAACACAGCTGCCCTAGTTAGTCCCAGTCACCAGAATGAAGATTCTTCATGTTGCAGGGACCTAGCCAGAGTCACAATTTCTCTGTTGAGACTATGCACATTCCATGCAAGAATCCTTATTTCACCATCATTTTCTTCTGAACACTAGTCTGGGGCAACAGCTTATAAAACATGAGACCTGGATCCTAGGTCAAGGTCTCAAAGCCAATACCCTGAATTCTATTCGAAGGCGACTTCATCCTAAAATACGTGCGCCATGACCCCGGGTTCCACCATAGACCGCCAGATGCCGATTACAATATCAAGGCCACAAATGCATTTTCACCATGCCCAAAACACTATGTTATAACCACAGCTGTGTCATCACAAAGTCCCAACCACCAGGCTAGGAAATAGCTATAGCATCACCAGGTTTCAAACAGTGGGCCTAAGGAAATCTGATACTTCACCATGCTGGGAACACTGGGCTCCCTTTGCCTCGGTTCCACCTCTGTGGTCGATGATTCCGAAGGCAACACGCGGGCCACCATCCTTCTTTGACCACCGAGTTAAAAACCGTCAGCAGGCCTCCACCGTAGCCTCGAGCTTCACAGTCCCCGGGTGTTCAGGTCCTGGTCAGCAGGCTCAGCTGAGCAAACAGACCCATTTAGGTCCCAGGCATTTCCAGCTGGGTTCTCAGAGCCTGAGAGTGCAGGAGGCAACCACCTCTAGTCTCAAGGCTGATCTGCACTTGTCAAGTCCCAAGCAGGAGGGCAAAGTCTCCTCCAGGGTAAGACAACAGGTCTGAATGACTAGGGTACAATTTCTTTTGATCCAGGTGATAATACTGTGTCTCTACTGGATCCTGACCTCCTGGTCAGCTGAGGCCTAAACCCTCAGATAAGGCTTATGAGCCACCAGAATTATGCAGGGGCTGCACAACGTTTTGATATTTAGAGCCCCAACTCTAATAGCCTGAGGTTTCAATGGATATTGTCCACTGTGCCAAAACTCCAATGGGTTTGGAAATTTGGCTTGAGGTACCACTTGGCCACAAGGCCTAGGCCCTAGAAACACTAACCTCCATTCATTCATTCAACAAACACTTATTAATTGCCTATGGTATCTTGAACATTATGATAACTGCGAGGAAACAAAAACAAAAACAAAAAAGGCAAATGGTCCCTCCTTCAAGAAACTTATATTCTATCGTAACTGTCTGAGGATGTGATGATGTCTGAAGGATGCGCTATAGCTTCCGAGCCAAGGCCACAGGACCATTGACCTTAGAGAACTTTAATCATGAGGAGAATGCCCCCACTAGATCTCATGACTGGGCACCCTGTCACCATATCCAGAACTGTAGGCTCGTCTCGGCATCACTATGCCTCAATGATCATGTCAAGTCTCCCCTGAGTCCTCACCACCAGAACAAAGTTGGGGATCTGACTCCCAGTTCAAATCCATCAACTGAATTTGTTTTTCTGACTTCTGACCACTGGACCACAGGTTCACTGGGCACGGACCAAAGATCGAGGCTGTGTCAGACTCCCAGGTCCTTCAGGCCTTGACGAGATGGCTCTACTTCCACCGTCCTCGTTGTGAGCTGGAACCCCAAGATGACTTATCAAGCTTCAACAGGGAAGGTTTTAGCTCGGTGATTTACTTTTGACATCTGTTTAGCCCTGTGTTCAGAGCCTGATTTAGTATTCATCCCTGGCAGTATCTTAATTATCAGCCACCACTGAGTTACCATCTAGCATTTCAGAGTGAGAGCCGTAGTCAAGAGCTGCATCCTTACCAACCTTTTCCTGAGTTGATCCATTGATCATGATTCTACTAGAGCTTGGCTAACAAGGTTGGGAGTACTGCATCTTGCCTAATGGGCTTGTGGAACAAGGATGTATGGGGGGCTTGAACTTCAGATTACAGCGCTGCCTTCCCTGATCATCAGGCCAGGCTTTCACACAGTTCTAACCACCAGACACAGATTAGCAGGATACAAAGCCACTGGATCCAGCCACCAAATTGTGGACTCTTTGGGTACCAAGCCACATGCAGCATTTCCTATAGTCCAAGGTTTTTTGTTATAATCCTTTGTGTCCTGAACATCACCATCAAATCCAGATGATCAGATACCCAGCCCCAACAATTAGGAACCACCCCATCATCCCCTGATGACCATGTCACTGCCCTCTATTTAATCTAGATGACTGACAAACAAATGCTGCAAGTCCCACCTCCCTAGCCAAAATCTTCCATAGCACTCAGGAATTGGACAGCAATCCACCTCCTTCCATCTTGAATTAACATGCAATAATTCATAACTACACAATAATAACAATTTTGCTCAACTATATCCTTAAACTCATATTAATCAAAGGTCATAGTAACAACTGAAACAATCTACAACTTCACCAGACTGGTATACCACGGAGACAAAAGCACTAGGAAACGACTCCAAGAGACTCAATACACCAGGTGATATTCCCACCATATAAAGACACCAAATGGCAAATGTACCCAGGCAGCCTTGAACAACTCTCCCTAGGCCAGTCAGACCGGGCTGCACCAGATCCCAACAATGCCCTGGGCATAACTAGCATTTCTGGTAAGGCTATGAACAGAGTTACTGAGTTCTGTCTGTATATTACCACCAGACTGAGGTTGTTCATCGGCTGGGACCACCAGGCTCATTCAGCACTGGGCTCTGATCGCCAGGATAAAGCTGAAATTTGACTTCAGCACCAGAGCTAGACTGCACAGAATAGAGAAGCTTTATGATGACCAAGCTCTAAGAGATGAAAGAGAAAAGAGAGGGACAGAGAGAGAGGAGAGGAGAGCTGTTAATGATATAATCATTTCCATTTCTCAGGAGAAAATTCAAAATGACGTCTATAAATAGATTTTGAGGATGAACTATGTCTCTTTCATCAGGCTTGTCAGTACATATCTGGTTATGCAGTGTTTTCATTTTATGCTTTCTGCATCCCAAATGTCTTTCCTTATGTGTGGGGAGTGAAGTCATCAAGCTAAATTTCTGGCCATACTCAAACCTCTGTCTGCTTTTAAGGAAGAGATAGGGCAGAAAATGGATCCTTTCATTGCCCCTGACAAAGGCATATGCTGTGTTTAGCGTCTCATGCCTCCATTATAAAATGCTCTATTCATATTACTCAGGAGCTTGTTCGTTGTATGCAAGGGGAAACTGGCTTTCTTTTAAGCTTGACAGTCATCACTCAGACTGAATGTCTACTGGTAGGGATGAAGAGCTTTATTCTCTCTTTCTACACACTAGGTTTTAACAATTCAGTGAATGTCTTCCTATCCTAAGGACTGGTAAATCCATAAAACTCTTTTATTCCAATTTACTTCTTCACCTTTAATACATACTGATGCTTTCATGTTTCAGAATTTTGGTGCTTCAAAAGATCTGCTCAAAAGAATACTTTAATTGGTATAAATATTTTTAAAACTAATATATATCTTAAATGTCCCCCACCCTTTAATAAAATGAGCTTCAATGGCTTCTATCGAGGCCCAAAGAGACATACACATATACGTGTGTGTGCACGTGTGTGTG
This sequence comes from Monodelphis domestica, assembly GCF_027887165.1. Lineage (NCBI taxonomy): Eukaryota > Metazoa > Chordata > Mammalia > Didelphimorphia > Didelphidae > Monodelphis > Monodelphis domestica. The sequence continues at coordinate 247,106,153 of NC_077234.1, forward strand.
TGAGTGTGAGTGTGAATGAAAGTATCTGGCTGCTAACCTGGTGATCAGTCTACCCAAATGTGGGTGAACTAGTCTTGGCATAACACATTTCCCTGGGCCAATGTTTGAATTCTTTCCAATCTGCTGGAACTTTTCAGACTTTGAACAACTCTTGAGAATCCATGTTCAGCTCTACCTTATTGTGTGGTATCGGAGCAGAACTTGAATGAAGGCGTTATTCTAAGGAGCACAGATTCTCTCTACTGTGTAATCCCTTATGTGTAATCTCATCCTCCTTATTAAAGTAACTAAATGATAGAATCTACTACTCTGTGAATAGACATCTTTATGTATAGAAAATCGATTTATTACATGTGATTTTTCTTTCTGCCTCTCTATGGACTATGGAAGCTTGGTCCCTAACTAGCTTGTAGGTTTTTGCAGTTATTAATACAATACCAAATGTTAAATAAACTAGAATGCATTCTTTGGTATTAAATTGGGAAAATTTCCTAATTGTAAGCACTAAACACATTTAAATGTATCTATTATTGACAGGGTAAAAACAGAAGATGGTTTTAGTTCTTTGGAGAGCATCTGATGAATAACAACTATTCACATAATAGAAACCTAGATGGAAAAACAATAGTCTAGAAGGATTTGGTGGTTTGGTCCCACAGTGCAAACATTCTGGCAGTTAGTTCTTTGTTCACTTAACTAGGTGAAATTCTTTGCATGGATTATTAGAGTGAAGAAAGGTAAAGACCACATCCTATTTTAAAGCAGTAAAGCAGAATGGAAAAAATCGAGAAGGGGAAGTGATTGTGATTCAATCAGGTAGGATTCAGAGAATGCATATTTCTTTCTCCTCTTGGTCAGATTTTGCCTGGCTGAGAATGGGAAAGTAGATGTAAAATAATCCTTGAACTCTTCCCTGTATCTCTAGTCTATTTTGGAAATTTGGCAACTGCTTTTTAGCTGATGATGTGATTTGTTTTGAATTTATTAATGCATTTGAAAAGCTCTAAAAATGCCTTTGTTTAAGGATAAAGAAGAGTGAAATAGTCTTAAAAGGGGATATGCTGGTTATGGAAGCATGGGGAATCCTTGGGGAACCTGTAGCATCAGTGAACAAAGATACAACTTGATGGAATTTGGGGGCCAAGAAGTAATATCAGACCGGGCTATGCTTTGGGTTCTCTCTTAGCTCTCATTTCCAAGGTTCTATAGAAAGCTCTTGTTTCCCTGACTTCTGTTTTGGATGGTTTGTGTTGTCATTCTTCATAGAAAGTCAAATTGTTTCTATTTAATTGTGAAAGAAAATGGAGTGGAAGTGAGCTGCCTACACTTTCTGTTTGGTTTTTCAGAGATGAGCAAAATGGATGGGTTGGATTCGATCAACATTGGGGATAATTCTTATAATTAAGATTATCAATCTATTTGGGCATTTAAAAGTATAAGGTTAAACTTATTTCTATGACATTATATATTGATAAAACCAAAGAAAGAAAGATGGAAAGAGTGCTGAATAAGAATCTAATCTGGTTGAGTATATTCAAAGTTGTTTGTATCTTTCCTTTCTAGGGGCTAGAGAGTACTTCCTGGTCTTACTTTGTGGGCACCCACCATTACAAATATTTTATGTAGATTATTTTTTAAATGAAAAAGATATGAGTCCATTATGGATTATAGATTGAATATTGATTAAAAAAACACCCACAATTCCATTTTTCCTGTGCCAATAATCTGCTCCTTGGGTTTTCTTCTGCTTTTCTCAGTGTACTTCCTTTTCCACTTGCCTAGGATATTTAGATGCTAGAGATGCATGTCTAATGATCAGGACTGAAATCCTTTATTACCCTTTACCTTTTTGGGAATTTACACTCTCGCTGGCTTAAGAGAATTATTGACAAGTTTGGCTTGCTATCCTGAGGGAAAGAAAAGGTAGCAGCCATAAGCTGATTGCTCAGACAGCTGAGAACATGGGCTCTCTTGAAACATCCCTGAATGTGCAAGCTGGAGTGGGATCCGGGGCAGATGGGTAGGGTGCTGACCGTTTTCATGTTGCCCTTTTTCCTAATTATCCTGTAAATAGTCTGAATATTTGTTTGTGGTCTGCTCTGAGGGCGGGAACTGTCTTTTGCCTCTTTTTGTGTTCCCAATGCTTAGCACAGCACTAAAGGAGAGAGAGAGAGGCAGATGGAGACAGAGACAGAGAGAAAGGCAGACAGAGACAGTTACATGTCTCAGCATTCAGAGAGGAATGAAGAGTTGATACCAGAAGGCAGGATCACTCCTTTTAAGGTCTACTGAGTGAGAAGATCTTCTGGTCTTAGATGCGTCCCTTCCCTTGTGCTGCCATCGCAGGGGGCGAGACACTGCTGCATTATCTCTATAGAGGCTAACCCAACTCGAGGTGACTCTGGCAGGGCCCTGGGTCCTGTGATCGGGGAGGGGAGACCTCACTTTTTTGTCTCCAATACATCTGAGCTTATGCTTGTCGCTTGGTTTCAGTTTCTGCAAGTGCCTTCTCTTTAAGATAGTTAAACAAGGCTACCTGATCCAAAGTTGATCTAATAACTACACTGCAGTGAAACTGGAAGCAGAGGTCTTCTTTAAAGGTGATGAGCCCACGCCCTTGTCCACCTACCCCCTCCCACTTTGGGCTTGCTCTTCTACCCCCACAGAGGATAGTTCTGTCCGTGAAAGGTCATGCCTTCAGATTCCCAACATACATAATGGTGGGCTGGTAACTGCACTGGTTCCATCTGACCCAAAGACTATCACCTCACAAAATCGGTTTGGTACCTCTGGCTAGGCCTTCAGTAGAGGGAAGAGGAGAGGGAAGAAGCATTTATTAAGCATCTACTATATGCCAAGAATTGTGTTAATATTTACAAATATTCCCTCATTTAATCCCCACAACAACCTTGAGAGAGGCTATTTATTATCCCCGTTTTATAATTAAGGAAACTGAAGCATGCAGAAACTAATTGTCTTTCACATATAGTTTGTAAATAACTAAGGCCAGATTTGAACTCAGGTCTTTCAGACTCCAGGGATAATACTAGATCCGCTGTGCCATCTAGGTGTCCCTAGCAGAGAGTAAGGGATTTGATTAGTTAACTATTCTGTTCAATTCCCCTTTGTCCATATTTATGACATTGCCACACAGAGTCAGTGCTCTCTGTTAACTTCACATTTTTTCAGAAGAAAATAAATTTGAGAAAAGCGTAGTAGAGGACCAAGGGTTGAAGATTTCTAAGTAACCAATCTCTTCGTGAGAAAAAGGAGGCAGGGACTCTTAAAAAAAGGCTTACTTTGGTTAAGTTCTGATCTTACCAAAATAACCTGGCCAATAACTTGGCAGACATACAGAATTTGCTGGAAGGACTCAGATCACGATCTCCTAAGGTTAGCATAGAGAAAAAGGTGTAAAATAAACTTCTCTGCCTTGCTCTCTACTTTCTGGTGTCTGCTGGAACTTTTCTCTGGGACTTACTCAAACACAAGTATTCATTAACAATCTACTATCTAGTGAAGTATTCACAGTTTCTTTATTTGCTACCCAGGACTTACATTTATTTGCTGATGTTCTTTTGATTTCAGAATAGGACTGGGATTCTCCACTGACTCTGCTAGCATACAGGGCTGGGATAGATAGGTGACCAGATCTCAATCAGCTAAAATATTCAAATAAGAGCAAACTCGGTGTCAATAAATGCAAAGTCTTACAAGAGTCTTAAAAAATCAATGTCAAAAGGATAGAATGAGGAGACAGAGAGAACATTCTGTCTGAACAACGTTTGGGAGGTGTACTACAAAATAAACACAAGCTGCTAAAGGAAGCTGGCAGCCAAAACACGAATGTGATCTTAGGCTGCATTAAGAAAAGTGTGGCTTCCAGGAACAAGATGACTATCCCGCTGGACTCTGACCTCCTCAGATCACATACGAATTACTCTGTTCAGTTATGAGGATATTTTAAAGAGGAAGTTAACAAGCTGACTAATATCCAGAGGACGACTCAGATGGTGAAGGAGTTTGAGTCCAAGCCATTTGAAGACCAGTTGAATGAAGTAGACATATTTATCCTGAAGAGGGAACTCAGGGAGGAGAGTTAAGCTGTCTTCAAATGAAGATAGTTTTCATATAAAGGACCATCATGTGAAACAAACATGGAGTTGACAATGTTTTGGTTTTTTTTTTGACCCAAAGCTCAGAACTTGATACAACAATTAGTAACGATGAAGAGAATTTATGCTCAATATCAGGAAAAGCAAAAGCAAAATTTATAACAAAGTTATCTCAAAACAGAATGATTTCCTTGAAAGGCAGTCTATTCCCACTTAGAGGTTTGGACCATCACTTGGCAAGTATGTTATATGGGTATTTCCTTTTGATACAGGTTGGCCATTGAGATCTCTTCCAACATCAGGTTTCATGATTCTGCATAATATTCTTCCCAACAATGACCTTTTTTTGGATATGGAGTCATGATAGCTTTACAGTGGTATTAATCTTGCCACCCACTTATTCCCCCCTCCCCCCCAGTTTTCCCTTAGAGGGGATTTGTCAAATGTTCTATGCCATCTGATAATGCTATGCTAAGGTGGGGGGAAAGGGTTATGTCTCTTCCTGACATGTCTCCTTATTTTCCATCCCTTTCCCTTTATGGAGATCCCTTTATTTTCCATTATTCTCCTTTTTTAAAAAATATGATTACTGGCAAGTAGCAGTCTCTTTGGATCTCAGTTTTTCTATAGCATAAGGTCATTGGACTGGGTGATTTCTAAATTCCATTATAGTTCTGACTTCTACAGTCTGAGCACTTTCTCCTCCCTCCTAGTTTCACCAGTTTTTATAGAACTAATGGGAGTAAATTGCTGACAGAAAGACCATGAGACATTAACGCTGGGGGCTGATAACAATTCCTATTTTTATGTTCTAAGAAAAGGTGCCTGATTGATATTAAGGAATAAGGATGGGAGAAGTAGGATTTTCTCCTCAGATTTCATGGTGGCTTAGGCTCTTTTTTCTTTCCATACAATTTCCCTTTTCCCCTACACTTCAGACATACTTTTTTCACTTGTCAACAAGTATAAGAAGGAAAAAATATATCAAGGGAAGAATTAAAACAATTGATAGGCATTAAAAACATGGCAGTCACTTGCCCAAAGACAATTCAAGAAGTCAGGTTTCAGAAATAAGAGTGAGATGGCAATAAAATCTGATCCCCATGGTAGATCACTTGTTAGCCCTCACATTGCGGGAGCCTGCTCTCTTAATGTATGCTAGTTGGCACCTGTAATATTAGAGGTATGTCATTCCAATTTAGCAGTTTCAACAATCCCTTAAGATATACAAAGCACTTTCTTCACGGCAACCCGGTGAGGTAGGTAGAATAGGTATGATTATCTTCATTTTCTGAATGAGGAAACCGAGGCACTGGGAAATTAAATGATTTGTTCCAAAAGTCTTGCTGAAAAATAGGAGAAACTACAGCTAGTTAGTTAACACAACGGGAACAGTATTCAGACTCCCTGTGGCCTTTGAATGGAGAACGAAATCAGCAATCATTATGTACCAATATATGTATGATATATGTACCAGGCACTGTGCTAAGCACTTCCAACTCTTTTCTTAATTAATCCTCACAACCCTGAAAGTTGGATGCTTTTATTAGCCTTGTTTAACGGCTGAGGAAGCTGAGGGAGCTAAAAGTTAAATGGCTTGCGGAAGGGCATCTGGCTGGAGGATGCCCCAAGCTGGAGCTGACTCCAGGCCTTTCCATCACAAAGAGACTCTGCTCTCGGGCCAGGGAGCGAAGCCCTCAGGGCACTTGCATCCTCCCCTCTGATCTAGTCCATCAGGGGCCTTTGGCCGCCTGGTGCCTGGGACCTGCTAAGACTCCTCCCTTGTGATCTCCACTACTTCCCACTTGAAGACAGACACGCGCCACGTGCTTCCTTGTCCCCCGAGGAAGGCAGCGGGGTCGGTGTTACCATGGCCACAACAGCTCTGGCTCTAGCTTCACAGACAGCGGTCCACGCAGTCCTCTCGGCCTTGTTCCCCGCCCTCTAGCGTGCCTGAGCAAGGTCGGAGCAGAGCAGTTTGAGACCAAAGGCTGATCCAAGCGGGACATCGCCCCCGTGCCTGTCTGGTACAGGAGGGCCTGGAATGCTGGGAAGACACCGCTTGGCACATTCGACTTGGGTGCCCGTCTAGTTTCTTACGCCTGGCGGGCTTGGATTTCCCATGGGTTAGTAGTGGGAAAGATGGACTGCTGAACACCAGAAGACCGAGTGCTCTCGTTCCCGATTCGCCATATTCCAACCCCTGTGGCCCTCCTGGCATCCCTCTTTTCCCCTGTCCGCCACCCTTCCCTCCTTGTTCGCTTAGCATTTTCATGATTCTCTTTCTAAAAGGTATTCACTACCTCCATGGGTGTTTGCTCCCCCTTCTCTCTCTACATCCCTTTTAGGATCCTGGGATCACTCAGAACAAGTCCAGGGGTTTAGCAGGGATTCTAAAGGTAAAAAGTTCTGGAATGAAGTTCTGGAAGAATTGGAATCATTTAATATTGCTGAGGGTTCTCGTCTGGAGAATTTGCTTTTGACTTGGGTCATATGAAAATTTCGTTTGATCATGAATGTTTACAGTTTTGCTATGTCAGGACTCACCCTAAGATAATTAGATTAGCTGATGGCCAATAAGACGTGATTTTAGTAAGTTTTCTGGGGGATGGTGAAGAGGGAATAATTGGAAAGGGTTGATGACTATTTAGATTCTGGGAGAGTTTTTGCTTGGGGAATGCAGAAAAGAGTGATGAAATACACAAAAGGGAGCAATGGAGTTTTTAACAAACTTCAAACCATCTTGGGGTTGGCTAGATGACCAATAATGTATTCATGTCTTTGTCCCCCTGCATTTCAATCATAAATGATTCTTGAGACATTCTTATTGGGATCTCTATTGGGAATAAAGATTCTCAAAGTTGGAAGACACTTCAGGGTTTAGCTACTCCAATTTGTACATGAATACTAATTTCCTCTACAATAGTTTTGTGCCCTGAAAAACAACCATGAATCCTGCTTTCTAGCCCTCCGACTTCTCTCTTTACAAAGTGCTAGAAAATATTTGACTTAAAATTCAACACACATTAAATACCCACTATGAGCATGACACTCTGATAGGTGTCATCCTCCTGGGCGATCCAGTGGTGTGAAAATAGTATATATAAAGTAGATGCAACTTAACAAACTCATTTTAAAATGGTAAAAGTGTTCATAGTGGTGGAGATAATTAGTTAATGATTTGTGGTAGAAAGTGCCATACAAACTGTGATTTGAAGAAAGTAGGAATTCTTTGGGGTAGAGATGAGGAGGTGGTGAATATTTAACATGGAGAGAAGGAACCATTTGTGAAAAGATAATGGCATATTATATATAGGGAATAAAAGGAAATTAATACAAATTATAATATGTGAGGTGGCAAAACTGAAGAGAAAACGTTTCCTAAATTCAGTATAGAAGGTATGAACACACATAACATCTGCAGAGGATATTCTACTTTTCAGAGTGCCTTCCCTTCCATTAGCTGTGATCTTCAGCAGCTGTAAGGGATAAACAGGTGAGGAGGGAAGTCACTATGGCTATTGTTCAGGGAAATAGTCTACCAGCATTAAGGGTGTAACTTCATTCCAAAATCTCAAAAATACTCATCTGTGTTTTCTTTTTCAAGATTATCTTCCAAAAATGTTTAGTGTTTGATGAACTTGCAGAGTTGCTTACCCACTCACAGACTGGGGGTTGGAGAGTATTCCCATTTTACATTTGGAAAGATAGGGCACCGGTGGGTAAGGAAGGAACACTTCCATTTTAAATAGGAGAGAGGGTCAAGGAGGATAATCAATTTCTTTCAAAAGGAAGTAGGCACAATTTTGTGTAATCCTTTTTTCAGATCTAACTCGTAAATGCAAATATTCATTTTATCTGGTGTTTCTTAAGATTAGAAGGAAATAAATAAAAGGAAAGAGAAGGGGAAAACCACAAAGACCTGTGAAATTGTTGTGTGGCAGTTCCCTCTGGTGATACCAGTTACAACCCCTCCACCATTCCCGACCATCCCATGTAACTAATGGTTAAGTCTTCCCTAGATAGAGACTACGATGGCAGTTTTCTTAGCTGTGGCTTTCCTTTTGTTAGTCCTTTGTCTGAAACCTAACCAGTCCATGTTCTCTTTCTATACTCTAATCCCTGGGTGAGCTCTTTCCCCCTCTTTTGTTACATGCTGTAGTCAGTTCATACCCACCAAGGAGTCCTTCAGTTGTCCTCCCAGTAATACTCCTTTCACAGACTGGGAGAATGCTTTGGAGATGTTCCATTTTGCAAAATCACCTCTATAGGGTTTCAGGGCCCAGAAAGGAGAGCAAAGAATGTCTATCCCAGCCTGGGGCTCCAATGCTGAATGTGCTGAAGTCTGTTGGGTTTTCCACGGCACTTTTCCCCACAAGGGGCCCATGCAGTCAGATGCTCTGGCCTTGTAGTTACTCTGTGGGAATGGGAAGGATGTGGACAGGCCTATCCTAAGCTTTTCCTGATCTCTTCCCTTTTGTCAGGACAGCTTCTCAGGAGGTAACATTCTGACCTTCTCTCTAGCACCTCCTGTCCAGAAGCAGAATCCCAGGGTTTCCATAAGTCCAAAGAGTTTTCCTGGAGTGCCCTCCCTAGAAGATCACACATATTTAGTCCTGCAGAATCTTTGCCTTTGCCCGTAGCAGAGGGTTTGGTTTCCAAAGGACTCCTGTATGTGGGCATTAAGAAGGAAACTCCCCAGGCCCTAAGTGAATACGTTAAAAGTTCATTTTTCCTTTTTCCTCCTAATATTCCTATCTTTCTTATTCATACTTCATCCTATATTCCTTTTTAATTTGTAAGTAGCTTGTAAGACATGCTAAATTACTATAACTGACATTAGCATTTTAAGAAGAATTTTTAAAGCAGTAAAGTGAGACTACCATAAAATGAAGCTGTGATAGTGCTTAAAAGCTTCTTATAAAGCTGTTCCTGGTTTTCAGGGAATAAGAAACCCTATCTTGTGAAGTTTAAATCATATCAGAACTGTATAATACCATCACTACTATTAAAGGAAACAATGTTAATATTTAGGGAAGAAGAAAAATGGCATAATTAAGTGTGTCAATATTGAGTGTGAAAGAATTGCACATTTGTTGATCTTTATAGATTAACTTCAGCATTTTAGAAGAAACAGACAATGCTCTAATCTGATTACTCTGACTGACTATGAGCAAGTCACAAATTCCTGTTCACCAGGATATAGTGTATGTAAAAAATATAGTATGATAGGTGAGATGTGTAAGTCACAACTTCTCTGAGTCTCAATTTCTTCAACTATAAAATGAGAGGGTTGAACTTGACCCAGAAGATCTCTTTGGATCAGTCTTGGAATTTATATGCATGTAGGGGAAATACAAGGTAGTAACTACCACCACAGTATACAATAGTCTAAATTGCGGGTGGGTTTGGGGTAAATGGAAAATAATTCATAAGGAGACTTTGATTTCAGTAAGTACAGATGATTGGCTGTATACTCAGTGCCTAAAGAATCATGAAAGCACCTATGTACAGGTGGGAAATTATAGATTGTGTTCCACAAGTAGAAATAATCTGACTTATTTATGGCGCCGGATTTGTAAAGGAGTGGGGAAGCTGAAAAGGTAGAGGTCATATTATAGACACACATGAATGCCAGGCTGGGGAGCCTGAACTCTATTTGGTCAGTAATGAGCAGCAATTGAAGGAGTTATGATTAGAACATTGAAGAAGAAATGTAATCCATCAGCAATTATTAAATGGGTGAAGTAGAAGAGGAAGAGAGAACGGTCAGTCAAGGACCATCTATTAAATGTCAACAATAAGGATACAAAAACACAAATGAAATATACCCTACCAACATGGAATTTCAATTTTATCATGAGATAAAATATGTTCACATATAAGATAAAATAACATGGTGGAAAGACCAGAGACCATCTAGACATGAGTTCAGTTCCTACCTCAGACATTTATTAACTGTGCAAGTAACTCAATCTCTGAATATCAGTTTCTTAATCTGTAAAATGAAACGGTTGGAGTCAGTGGCCTCTATGGTCCCTCCAAATTTATAATCATTTAAGTATAAAGAGTATAGATACAAGACTAAGTTTTGGGAAGAAAGCACATACAGCTGAGAGGATCAGGAAAGGCTGAAACTGAATTCTGAAACAAACAAGGTATCTAAAAGAAAGGAGAACATTCCAGGCATGGGGGAAAGTCAGGCTTCAAAATTAGAAATGTGTAAGGAATAGCAAAATGATCAATTGTGTTGCACAGTAAAAAGGGAAAACAGAAGTAATGAATGGAAAGAGAGGTGGTGACCAAGTTGTTTACATGCCAAATAAAGACCTTATATTTTATCCTAGAAGCAATAAGGAACCACTTAAGTTTATTGAGCAGGAGAGTGACACGGTTTTACCCTTTACTTTAGAAAAATCACATTGGAAGATGCATTTGGATAGCTTAGAGAGGAGTCTTAAAGCAGGGAGACTGTTGGGAAGCTTTTACAGAAGAGAGGTGATGGATGATGGCCCGAATTAAGGCAGTGGTCAAATGAGGGGACCATGAGATAGTGGCTGAGGTAGAAGGAGGCTGATGACATTTGTTTTGAACCTGGGTGACTAGAAGGATGGAGGAACCTTCTTCAGTAGACAAGGGGAAATTGAAGGAGAAAGAGTTAATGAGTTCTGTCTCAGATATGCCGAGTTTGAGATAGGCGAGTTGGTGACAGGGTACTGAAGTTCGAGAGATAGGACTGGACAGACAGACTTGGGAGTTGTTGACATGGGGATAATTGAACTCACAGGAGAAAATATCACCAAGAGGAAGGTTGGAGAGAGAAGAGGGCTCAGAATACAACGCATTTTTATTTATTAATATCAAAGCTGTGCAGCATAATCTTTTAAGGAAAATATTGTTTATATTGAGGCATATGTTTAATCACTGAATGTATGCCATGAAAGGTAAAGACTGTATTTGTAAATTGGGCCCCTGCTTTTGAGAGTCTTGTTCCTCATTGCTTCTTCAAACTTTGATGACTTCATCTCGGAGAAAATCATTCCCTTTTAGAATCCTGAGGTGTACTCACAGCAACCCCAGGTGTTCAGCAAGAATTCTCAAGGTAAGACGTTCTGGAATGAGGATACGGAGGAAGAATTTTAATAATTTAATGTTGAGGGTTCTAGTCTAGGAAATTTGCTTTTGGCAGGGATCATGGAAATTTCATGTGAACATTAATGTTTACAGGTTTACTATGTCAAGACTCAACAATAGCTAATTAGATTAGCTGGTGGCCAAGGCATGATTTTGGTAAGGTTTCCAGGGGATGGTGGAGAGGGAATAGATTCTAGGAGAGTGTTTGTTTAGGGAATGCAGATAAGAGTAATGAAAGTGCATGAAAAGGAGGAATGGAATTTGTAACAAACAGTAAACCATCTAGGATATGTCTAGATGATCAATAATGGATCCATTTCTTTGTGCACAAAGAGTTAATAATGAATAGCATGTATGAGGTCCAAGAATATAAGCTTTTAGGATTAGAAAGATATGACAAAATGTGATATTTTAGCCAAAGGATTACTCTAAAAATTCTATCAAGGAGAAGTTATATTCCTTAAATGTAACCTGGTCTCTCTGTTTCTCTCTACCTGACTTTCTTCAGTCAGTTACTCACTTCTGTAATTTTCTGTCAAAGGGAATACATTTTTCAAATAAAAGCAAATGACAGAACCTAATACTCTAGTCAGAAAACAAAGCTTCCACTTATCACACATGTTATTGAATACTCAGAAAGTTCCAATATTGCCAAGACTAACATGATAGGGGAAGGAGTGGTTTTGGTTATCTATTTTAATCACCAGTTCTTAAGTAGTTTATCTGGGAGGAATGTGTATAGCATGACTTATCACTTATTTAAGAAGCTACTATTTGGGACTATTGACTCCATTGGTTTTGTAAGTTGGGTGAAAACCCACTATTATCATCTTCTTCTTTTCATTGATTTCTTTTAACTTTTTCTTCAGCCCCCCCCCCCTTTTCTCCCTCCCCACCACATAAGATATCATGTGGCAAAATATATAGTTTATGTTCTTTCTTATTCCCATTTCTCAGTTTATTCTCTGTAGATGAACATTCACAAATATTTTTCAAATATATTTATAGCAATATATAATCTCTTGGTTTTACTTATTTCAATCTTCTTTTTAAATCCACTATCTTCTAAATAATACTTTTGGAAACATTATGTAAGATGTGTTAGTAGTTAATGAAGTTGTCATAATTTAGGTAATATATTTCAGTCACTTTCCCATCAGTATTAGCTGGAAGTTCATGGAATAGACTAAGAGACTTCTGAAGCAGATACAGTCATATTTGGATAGAAGAAAACCAGTTTTCCATGTTTTGTTTTTATACGAAAAGTCTAAGAATATTTCTAAAGACTTTTCAGAAGTAGATGTCGAAGGAATATTATCTTTGATAAGTTTTGGGCCCAGGCCACTTGATTTATTTCCTAATATAAATTCAAATACTTCATTATGCTAGTTCCCTTTTGGTAATTCCATCCACCCTCATTCAGTTATCCAGATAAACAAATGATTCTCTATTTTTCATTTCTGTTTTCTTCTCCAAGTTATATTTAGACGTCTCATACTTTTGTATTTCCGACTGCCTGGGGATCAGTTCTAGTGAGATGCCTCACCTACTCTTTCCCCTCCAAACGTCACAAGTTGACCTCCATACTTCTCTTTTTATTAATACTACCACCCAGGCTAGAAACTTGAGTTGTTTCTGAACTTTTTTTCCCTCTTCATCCAATCAGTCACTCACTTCTGCCAGTTCTAATTCCCTTGCTTTCCTTCTCAGGCCTCTATTGCCTCCCACTTGGGCTACTTCTGGGCTTTACTCATAGAATTTCTGTTTCAACTCTACTTTCAGGCTGTCCTAAATCTTAGTAAGATTTGGTTATCGTCTTAAAAGTCCTGGTCATTTTCATTCTCTACAAGACCTCTAATGAAACACTCTTTTCCCGCCGTCTACACTGTCCCACGGAGTAAAGTCCTCAATTCTGATCTCTGAATTCAAGGCCGTGCTCAGTCTCCCCACAGCATCCCCCTAATTAGTGTACCTTCCTCTTGGCGCTTATAGGTACACTGTTAGCTCTCACTTCCTTCCCATCGCTTTGAACCCAGAACAAGTCATGGGTATTTGATGACACTAGCATGGACAACAGAAGGGATTAGATGGGCACTGTTTGACTCTCATCTCTGGCACTTAGGACCTTTGTGACATTAGGCGGAATATCTCTGGGCCTCGGGTTTCTTAGATATAAAATGAGATTAGATTGGCTGACCCTCCTACTCCTTCAGGTTCTAAATCTAGCTCTAATTGGGATGCCACCGTTCAGAGGCAGGTGTGCCCCTAGGACCCGCGAGGCGGCCCCGTGCACAGGAGCGCCAGACCAAGTCAGAAACACTCATCTTCCTGAGTTCAAATCTGGCCTCAGACGCCGATGAGCGGCGCAGCCCAGGGCACGCCACTTGGCCTTGTCGGCCTTCGTTTCTTCACGGGTCAAATGAGCCGGAAAGGGAAGGGGCGAGCCGCTCCAGGATCTTTGCCAAGACAACCCAAGTGGAGTCAGAGGCGGCAGACCAAAGGGCCGTGACCCGACGAGGGCAGGAAGCGGAGCCCGCGCACTCCCAGCCACGGCGACTCCTCTGGAAGCGTCCTTTCTTAGGGGGGTTTCCCTGACCAGCTGTCCGGCGGCTTCTGGACCTCCCTCCAGAACTCAGTCCCGCGATCGTCGGTTCCCTGCCCACTTACTCTCCACGGGATTCTGGGGGCATCATTCACCTCCTCATGTGTGAGCTAAGAGCTCGGTGGGCCTCGATTGTCTCGGGAGGAGTCGACGCGGCATCAGTTGCGCCACACTCGCCCTCGTCTCCGGCCATTCGGCCACTCAACAAGCAGCGAAGGCGCGTCCACCCCGTTAGTCACTGTCCCGTAAGCAGTGGAATCGGCCCTGTTCCGCAGGAGATGGCCGGGCGCTGACGCAGAGGAGTGCCGGGCCGGGAACAGGACGCCGAGGCGGGGCAGTCGCTGGGAAGGGAGGCGCCAGCCAGGCTTGCATGGGGAAGGCGGCACTGGCTGGACGTGGAAGACGGGCGTGAGGACAAAGCCTCGTGCGGCATGAGAGTGGGGGGCCTGAGGGGGCAGACGTAAAGAGCCAAAGTGCCCCACGGAGGCCTTTGCTTCCCCTTGAGAGAACGAGCTCCTGTTGCTGTTTACCGAGCGAGCACACAGCACGGCCAGTCACGCCTGCGGAAGTCTCTTGGGCACGGAGGGCCGGCTGGAGCGGGGCGCCCCTGGAGGTCCCGAGGCCTGACCTGGGCCGGCTGGGCGACGGGTTTACGTGGAGGAGTTCAGGGAGGCCCTCAGCGAGGAACACGAGAGGCGGACAACACGGGACTCTCTTGGGCTGGATTCTGGATGGCCGAAAGCACGCCTGCCGTGTCCGGTGACGTGTGCACAGGGCAGAGGCCGGGGGCGACCCGGGCAGACCAAATGGGCAAGGAAAGCGGGCCGACTGCAGTGGCGGGCAGGGCTAGGAAGGCTTGGTGCAGAAGCTGCTGCTCCACCCGAGGGAGCGCCGGGAGGTTTGCTGCTTTCCCATGACGCCTGGGGGGGGGAGGGGAGGCGAGGGAGTACAAGGACAGGCAGTAGCCCGCTCCCTTCCCCCACGGGGCTTTCTAGCCCTCTCGCACGGAGCCGAGGCATCCCTTTTTGGTTCTAAGTCTGTGTGGTTGGAACCATGAACTTGGTGTCCATTTCGGATGCCTACTAACTATGGGATCAGGCCAAGTCATTTAGCCTCTCCATGCTACTATTTTATCGGTGAAACACGTATAATTACGCCAAGTAAATACCCGTCACGTGACTTTAATAAAGGTCAAATGAGATACTGTATATGAAATATTTAGAAAACTTTGAGGCACTTCATAAATATGAGCTAATAATGAACTAGAGAGGAAATCTCCAAAGAATCGACAATATTAAAGACTAGCTTCATCCCAGGGCATCCCAAGCTCCTCTTGGTCTTTATTACTCAAAGAACTGACCATATAATTACAGGGTAGTTAGCAATGGCTCATTTTTCATGATTTAACCAATGACCCAATCCTATACCTGAACAATCCTTAGAAAAACAACATTGAATGGCTGTTTGGGGATTATGGTTCAAGGAGTAAAATCAGATGAACTTGTTGATTGTATCTGATTAATAAAGTAGCAGAGAGGCAGCACACTATCATATGCCCCAGGTTCACCACTGGCATACCACTTGTGTGACCTTAGGTAAGCCACTTGAAATCTGTGAAACTGCAAAAGGTGATTCAGGTTATCCCAGGCTCTTTTGGTCACATCTCTGAGACTTTTAGTATAACATGGCAATAACTTCTTGGTAAATTAATTCTGACAATACTCATTTAGCGTCTTTTGAATACATTTTCCAATAATTCAAGAATTATTTTGATAAAATTTAATTTGTGAAAATAGTGGGTTTTTTGCTTTGCTGAGAGCTGGAAGAGTTGAATGTGGACTTAATGAGCCATGTGGTAGTTTTGGAGGAGCAGAGGATTTTTAGAAGAGTCGGGGACTAGTGGTAAGTGTTAAAAAATAAGGAAGATTTGTGGTTAGAGAAGTGACATAATGGATTAAGCCCCCAATTCTCTGCTTGCTCCTCTGTCCATGACTTCCTACTGGGTTCCTATTTTTCAGGACTGCCAGTCTGGTTTGCTAGTGACACAAGTAAGTACACCGTTCTGCGTCCTGTAAGTAGCTCAGATGTCATCGCAGTGAAGATGTGGAGAAGCTACCCCTAGATCTCTTGTTGTTGAAGTATATGTTATTAATTTTCATAGACTTTACCCCAGAAAGAAATGCAGAAAAAGTGGTAGGTGGGCGTCTGATCCGATTGTAAATACCCATCGTATAGTTCTTTCAAAGGATTTAGGAAAAGCCATGTAGAATACTAAGCTCCCCAAACACACCTACTTTTTGCGTGTTGGAGGGAAGCGGGTTGAACAGGCTGCAGAGGGGAATGAACATACGCGTGCATGATTATGCCTCTTCCTTTTCAAAGAAGACTCTTCCTAGTGAGGTACAGTTGTCACTGTTGATCCCTCCCATATTTATGTTGGTGATTCTTGCTCACGAATGCCACATGGAGTTTTTGTAGCCCCTAGACGGAATACTGTTAAATCTTAGCTATATAATTACAATGCTCCAATCTTTCAACCACCCATTTATTTTTTTCTCTGTTGAAACTGCCCCAACACCTTTTTTTAATTTTTTTTAAAAAATATTTTATTTTCCCAATTATATGTAATAATAATCCTTTCTTTACAAATGAATTTTATATTATTTCTGTCTTTTCAATAGTATTCAAACAAAAAACAATTCTACTGGCTTTCTTTAGGATTTAACCAAAGCTTTGCAGCTAAACTAGAAAAAAAGCAGGGCATTTTGTTAAGCATTCACACTACTCTCACATCTCAGTCTTTAATCATCCCAGAAGTCACTTCACACCAGTTCTGAAGACTGAGTTGTGAATTCCCTTTCACTGCAGCACACAGACTACTCTACCCCAGTATAACCTCTCCAAGCATACACATAGCAATAGTGTTTGACAGGAAAGTGTAGTTAGACTTAGTGTTTAGATCAGAGCAAAATTATATATAAGGTCAACTTTATCTCGTCAGTTCCTTTCTCTTGCCCCTTCTGTATTCTTTTTTCCTCAGGGTTCTTTCTTCTACTGGACCCCCTTCAAACACACTTGCTCTAATCCCAAAGTCCAAGCCAATAACTACTGGTAATCTCCTCCAAGGAATATTTCCATTTTAAAGACTTTTGTCAAAGAGGAATTCATCTCAACTGGTAACACTTCAGGGATCTTGAAATGTGGCTTATGAATTTTGGAAGTTGGGAAGGTGAAGGCCATTATTATGATCACTCAAGCCTTAACATTATGCTGCATAACTTTTAGACATGCTATCAAAGGAAATATGATCCATATTTTACAGAAATGGAAAAATGTAATAATTCTGGTTGGAGTGAATGAAGATTGTACTTTGGGTACTCAAGAAGAAATTGTTGAATTTTTTGACTTAGACTAACTTAGACAAATCCCACTTCTGACATTTATAATCTTTGTGATTTGGGGGAAGGGTTTGAACTGGATGGCTTTAGAACTTTGATCCTTGATCTCAAGTTATTTATCCCAAGAACCCGGAACACTTGACAACTGAATCACGTTCATTCTCTTATTCCTTTTTATCATTTTAATAAAGGAACTGGGCTGGATCTAAAGAAGTTTTTTTAAGGGACACTTTCCCTGTCCACAAGGGCAATGTAGAAAGAAGGTCAATTATTTTCACACTTACTATAATCTGTGGTAGTAAAAGTGATAAGTGCAAAAGAAATGTACAAATATGAGGAGACTGAGTGTAATTCTAGGAGGATTTAGGAAGGATGAATAAAGAATGAAGACGAGATCACTTCATGGAAAAAGGGAAAGATTTCAATGAAGTCATATAGTTGGATGTTCCAGGCTAAGGCATGTAGTTAGCAAAGGTACAGAAGTGATAAAGAATATGTTCAAGAAAGAGCAATAGATTGTTTGACTACAGCTTAGCATAGTTAAAGAAGGCATGTAAGGGTCTGGGTGAGTTAAAATTGATAAGGTAGGTTTGAGTCACAGTCTTAGAGCATTCCTGAAAGCCTGACTTCCCATTCCCTCATCTTTGAGACAAAGCTGGACAGGTATGAGCTAATATGGATGAACTCAACAACATGGTTTGAGTTTAACATCACTCCTTAAGTAAGGACAAAAAGCCGTAAGTGGTGTAACATCAGAAAGGATTATTAGCTCCTTATTCCTTCAGAGGCGAAAAGGTCTCTTTTTTAGACCTTAAATGTCAACTACTAAAGGACTTCCTCAAGTTTGAATCTTTAGGGAGCACAAAATGTGATTCTAATCATTTTCAAATGCATAGGTTCAGTTTTTGCAATATAATTTTTCTACTTATGAAGACTATCTAATGCATCCAATAGGCAATTATTGAATGAATCCTGCTGATAGTTCACTGATGTATCCTGAAATGAGTTTCAGTGAGGAGAAAGGCAGAGGAGTCAAACACACAATCCAGAAGTAGCATCTTGACTCACAACACTACGGAGTGTGGCTGAACCACATTAAACTGTAATTGGGAAATATTTAACAAAATAAAAAAAATGAAACAGAACATAGGTAATGTTAGTATGTGGTTTTCTAAGTCAAAATGTAGCCTGCAGGGATATTTATGTATAGTTTAATGGCCCCTTTCTATAGAGTAAAAAGATCCCAAGAGGACATTTAGTCCAGCAAGTACCACAGTAGGAATTACTTCTCCAAATCCCTGAGTAGTGGCTATGTAGTTTCGGCTTTAAGACACTCAGTAAAACAATGTTATGTCCTGAGGTATCCCAATTGTACTTTTGGACAGTTCTAATTAATGGGATATTTTCCTTGCACATAACTAAAACCTGACCGTTTGCATCTAGTTCTATTATTTAGGACTAAGGCAGATTTTCTTCCTTCTTCCTTGTGATGAAACTTAATACTGAAAGAGAGCTATCCTTTTCCTTTCTAGGACCTCTCTTCCCTAGAACAGCCATTTCTCATTCCTTCAGCTAATTGTCAAGGAAGAGAAGAGAGTATGTCCATGCCTGGAACTCTCTCCCTCCTCAACTTTACTCTGTGACCCCTCTGGCTTCTTTCTTTCTTTCTTTCTTTTTTAATTAAACATTTTTTCCAGGGTTCTTTCAAGTCTCAACTAAAGTCCCACTTTATGTAAGTCTTTCCCAGTCCTCCTTAATCTTAGTACCTTCTTTCCTGTACTATCCCCAATTCATCCTAGATAACTCTCTCTCTTTCTTGTTTATGCACGGTGGTCCGTATGCCGTCTCCCCCTTTAAATGGTGAACTCTTGAAAGCAGGGGCTGGTGCTTTGTTTTGAACTTTTCTTTGTCTCCCTCGTATGGAGCATACTTATTGGCACTTACTAGGGCTTACTAACGTTTGATGAGTCTGGTTGATAAACTGCTGTTCCCACAAATAACTTAAGAATACCAAAAAGCAGTCCGTAACACGTGCCAAAGCAATACCTCTCTAGAATGGCTAAGAGAAAGGGGAAAGCAGAGCAGAATGCCCAGGAGGCAGTGAGAGACTACAGAGAGGTAGTAAGGGGAAAGCTACTTTCTGAGGACGGAGATGGGACATTTGTGAGCACGGTGATGGACACTTAACTTGAAGACAGGTAGTTGAACTTGGGAGCACAAGTAAGAAATGATGTCTCTTTTCCAAGGCTCAAATACAGGGAAAACGCAAGAGCAGTGAAAAATGTGGTTGTAATGCTAATCCGTTTTGACTGGAAGCCTACAAGAGGGTTGAGAGCATAGTGAGGAGGTGGGGGGGGAGAAGGAATGGAGAAAGAAAAGCAGAGAATCTGTCCCAAGTTCAAGCATAGTTCATTGACGCGCCGGAGATACTTCAAGTTGTGATGGGCTACAGTGGCCCCACGTATAATGTGGCACTAGTTCAATCCAGTGAAGTTTGTGCCTTGCCTCTGATCTTTACATGGGAGTCTAATGATCGGGGCTGGCATTTTCCACTGTCGCAAATTTCCTAGTCAGATTCTTCCAAATGCCTTGAATCCTTCCTTATTTACAGGAATCAAGTAGGAACTTACTCTTAGTCTTGACTAATTAGAACTAAATTCACTCTCTAAAAGTAGAGGAAATACTAAAAAATATTGATTTCCATTATACATAACTGAATTTTTCTTCTTTGCACCTACTGAATACTTTGCACTTCTATATACTTTTACAAATATGTAGCTTGTTTATAGGAAGGGAGGAGAAATATTAACTTTCTAAATTCAGATCAAAAGCGCAAGCCTATATTTGAGTTGAGGTCCTTTTTCTTTTCACGGGGGATGGTTCTTTCCTCTGGTATTCTTACTTCATCTTAGCTTTTGGAATTGGACATCTCTCCTCATATAAATCACTTGAATTAGTAATGTGAATCTTACAGCAATAGGAATACAACCCTGACTATTTTAAAATCAATAATGGTTAGGGATTAAAATAATTCATTATGAGGTGAGTTTTCTTTTAGTTGGTTGCTCCCAAAGGATATGTACAAAGTTCCCCAGCTTTCAACAGTCACGGAACCCAGCCACCAACTGTAACCTTCCAGGGTGTATCTGTGCCTTTTGCTGACCTAGTGGACTACAAATCCTCATTTCCCTCCTCCCCCTAAGAAGTCTAGACATCTTAACTCCTAGTCTGTATCTTTCAGGGACTGGCACTCTGGACAGCTTGAGATCCAATAAATTCAATGCAGTTTTTAAAGCATTTTTTTAATCCCTTATTCTAAGCAAGGCACTGAAGATACAAAATTTTAAAAATAGTGCCTGTTTAAAAGGAGTTTATATTAATTCTGATAGGGTGGGGGGAGGTCTGAAGTGAAAATTTAGATATGTAAATACTGTTTAATTTGGAGAGAGAATACTAAAAATTAGGGAATCAGGGGGCATCTGAGATAAACAAAACAAACAAAAAAAGATATAAGAGGCAGAGGTGAAGAGGGAGTGCATTTCAGAGGGAGCCGGTACAAAACTGTTTGGGGAAATCATAGTAGTTGTTAGTTGTGTGGGATGAGATTCAGTGTGTAATTCTCAGAGTAGATTTATTTTGTAATCCCAGTTTTCAGGACCCCTTAGTATTACTATTCCTTAGACTAAAATTGCCCTTCACCCCATATTTTTTTTAGTTTTCCTGACCTATTTTCAAAAAAATTGAGAAGAGTTTATCTGTGGCCTAGGAAGAAAGCCAATGATGAGATAAGCTGAAGGAGTAAAGAACCATGAGTTTCAACTGTATCGTTACTGTCTCAGGCTGCAAATCCCATGATGGTCATGGGTTTGTTTGTTTGTTTTTATCATGGGAATCTTTAGGGGTATGTAATGTTCAAAATCACATACTCAAGACTGTGAATGTCACAGTCTCCTCCACCCTGCCCACTGTGGGATTAGATAGAAGGAAGGAGAATCTTGTGTCAGGATTATTATAAAAGACTGTAATTATATAAAGAAGAAGAGAGGACAGATTGTGTGGGCAGAATCTCCTTTCCTTCCCTTCCTCTCCCCCTTAGCCCTCTTTCCCTGCTGTTGACTGTTTCATCCAAATAAAGATGCTTTTTCTCTGCCAGCATTTTATCAAGTTTCTTGTCTGCTCATTAGAGTGATTTCTGGGGATGGGGGCCTTCCTGGGATTCTAGAATGATAGAAGTGCCTCAGTTTATCCAAATGGGGAAATTGAGTCCTTTTGTATACTTCTTAAAAACCCTATGGGCAAAGCAGCAGATAAGGACTGATAGATTCAAGAGAAAAGATTTGAGTCAACATCCACAGATAGCATTCTTGGTATAAGTATCATAGAGAGTGGAAAGGCACACCCCACTTTCTTTAAGCTTGTGTGGATGAAGGTCAGAGAAAGACAGCTGAGTAGAAAGCAGTGCAGTGCTCCTGT
The DNA here is from genome assembly GCF_027887165.1 of Monodelphis domestica. Classification (NCBI taxonomy): domain Eukaryota; kingdom Metazoa; phylum Chordata; class Mammalia; order Didelphimorphia; family Didelphidae; genus Monodelphis; species Monodelphis domestica. The sequence continues at coordinate 247,127,875 of NC_077234.1, forward strand.
ATGTGTGTGACTTTCAGGAAAAAGATGTCAGAGAGAGGGGTAAAGGGAGGGAGGGAGGGAGGGAGGGAGGGAGGGAGGGAGGGAGGGAGGGAGGGAGAGACAGACAGAGAGACAAAGAAAGACAGAGAGAGAGAGAGAGAGGGTGAGAGGGAGGGAGGGAGAGGGAGAGAGAGAGAGACAGAGAGAGAGAGAAAGTGAGAGAGAGGGTGAGAGGGAGGGAAAGGGTGAGAGGGAGGGAGAGAGAGGAATCAGAAGAGGGAATTTCTAATTAGAGAGTTTGAGGGGACAGTAGGAAAAATGAGGCTAGATGAGGCAAGAGAATAAAGTTGAGTTTCTAGGCTGGGATGGACAGGAAATTCCTCAGCTTTGAGTACCAGGTAGAACAATTCAGCAAGTATGATTAGGTAATCTGAGCTGAAGATCTCATCAGAGGCCTGTGTATGATCATGTTGAAGGGCAGTTTTCAGGGTGGAAATGTAAACATTCCCCTTAAAGGTATCTGCATAGATACAAGAAAGCTTAAAGCTACATCCGAGTTGTTTAGTAATGTTGTGATCCTGAAAGGAGTATTGATCTGAGCTGAGATAGCAGCGGATAAAGATCAATAATTGCTGGATCTAGCAAGCTATCACAAGAATTATTCACTATGACCAGATGGGATTATACCAGGAATGCAAGGTTGATTTAATATTAGGAAAACCATCCACATAACTGACCATATCAATAATCAAACCAACAGAAATCACATGATTATCTCAATAGATGCAGAAAAAGCCTTTGACAAAATATAACACCCATTCCTATTGAAAACAATAGAAAGCATAAGAATAGAAGGGCCTTTCCTCAAAATAATAAAGAGTATGTATTTAAAAGCATGAGCAAAAATCATCTGCAATGGGGACAAATTAGAAGCCTTCCCAATAAGATCAGGATTAAAGCAAGGATGCCCATTATCATCACTTATTATTTAATGTTGTTCTAGAAATGTTAATGATAGCCGTTAGAGAAGAAAAAGAAATTGAAGGGATTAAAATAGATAATGAGGGGACTAAACTATCACTCTTTGCAGATGATATGATGGTATACTTAAAGAATCCCAGAAAATCAACTAAAAGGCTAGTGTAAATAAATAATTAACATCAGCAGAGTTTCAGGGTACAAGATAAGCCCATATAAATCACCAGCATTTCTATATATTTCCAACAAAACTTGGCAGCAGGAGTTAGAAAGAGAAACTCCATTTAAAATCACCCTAGACAATATAAAATATTTAGGAATCTATCTGCCAAGACAAACACAGGAATTATATGAACACAACTACAAAACACTTTCTACACAATTAAAGTTAGATCTAAATAATTGGGTAAATATCAATTGCTCATGGGTAGGACAAGCCAATATAACAAAAATGATAATCCTACCAAAATTAATCTACTTATTCAGTGCCATACCTATAAAACTAACAAAAAAATTTTTTTTATGGAATTAGAAAAAAACATAACAAAGTTAATCTTAAAGAACAAAAGATCAAAAATATCAAGGGAAATAATGAAAAAAATGAAGGATGGGGGCCTAGCAGTACCAGATCTTAAACTGTACTTTAAAACAGTGGTCATCAAAACAATATGGTACTGGCTAAGAAACAGAAAGGTGGATCAATGGAATAGATTAGAGGTAAATGACCTCAACAAGACAGTCTATGATAAACCAAAAGATTCCATCTTTTGGGACAACAGCTCACTATTTGACAAAAATTACTGAGAAATTGGAAAACTAGGCGTAGATCAACATTTTGTACCTATACCAAGATAAATTCAAAATGGGTAAATGAAAAATATAAAGAGTAAAATCATCAATAAATTAGGTGAATATAGAAAAGCATAACTGTCAGATCTGTGAGAAAGGAAGGGATTTATGGCCAACCAAGAGCCAGAGAAATTACAAAATGTAAAAAAAAAATGACTATAATTAAATCCAATTAAAAAAGGGTTTGTACAAAAAACCAACAATGCAACCAAAATTAGAAGAAAAGCAACAAATTGGGAAAACATTTTTATAACAAAACTCTCTGATAAACTCTCTGATAAAACTATATAAAGAACTAAGTCAAATTTATAAAAAATCAAGCCATTCCCCAATTGATAAATGGTCAAGGGACATTAATTGGTAGTTTTCACATGAAGAAATCAAAATCATAAAAAGTGTTCTAAATCCCCTTGAATAGAAAAATGTAAATTAAAAAAATTCTGCATTAACACCTTACACCTAGCAGATTGGCCAATATGGCAATAAAGGAAAGTGATCATCCTTGAAGGGGGTGTGCCAAATTGGGACACTAATTAATACACTGCTGGTAGAATTGTGAATTGATCCAACTATTTTGGAAGGCAGTTTGGAACTATGCCCATTCAAAAGAATGCCTACCCTTTTACCCAGCCATACCAAGGCTGGGTTTGTACCCCAAAGAGATAAAAGGAAAAAGATCTGTACAAAAATATTCATAGCTACATTCTTTGTGGTGGCAAAAAATTGGGAAATGAGGGAGTGTCCATTGATTGTGGAATGGCTGAACAAATTGTGGTATATGTTGGTGATAGAATACTATTGTGCCCAAAGGAATAATGAACTGGAAAGACCTCCAGGAATTGATGCAGAGTGAAAGGAGCAGAACCAGAAATATATTGTACACATTTAAAGAAACTCCATTTAAAATCATCCTAGACAATATAAAATACTTGGGAATCTATTTGCCAAGACAAACACAGGAAGTATATGAACACAACTACAAAACACCTTCCACACAATTAAAACTCAATCTAAACAATTGGAAAAACATAAATTGCTCTTGGGTAGGACAAACTAACACAATGAAAATGACAATCCTACCCAAATTAATTTATTTATTCAGTGACATACCTATCAAACTATCAAGAAACTTTTTTATTGAATTAGAAAATACTTTAACAAAGTTCACTTGGAAGAACAAAAGAGCAAGAAAATCAAAAGAAATAATGAAAAAAATGTGGAGGAAGGTGGCCAAAGTACCAAATCTGTACTGTGGTCATTAAAATAATATGGTACTAAGAGACAGAGGAATGATCAGTGGAATAGACTTGGGGTAAGTGACTTCAGCAAGATAGTCTATGATAAACCCCAAAACTCCATCTTTTGGTACAAAAATCCACTATTTGACAAAAACTGCTCGGAAAAGTGGAAAACAGTATGGGAGAGATTAGCATTTCATACCCCACACCAAGATAAATTCAGAATATGTGAATGACTTGAATATAATGAAGGAAACTATAAATTTGGTGAATACAGAATAGTATACTTGTCAGATATTTGGGAGACAAAAGATTTTAAGACCAAAGCAAGAGTTAGAAAAAGTTACAAATGTAAAATAAATAATTTTGATTACAGTAATTTAAAAAGGTTTTATACAAAAAAAAAAAAACCCAATGCAACCAAAATTAGAAGGGAAGCAAAAAATTGCAAAAAAATCTTTATAACAGAAACCTCTGACAAGGTCTAATTACTCAAATATATAAGGAGCTAAATTAATGGTACAAAAAATCAAAGCCATTCCCCAATTGATAAATGGACAAGGGATATGAATAGGCAATTTTCAGATAAAGAAATCAAAACTATCAATAAGCACATCAAAAAGTGTTCTAAATCTCTTATAATTAGAGAAATGCAAATCAAAACAACTCTGAGGTACCACCTTATACCTGGCAGGTTCACTAATATGACAGCAAAGGAAAGTAATAAATGTTGGAGGGGATGTGGCAAAAATTGGGACATTAATGAATTGCTGGTGGAGTTGTGAACTGACCCAACCATTCTGAAGGGCAATTTGGAACTATGCCCAAAGGGCACTAAAAGACTGTCTGCCCTTTGATCCAGCCATAGCACTGCTGGGTTTGTACCCCAAAGAGATCATAAGGAAAAAGACTTGTACAAGAATATTCATAGCTGCGCTCTTTGTGGTGGCAAAAAAATTGGAAAATGAGGGGATGCCCTTCAATTGGGGAGTGGCTGAACAAATGGTGGTATATGTTGGTGATGGAGTACTATTGTGCTCAAAGGAATAATAAAGTGGAGGAATTCCATGGAGACTGGAACAACCTCCAGGAACTGATGCAGAGTGAGAGGAGCAGAACCAGGAGAACATTATACACAGAGACTGACACACTGTGGTAGAATCAAATGTAATGGACTTCTCCACTAGCAGCAATGCAATGATCCAGGACAATTCTGAGGGGCTTATAAGAAAGAATGAAGATATGGTTGGGGATATAGACTCTAAGCGATCACCCTAGTACAAATATCAATAATATGGAAATAGGTCCTGATCAATGACACACGTAAAACCCAGTGGAATTGCACATAGGCTATGGGAAGGTGTTGGGAGGAGGGAAGGGAAAGAACATGAATCATGTAACTATGGAAAAATATTCTAAATTAATTAAATAAAAATTTCAAAATAAAGAAGTATATTCAAAATAAATATTAGGTCATGGGGTAGAGTGATAACAAGGCTAGCCTTATGCAAAAGATGGTGGTCAAGCAAAGGTGAAGAGGGAGTGCATTCTAGAAATGGGGAACAGTCTTATACAAAGGCACATAGATGGTAGAAAGGATATTAAAGATGAGAGACAGATAAGTGAAAAACTGGAGGAAGGACAGTTTGGATAGATCACAGAGAATGGGAAGGCAGGTGACATGCAATAAAGCTGTTAAAGAGAAGGTTATGTTTTGTGTTGGTTGAGTAGGGGAGTGATACGGTCAGGTCATGCTAGAAAGCTGATGAAGTAGGTCCAGGGTCTGTCTAGTTTTGACCTAAGCCAAGTGTAATAGGCCTTTATTAACAAGTCGCCTTTAATAACAACTCTAGCCCAGTTTTAGAACCGTAGTAAGAAGGCCAAGTAATTGCTATTCAATGGAAATCACTCCAGAACATCATTAGGTTCCTCTGGTGATTTGTATCTGGAGGCAGGGTCTATGGTAGAAAGTTCAAACATAGAAAAAAGGCAGAGCAGACTGTAGGGGAAAAGACCAGAAGAAGAGTGGTATCGAGAGAGGCACCTGGGCAGGGCTGGGTTGGTAAATGTTTTAAGAACTGATGCTCTGAAAACACGACACTCTAAATTGGCATTATTAACATTTTATTTTCTCACACTGAATATCTATTCATCAGTGTTCAGGAGCCACCAGCACATCCCCTTTACCTAGATTCAATAATCTTCAAGTATTCCTGATTTATAGTCAGATGGACAACTGATACTCAGGCTGTGCTCAGCCTGAGGAAAAAAAAAGAGGAGCAGGTAGAGTGATACTCCCAGGACATACTAAAATTTGGTAGTTCTGTCGGAATGCTGATGGTCTCAGGGCCAATTTAAGAAAATTTTAGCAGATTTCAGCTTTGCCCCCAAGAGGATGACAGACCTCCAATTCAGTGAATAAGATTAACTTCTGAGAAGGCAGGCTGGGGAAGGATTGACACTTTCTTCACCCTGTCTGCCCAGGTACTTAGAAACAATTTTTCTGGCAGAGGTGAGATGGCGGTGTACTAGTAGGAACCCTCTGAATCTCCTTCCAACTAATCATTACAAATCATCTCAAAAGGACAGAAATCAAAACTAGATGAGTAAAGGCGCTCTCCCACTGGACACAGCATGAAAGGTCCCTAGGGAGTGGTGACTCCCATGCTATAAGGGGGTGAAACTGCACCAATCAAAGTGCAACTTGACCACCCCTCACCCACACCACCCACCTTGCCAGTTAGAGCAAGGGCCAGGGCAGTCTCCAAATTACGTCGGAGGGTTGTGTAGGCTTTGGTAGTGAGACTTAAATCAGTGGGGGTAGCAATGTGGATAATTGCAATTGAGGTGGAAGGGGCAGGGAAGATAGTCTCAGGGGAAAACACAAGGTGCATCTGAAAATCCAAGAGGCAACAGCTGAGGAAGACAGCCTCAGAGAAAAATGCTTGAAAGCATGCACAAAGAACATCACAAATCTACCAGCCCTCACTAAGGCTTCTGACAGGAAAGGAAAGATAGTACCAAGGAAAAGCCCTACGAAGCAGAAGCTAAGAAAGTGCTGACCACCAACATGCAGGAATCCCAGTCCCCTAGCAGCAAAAGCAATAACAAAAAAGGCTCTTGACCCTAGAAAATTTCTATGGAGAAAAAGAGGAAAATACAGAAGCAACAGCAGAGAGTGAGAAATAAGAAAACACATCCGAACTTTCCCCCCAAAATAGAAACTGGTCACAAGCTCTGGAGGAACTCAAAAAGGAGTTCAAGAAGCAAGAAAGATAGTGGGAAAATGGGAAAAAAGTGGGAAAAAGAAATAAAAGTAATACAAAAAGAAAATAACAGCCTAAAAGACATAATAGCCCAAATGGAAAAAGAGGCACAGAAATCACATGAAATAATAAGGAAATTGAAGACCAGAATTGAACTGTTGGAAACCATGAAAATCATGGTAGACCAAACAGAAAAGGAAAATAAAAAGATCACAGCTGAAAATCAGTCATTAAAGACTAGAATTGAGCAAGTAGAAGCTAATGACCTCATGAGACAACAAGAATTAATAAAGCAAAATCAAAAGAATAAAAAAAAATAGAAGGAAATATGAAATATCTCACTTTTCAGTGACCCGGAAAACAGATCTAGGAGAGACAATGTGAGAATTATTGGACTCCCTGAAAACCTGGAACTGAAAAAAAAAAAAGGCTAGACATCATAATACAAGAAATTATCCAAGAAAACTGCCCTGATATTCTTGAACAAGAGGGAAAAATATATGTAAAAAAACCCCATAGATCACCCCCTATATTAAATCCTCAAAAGACAACTCTCAGGAATGTTATAGCCAAATTCAAGCGTTTCCAGGCTAAGGAGAAAATTCTATTAAGTGGCCAGAAAGAAACAATTCAGATAGCAAGGAGCCCCAATCAGGATTAGACAGGATCTGGCAGCTTTCACTATAAAGGACCTCAAGGCTTAAAAAATGATATTCAGGAAGGCAAGAGAATTGAGTCTACAACCATGAATCACTGACCCATCAAAACTCACTATATACTTTCAGGGGAATTTAATAAAATTTAATAAAATAGAAGATTTTCAAGCATTCCTAAAGACTAGATCAGAACTAAATGGAAAATTTGATGTCTAAACACAAAATTCAAAAGAACCATAAAAAGGTAAACAAGAAAGAAAGAAAAAAAAATTACGGGCTTAAATAAGGTCAAATTGATTATATTCTTTTATGGAAAAATGATATATGTCATTCTTAAAAATTATTTTATTAATAGACAGAAGAAATATTCATAGGTAGAGGTTGTGGTTTTAAGCTGTTTTAAGATGAACTGTAAAAAAAATGGGGAGGGTAACAAAAAAGAGGATGGTACTAAGAGAAACTCAAAGGAATTTTGAAATTTGAAATGAAAAATACTATTATAAGAATGGAAAGAAGAGAGTGGTGACAGGTAACACTTAAATAAATCTTACTCTCAGTGGAATCAGGTCTGAAAGGAAAAAACAGCCAGATCTATTGGGGTATAGAATTCTATCTTACCCTACAGAGAAGTTGAAAGGGAATAAGGAAAGTGGGGTGTGGGATGGGAAGTAAAAGTTGGAGAGAACGATTAATAGGCCTTAAAGAGAAATAGGAGGGGAATAAGAAGGGAGTGGGAAGGAAAGTAAAATAAGGGAGGGGAAACGGGGGACTGATTAAAACCAAAACACTGGTGTGGAAGGAAATAGTGAAAAAAAAGAAAGGGCAGGATTAAAAAGAGTAAATCAAAATGATGGGGAAAAAACAAATAAAATAAAGTATTAGTTAAACAAAGGAAGAGCACCCAATTAACAATATCATGAATGAAAAGGGTGACCTCACCTCTAATGAAGAAGAAAGAAAGGCAATTATTAAGAGCTATTTCACCCAATTACATGACAACAAATATAGCAATATAGGTGAAATGGACAAATATTTACAAAAATGTAAATTGCCTACATTAACTGAAGAGGAAGTAGAATACTTAAATAATGCCATATCAGAAAAAGAAATTGAAGAAGCCATCAAAGAACTACCCAAGAAAAAAATCACAAGTGAATTCTATAACACATTTAAAGAACAACTACTCCCAATTCTCTACAAACTATTTGATAAAATATGGAAAGAATTGTTACCAAATTATTTTTATGACACAGATATGATACTTATTCACAAGACAGGAAGACCAAAAACAGAGAAAGAAAACTATAGGCCAATATCCTTAATTAACATAGATGCAAAAATATTAAATAAAGTGATAGATAAAAGGCTACAGCAAATTATTACAAGGATTATTCACTATAACCAGGTGGGATTTATACCAGGAATGCAAGAATGGTTTAATATTAGGAAAACCATTAACATAATTGAACATATCAACAACCAAACTAATAGAAATCACATAATTATCTCAACAGATGCAGGAAAAGCCTTTGACAATATATAATAACCATTCCTATTGAAAACACTAAAAAATATAGGAATAAAAGGGATTTTCCTTAAAATAATAAGTAGTATTTATAGAAAACCATCATCAAGAATCATCTGCATAGATGCATGGATAATTTAGATGCCTTCCCAATAAGATCAGGATTGAAGCAAGGATGCCCATTATCACCACCAGTATCTAATATTGTATTAGAAATGCTAGCAGTAGGAATTAGAGAAGAAAAAGAAATCAAAGGGATCAAAGTAGGCAATGAGGAAACTAAACTATTACTCTTCACAGATGACATGATGGTATACCTAGAAAATTGGAGAAAATCAACTAAAAATCTAGTAGAAAGAATTAATAACTTCAGCAAAGTTGTAGGAAACAAAATAAATCCACATAAATCATCAGCATTCCTGTATGTTTCCAACAAAATGCAGCAGCAAGAGTTAGAAAGAGAAACTCCATTTAGAAACACTCTAGACAATATAAAGTGTCTAGGAATCTATTTGCCAAGAGAAAATCAGGCATTATATGAACATAACTACAAAATATACTCTTCACAAATAAAACTAGTTCTAAAGAATTGGAAAAACATCAATTGCTCATGGGTAGAATGAGCTAATATGATAAAAATCACATTCCAACATAAATTACTTTACTTATTCAGTGTTATACCTACCAAACTACCCCAAATTTTTTTCATAGTATTAGAAAAAATTACTACAAAGTTCATCTGGAAGAACAAAAGATCAAGAATATCAAGGGAACTAATTTTTAAAAAAATGTGAAGGATGGAGGCCTAGCAGTACCAGATTTTAAAGTGTACTATAAAGCAGTGGTCATCAAAACAATATGGTATTTGGCTTAGAAATAGAAAGGTGGATCAATGGAATAGACTTGGGATAAATTACAGTAGCAAGCTGTTTGATAAACCCAAAGATCCCAGCTTTTGGGACAAGAACCCACTATTTGACAAATACTGCTAGAAAAATTGGAAAATAGTATGGGAGAAATTAGGCTTAGATCAATATAACTGATTAATTCAGAATGGATAAATGAGTTAAATATAGAGGAAAATCAAACAAATTAGGTAAATATTGAATAGTATACCTGTCAGATCGATGGGAAAGGAAGGAATTTAAGACCAAGCAGGAGTTAGAGAACATTGCAAAATAGAAAATAAACAATTTTGATTATATTAAATTAAAACATTTCAGTACAAACAAAAGCAATGCAACCACAATTAGAAGGGAAGCAACAAATTTTGGAAAAAATATCAAAAAACCTCTGATGAAGCTCTAATTCCTAAAATTTATAAGGAGTTAAGTCAATTATACAAAAAGTCAAGTCATTCACCAACTGATAAATGGGCAAGGGACATGAATAGGCAGTTTTCAGATAAAGAAATAAAAACTATCAATAAGCACATGAAAAAGTGTTCAAAATCTTATAATTAGAGAAATGCAAATCAAAACAACTCTGAGGTACCACCTCACACCTAGCAGATTGGCAAATATTGGAAGGGATGTGGCAAAATTGGGACACTAATGCATTGCTGGTGGAGTTGTGAATTGATCTAAACATTCTCGAGGGCAATTTGGAACTATGTGCAAAGATCTTTAAAAGACTGCCTGCCTTTTGATCCAGCCATATCACTGCTTGGTTTGTACTCCAAAGAGATAATAGGGAAAAATACATGTACAAAAATATTTATAGCCATGTTATCTGTAGTGGCAAAAACCTGGAAAATGAGGAGGGTGTTCAACGATTGGGGAATGGCATAACAAATTATGGTATCTTTTGGTGAAGGAATACTATTGTGTTGAAAGACCTTCAGGAACTGATGCAGAGTGAAAGGTGCAGAACCAGGAGAACATTGTACACAGACACTGATACATTATGGTATAATTGAACACAATGGACTTCTCTACTAGTAGTAATGCAATGACACAGGATTCTGAGGGACTTATGAGAAAGAACACTATCCACAATCAGAGAAAGAACTGTAAGAGTAGAAACACAGAAGAAAAACATGATTGGTCACATGTGGGGATATAATTGGGGATGTTGACTTTAGATGGTCACTGTATTGCAAATATGAATAACATGGAACTAGGTTTTGAACAATGATAACATGTAAAACCTGGTGGAATTGCTCATCGGCTCCAGAAGTGGGGAAGGTGGGAGGGGAGGAAAAGAATATGAATAACGTAACCATGGGAAAATATTCTAAAGTAATTAAATAAAAAAATTTAAAAATACAGTCTCCTTAAGAAACTAACATAATTTAATTTTTAAAACCCCAATAATTTTTCTAGCCCTTGATACTCTTCTCTAGGGGTTTCTCTCACATTCACCACTTCTGGAGGCATAAGGAGTTTTACCTATTTGTGTATGAGGGAAAACAAATTACTTTTCCCCTCTCCTAATTTACTTGTAATATTTTGATTAAATAAATCTTTAAATATTAGATTGGGGGCACTTACATGTTGTATTACATGCAGATAGGGGCCATAATTTGGATGATAGAATAAGCAGTAATACTTTAATAGAGACAGAGTTTACTTAACCAAAAATTAGTGAAATTACTTAAGTAGTGAACTTGGCCATGGTTCAAGTAGGTGACAATCAGAATAAATGACTTTTTAAAAAATACTGTACTAATTTTGTTTTTGTATGATTGAGTAAGGGACAAAACAAGAATCAGTTGGCTAGTCCAAATCTCTTCCCTATATTTATGATCTCTTTTAGCGAAATAAAGAAAGCAGGGGAGGAAAATGGGGTTGACTGTTCATAAAATGCAAAGGAGAAATGAATTAAAAATATAGTTTGGGATAGTAGATTCTAATATCATCCAGCTTCCAGGACATACTTGATAAGATACAGAAGGTTACTTTGCAATCAAGGTACTGCAAGTCACAAAGATTCCAATGAGACTAGTTTATGAGAATAGTAGTTTTGTTATAAAAAATGTTAATATCTTCCGATAGCTTACTGTGCAGGATGGCATTTGCATATAGACCATTTTGTTTTAACTAGTAATTTTTAAAATGAAAGGCATAGATCATATTTTGAATTTTTTTCAGTTAACAAGTATGTTCTCTTTTCAATCTTCTCCACAATTGAAAAACAAGGGAAAAACCCTTATAATATGTATTAATCAAAAATTTCTCACATTGATCATGTCCAGAAATGTGTATTTTATTGTCTCTTGAATCCATCATTATTGCTTTTGCAAAACATTTAGAGTTTTACACATTCAAAATTGTCCACATGCTCTTAGTCATGAAAAATTCTGTTTTAAAATTTGTACAAAACCTTTTTAATTAAATGTACTCATAATTATTCATTTTAGATCTTACAATGCTCTTTATTTATTATTGATCCATAAATCCCTCTCAACCATTAATTTGATGGGTAATATGTGCCTTTTTCCAATTTACTTATTGAAAGTCTTCTTATCTTGATCTTAGTGAATGGTGTAAGATATTAGTCTATACCTAGTTTCTTTGAACAATGTGGTGGCCAAAAATTGGAAAATGAGGGGAAGCCCTTCGACTGGGGAATGGCTGAACAAATTGTGGTATATGTTGGTGATGGAATACTATTGTGCTCAAAGGAATAATAAAGGGGAGGAATTCCATGGAGACTGGAACAACCTCCAGGAAGTGATGCAGAGTGAGAGGAGCAGAACCAGGAGAACAGTGTACACAGAGACAAACACACTGTGGTACAATCGAAGGTAATGGACTTCTCCATTAGTGTCAATGCAGTGATCATGAACAATCTGCAGGGATCTAGGAGAAAAAACAACTACCCTCAAGCAGAGGACAAAAGGTGGGAGTAAAAACACCGAGGAAAAGCAACTGCTTGACTACAGGGGTGAAGGGGACATGTCTGAGGAGAGACTCTAAATGAACACTCTAGTGCAAATACCAACAACATGGAAATGAGTTTGGATCAAGGACACAAGTGATACCCAGAGGAATCACGCGTCACCTATGGGAGGGTGGGGGTGGGGAGGAAAATAAAATGAGCTTTGTTTCTAATGAATAATGTTTGAAAATGACCAAATAAAATAATGTTTAAAAGGGAAAAAAAAGAGTAGAGAACAATAAAGATGTAAAACATTTAGTGAAAATAGGTAAAGAATAAAGCAGGACATAGGAATGGAAGAGTTGCAAAGCAGCAATGAGAGAGAACTACCAGCCTTTCTCCACTGTTGAGGTTCACCCAAGACAGTCAAGGGATTGTACAGGATAATGTAGGAAGATGTCACATGGGAAAAGAAAAGGGGAATCACTTGATACTCTATGGATTTTAATGGAAATATCTTCCATGTTCTTTACTGTATATGTTGAATTATTCTGTGTTTTGAAGCCTTATGAGATCAGGTACTTCTAAGAGGAGCTGGTGGCCATTTTAGGTGGAGGGCTAAATACTGGAGTACTCAGATTTCACCTGAATTTCTGACACAAAGCCAGAAAAATGAGAGACCCAAAGGATACCTGGGTCTTTTGTGTAAGGAGAATTCATACAAATACTGAAATATTCAAGTGCTGACCTGTAGCATGCCTCATTTCAAATCAATGAAATTTGTTTTGACAAAAACTTCTGTAACATTGTAAAAATAATGTCATAAATAAAGAATTACAAGGATATAATGAAAACATAAAGACTAAATATTTCAGCTCTATGACAGTTATTTTCATGATTAGGAGACCACAGCAATAATAAAAACACCAGGGCAAAAGCAACACACTGTACAATATAACTGTTTTGTTCAATAAATATTCTAAGAATTAGGACTGTAAACTCCTTGAGGGAAGAGATTGTCTTTTTTGGGTTAGGATATATATATAAAAAAAGGACATTTTCTCCAATTATTTAGATCTGACTTCATTCTTTCTTTCCTCTCTTCCCTCCCTCCTCCCATAGCCAATAAGCAATTCCCCTGGGTTTTACATATATCATTGATTAAGATCTATTTCCATATTATTAATATTTGTAAGATAGTGATCATTTAGAGTCTACATCCCCAATGATTTCCCCATCAAACCATGTGATCAAGCAAATATTTTTCTTCTGTGTTTCTACTCCCACCATTCTTTCTTTGGATGTGGATAGTGTTCTGCCTCACAAGTCCCTCAGAACTGTCATAGATCCATTGCATTGCTGCTAGTAGAGAAATCCATTATGTTCAATTGTGCCATGGTGTATCGGTCTCTGTGCGTACTGTTCTCCTGATTCTGCTCCTTTCACTCTATCTGCAATAATTTTAAATGGAGTATCTCTTCTTTTCCTTTTTTAATCAAATTGACCAATGTTCTATTTTATTTTTTTTCATAAAACCAACTCCAAATCTTATTTATTAGTTTAATGGCATTTTTACTTTCCATTTTATTATTTCTTCTTTAATTTTTAGAATTTCTAATTTAGTCAATAAATGAGGATTTAAAATTTATTCTTTTTTTTAGTTGCATGCCCAATTCATTCATCTCCATTTTCTCTATATTTTTGATACAAGTGTTTAGAGATACAAATTTTCCCCTAAGCACTGCTTTGGCTATATCCCATAAATGTTGACATGTGTCTCACTGTCATTCTCATCAATAAAAATATTGATTATTTCTATAATTTGTTCTTTGATGCACCCTTTCTTAAACATTAGATTATTTAGTCTCCAATTAATTTTTCATTTATTTTCCTATGGAGCTTTATTTTTTAATTGCTTTGATCTGAAAAGGGTGCATTTATATTTCATTTTTTAAATTTGGTTATGAAGTTTTTATGCCCAAATACAAGATCAATTTTTGTGTGGGACTCATGTACTGTGGAAAATTATATTTCTTTCTATTGCCATTCAGCTCTCTCCAGAGACCTATTAGTTTTAACTTTTCTAAGATTTAATTCACTTCCTCTACTTTTTTTTCTTGTATATTTTTTGGTTTGATTAATCTAGTTCTGAAAGGGGAAAGTTAAGATCCTCCACTAGTATAGTTTAACATTTCTTTCTGAAGTTCATTTAATTTTTCCTTTAAAATTTAGAGACTAAACTACTTGGTGCATTTATATGATGCATATAAATTCTGCTCTAGCCCCTTACCTTTACTCTCTATATGTATCATCTTGCCTGAAATGTGTTTCTTGTAAACAATACATAGTAGTATTAGGTTTTTTAGTCCACTCTGCTATCTGCTTCCATTTTACGGGTGAGTTCATCCTATTCACCTTCACAGCTATGATTACCAACTATGTATTTCCCTTCATCTTATTTTCCCCTTTTGATCTTGCTTTCCCGCTTTTCATTCTGTTTCTCCTTACCAATGTTTGGTTTTTATCATCCCCCCATACTTGCCTTCCCTCCTATTGCCACCCCCTTGCCCTTGACTTATCCACCCCCACTTCTCCATAGGGTAAGATAAGATTCTGTACCCCAATAAATATTGTTGTTATTCCCTCTCAGAGCCAGTTACAATGAGAGTAAAGATTAAGTATTGCCCATCAACACTATTATGCCCCCTTCTACTATAATAGTTTTTCATGTCTCTTTAGGTTAGATAATTATCCCATTCCATCTCTCCCTTCCCTTTTCTTTAAGTGCAATCCTTCCCCCTCCTTGATTTTTTTTGCATATCATATTATCCTAATCAGCTTACTTCCCCACCTTCAGTCTAAGTATACTCCTCCTAACTGCTCTACTACTAGTAAGAATTTTTAAGAATTACAAATATCCTCTTTCCATGTAGAAATATACACAATTTGACCATATTGAGTCTCTTAAACTTCTTTTTCTTATTTACCTTTTTGGCTTCTCTTGGGTCTCATGTTTGGACTTCAAATCTTCTATTTAGGTCTGGTATTTTCCTCAGGAATGCTTGGAAATCTTCTATTTTATTGCATAGCATTTTTCCCTTTGAAAGAATATACTCGGCTTTGTTGGATAGGTAACCCTGGGTTGTAAATCTAGATCTTTTGCCTTCTGGAATATCGTACTTTTCTGATCCTTTCATGTAGGAGCTGCTAAGTCCTATGTCATCCTGATTGTAACTCCCTGTTATTTGAATTGTTTCTTTCTGGCTGCTTGCTTTATTTTCTCCTTAGCTATTGGAAAGTACTTGAATTTAGCTATTTTATTTCTGCAAATTGTTATTTGAGGATTTCTTTTTGGAGCTGATCTGTGGATCCTTTCAATTTCCATTTTGTTCTCTAGGTGAAAAATATCTGGGCAGTGTTCTTTGATAATTTCTTGTATTCTGATATCTAGGTGCTTTTTTTTGTATCAAGTCTTTCAGGTGGTCCAATTTTTAAATTATCTCTCCTGCATCAATTTACAAGGTCAGTTCTTTTTCAATGAGATATTTCATGTTTTCTGTTTTTTTTTTCATTCTTTTGATTTTGTTTCTTCATGTCTCATGAAGTCATTAGCTTCTAGTTGCCCAATTCTAAGTTTTAAGGAATGAGTTTCTTCCTTCATATTTTGATTATCCATTTTCATTTGGCCCATTTCTTCTTGTACTGTTTTCATTCTCTTGCTCATTTTCCCTTTGCCTCCCTTAAATGATTTTTGAAATCCTTTTTGAGCCCTTCCAGAATCTGAGTCCAATTCATATTTTCCTTTTGGACTTTGCATATATTTGCTTTGCTTTCACTGTCCCCTTCTGTGCTATGACTTCCTATTTAATTCCATAATAATTCTCTTTAGGTTTTTTTTTCAATGTTTGCTCATTTTACGAGCCTTTTTTGAAGGTGGGCTTTGTTCTGCAAGAAGTTAGGGCATTCTCTCTAAACGAACACTCTAATGCAAATACTAACAACATGGCAATGGGTTTGAATCAAGAACACATGTGATACCAGTGGAATCACGCGTCGGCCACGGGGGGTGGGAGGGAGGAAAAGAAAATGATCTTTGTCTTTAATGAAAAATGCATGGAAATGATCAAATAAAATACTATAAAATTAAAAAAAAAAAAAGAAGTTAGGGCTGCCCTTAAGCCTTATTTCTGAGTTTCTGCAAGTTTCATTTCTCTCAAGATGGTATGATGGCCCATTGGCTGGGAACTCTGAGAGCTATCTCCCACTGCTGATTCAATTACTCCCTGAGATAGCCGATAGCTTAGGTGTAGGCGTTTGGTGTCACTCTGGGCTTCATCAGGTCAGGCACCTAGCACACAGCAGACTGCCTTGCCCTGGGGCTCAGACTTAAGCTTTTGGTAATGATCAGCTAGGACCAAGTCAGTACCATGGGGACTGTCCCTGCCAGGGATTGGGGGCCCAGATCTGAATCTACTGACTGCCCCAAACTGGGATCTATGTCCTCACCACAAGCCTGGGCTGGGACTTCTAGCTTTGTTCTAGGCCCACAAAGATCAGGTTGTGCAGCAGACTTCCCTGGGGTGCTCGCTTGGAACTTTAAGGGGTATGTGTTAGGTTGGACTGCTACTGACCCAGGCAAGATCTCAGAGTATGAATGTTGGCTTGGACCCAGTTCTCAAACCTGGCGCAGTAGATGGGGGGTGTGGCGTGTGGGTGGTTTGCTATTTGATACTTGCTCCTTACTCCTTGCTATAGCCTCTTGCTGGCCATGACCCCCTCTTACCCCAAGATATTCTCTACCTATCTTTCAGGTTGTTCTCTTCTTGAAAGTTATTTTACTCTTTTCCTTGTTGTTTTTTCACTCCTGTTTTCGTTTTGTGGTAGTATTTTAAATTGGTTGGAGAGGATGCTTATGATAGTTTCGGTCTTCCTTGCTTCTACTATACCATCATGACTTTGGCCTGGAGTATCTTTTTATAACTCTTCTTGCAGGACTTTGTGTTAGTAATATATACAATACTAATGATTTATGTGAACTTATTTTATATCTTGCTATTTTGCTAAAATTATTGACAGGTTCAACTAACTTTTTAGCTGAATTTCTAGGATTTTCCATATATGCAATGTTGTAACCTGCAAACAGAGATAGTTGTATTATCTCTTCTCATTTGGATTCCTTCCATTTCTTTTCTTGTTACCTTTGCTAGCATTTCTAATACTATGTTAAATAATATTGGTGATAATGGGCATTGTTTTACTCCCGATCTTATTGTTGTGACAAGAAAATCACTTTAAAAGACTGATATATATTAATTTAAGGTCGCCAAGGAATTCAGCTATGTAATTCCTAAATGAAAACTCAAGTCAGCAGTCAACCTTTTATGGAGTTTAATTACAAACAGGATGAAGAAAGGTATTAGAGATAGAGAGAGAGAGGGAGAGGGAGAGAGAAAGGGGAGAGAAGGGAATAGGGCTTAAATACCCCTTCTGTTTAGGCTGGGCCAAAAGGCCCAAGCCCTTAGATAGCTGGGGCAAAGAAAGGAGATCAGTCCCTATTACTCACGTGACCAAAATGGAGAAACAGTCTCAGGGGCCTCCACCTCCAGCTTCCTTCAGAGCCAATCCTCAAGGCACCACCTCTCAGACCAAAAACCTCTCCAACCAACCACTTCTAGTCCTCAGACCCCGCTATTTTTAAGGACACCATCCAAGTTCCCTCCCCTCAGTTCTCACATCTACCAATCACTGTCCATGTCTTCCCTGTGCCAATGGTGGCTCTAGCTTAACCCAGGACTGCCCAGAGGTCTGTGGCTTTGCACATGTCTGTTGAAGGTCATATTCTCAATAATTAAATCTTGATCCTTTGCTACAGCCCTTCCTAAATCCTGTTAACCTGAGTAGGGTAGAGATTGGAATAATTAAATTTTGATCTATGCTGCAGCCCTTCCTAAATCCTGTTAGGACTGAGTAGGGTGGAGATTGTAATTTCCAAGACCTGGTTCTGTCATTCCAAGTATCTCTATTGTATCAATTCTAAAATCAATCATGACTCAAAGAAATTCCTGTTCTATGCTTAAGCATAGGTCAAAGCCCTTTCCATTGTTCA
The DNA here is from genome assembly GCF_027887165.1 of Monodelphis domestica. Taxonomy (NCBI): domain Eukaryota; kingdom Metazoa; phylum Chordata; class Mammalia; order Didelphimorphia; family Didelphidae; genus Monodelphis; species Monodelphis domestica. Next base: position 247,146,294 of record NC_077234.1, read on the forward strand.
GCAAAAGGTTTCTGTCCTAAAGTAATCTTAAGAAGGGAGGAGGAGGAACCTCCCATGCCAATGGGGTTCACATTCCAATAGAGTTCCCACTATCAATAGGAAATTTTTCAAGTATGAAATTTCCCAATGGTGAAATTTCCAACATTTATAAGTCTAAGAAATTTTAAGGTTTACATTGTGCAAGCTTCTAATTTATCCCCATTACAAAAAATGCTTGCTTGTTTTAGGTAAAGGTATTATTTTTAAAAATCAAGAAACAAGGGGGGGGTAAGGTGAGTATCCCTGCCTTTATTGCCATGCCCTTTTTTCTCTTAATCTATCCTCCCTTTTCTCATCCCTTATTATATTCCTTTTTGCTGTTTCTCTGTATGTTAAAAAAGATGAATTGTTCCATTTTACTTCTTGCAGCTTTTTATTATTATTTTTAACTCATTGCTTTATAGTCAACTCAACCTCAAATCTTCTATCTACATATTGATTCAAACTACCCAGGCAATGATGCCATTCTTAAGGGTTATAGATGACATTTTCCATACAAAAAGTAAACAATTTGAGTCCCTTATAATTGGTCTTTCTGTTTTTTTTTTTTCCGTAAGACAATTAAGAACTTCTTTCATTCACTAAATTATCTTTTTCTCCCTCCTTGTATAATTATACTGAGGTTTATTGGGTATGTTATTCTTGGTTCTAAACTAGCTCCTTTGCTCTTTGAAATATTGTGTGCTATGCCCTTTCTTCTTTTATATGTTGAAGCTTTGAAGTATTATGTTATTTTGACTGTAGCTCCACAGTATTTATTTTTTTCTTGCCACCTATTTTCTCCTTAACCTCGCAGATATGGAATTTAGCAATGATGTTCCTGTGCAATTTCATCTTTGGGTCTCTTTGTGGTGGTGATTGGTGGATTCTTTAAATTTCTATCTTACCCTCTGGTTCAAGAATTTCTGGGCAGTTTTTCATGATGATTTCTTGGAGTATGGTGTCTAAAATTTATTGTTTTTAACCAGAATTTTCCAGGAGTCTGATTATTCTTATTTTCTCTCCTTGATCTGTTCCATATCAATTATTTTTATGATGTTTCATATTCTCTTCCATTCTTTTGATTTTGCTTTATTATTTCCTTTTTGACTTGGGAAATCATTAGCTTCCCTTTGTCCAATTCTAGTTCTTAATGAATTATTCTCTTCCATGAGTTTCTGGATTTCTTTTTCATTTGATGTGTCTTTCAGTTTTCTTGATTTTCTTACATTGCTTCACCCCACCCCCACACCATTTTCCTCAATCTCATTTGGTTTTGGGGATTTTTTTTAAGCTCTCCAAAATGCTCTTTTTGAGCTTGTGATCATTTGTTATTTTTCTTTGGTGTTTTAGAAAAGTAGCTGTTTTTACTTTACTTCCCTCTGAGTTTGAACTCAGATCTTCTCTGTCACATAATAGCTAACAATAGTTGAGTTCTTTCTCTTTTGATTATCTATTAAAAAACTTAGTACCCAGGTCAAAAGATTTATTAGGTAGCTTTACATTAGAGTTCCAGAATTCCTAGGGTGTGGGGAATAGTGCTTTAGGTTTTGAGATTTTTTTTTGTTTGTTATTTCTTAGGACCTATTTAGTTCTTCCTGATTCTATAATTCAGGGTCTGGAGTAGTCTCTGGTCCCCTACTCAAGTCCACTCTGTGACTGACCTTGGTTTCTCGAAACAGAGCACCCTGGCAGTTCTGCCACTGCAAGCAGGCAGTTCACCTTCCCCTGGTGGTGGAATAAAGGGACTGCAATTCTCCTAGGAATGACCACAGTTGACAGGGTCCCAGTCCCTCAGCAACCACATTTATCAGTGAGTAATCCCTCTTCACTCTTCCTCTCCCAGTACTGTAGCCTTGTATAAAGCAAGTGTCTTCTTTTTGTGTTTGGGCTCCTGAAATCTTCCCCTGGTCAGCAGTGGGTGAGTGGGGATCTCTGGAGCTGAGGCTACAGCTCGCACAGTTTCCCCCAGGGCTTTCTGTCTGTCAACTTCACTGTAATCTGCTCTCAGAATGTAAATTCTCTAGTTCAGCAGACTAGGTGAGATTGCAGGTCCTGCCTCAGGGTTGGTGCTTATTAATTATGCATTGCTTGGGACTAAGGCCAGAGAAGTCAGAAATCTTTTTCTCTAGTTTTATTTGGCTGCTCAGCTTTACTCCTGACTCTTACTTGATTTTGTTTGTTTCTTGATGTCTCATTAAGTCATTATCTTCTATTTGTCCAATTCTAATTTTTAAAGACTGATTTTCTTCCATGACCTTTTGATCTTCCTTTTCCATTTTGTCCATTCTAGTTTTCATGGCACTCTTTTCTTCATTGGATTTTGTGTCTTTTTCCAGTTGACCAATTTTGCTTTTTTAAGCTGTTATATTTATTTTTCATTGTTTTCATTTTTTCCCCATTTTTCTCTGACCTGTCATATTTGATTTTTTAATTCCTTTTTTAATTCTTCCAGAGCTTGAACCCCCCCCACCCCCCTTTAAAGTTCTGCATGGGGTTGCTTGGATCTCACTATCCCGTTGGTTCTGTTCTTTGCTCTTTGTCCCCATAGAAAATTCAAGGGTCAAATGTTTCTTCTGCTGTTTTTTTTTCATTTTCCCAGACTTCTTTGCCCGTGGAGTGGGAATTCTGAAAGCTGCTTGCTGATTAATTCTGTCTTCACTGATGGTTTATAGGGATTGGCACTATATATATATCTATATAGATATATATATTTGTCATTCTCGGTAACTGAGAGACTACCACTATATATATATACATACCCATTTTCCTGATTCTGTTTACTCTACTCTTCATTCATATTGATCTTCTCATGCTTCTCTGAATTCTTTATATTCACTGTTTTTAATGCATATTTTTAATATACTTCAAAGATACGTCAGACTTCCCTTAAACAGCAATAGAGACTGGTATAACAAATAAGTTAATGGAAGAAACTTCTACCTGTGCCAATCAGCACATTTCTCTGAAGCTTTTTTTTTAAACCCTTACCTTCCATCTTGGAATCAATACTGTGCTAGGCAATGGGGATTAAGTGACTTGCCCAGGATAACAAAGCTAGGAAGTGTATGAGGCCAGATTTGAACCTAGGACCTCTTGTCTCAATCCACTGAACTACCCAGCTGGCCCCTGAAACCAAGTTTTGCAGAACTTCTAAGCACACTGAGAAATTGTCTATTTTAAACAATTTTTTCATTAACAAAAATATACCCCTCATTAACTCCCACACATTGAAAAGAAAGGAAAAATAAAATGCTTTTAATGAATAACCAACCAAAATAAATTCCACTGTTGGTCATCTCCAATAAAATTTTGTCTCAATTTGCACTCTGAGCCTATTGCCTCTGTTAGGAAGTGGATAGCATATTTTATTTCAAGTCCTTTGGAATCATAGCTTATCATTTTATTGACCAGATTTCTTATGAGCCTCAAAATTATATGACACCATTGTTATTACAGAAGTTGTTCTGGTTCAGATCAGGTTGTTAATGATAATAGATTTTTGAGATTTGTGTATCATCTTCCTACATTAAAATGTAAATAGTGTATCTTCTTTTAGTTACTTATGATGGGTCCCTCACATTTATTGTACATTTCTCTCAATTCTTATCCTTGTATTTTAAAGTTTCTATGTATGTCTAGTCTTTTTATCAAGAATTCTTTGAAGTATTCTATTTCACTAAGGGTACATTTTTTTTTTCCTACAGTGTTATGGTCAGTTTTTCTGGTTAAGTTATTTTTGGACAAAAATCTCTATCTTTTGCCTTTTTAGATGTGTCTGCTAATTTTTGTGTTGCTTTTAAAATTTTACACACAGATACTAATTTATATTCTATAGAGGAAAAAAAACTATTAAATTCCAGTATACAAAAATCCTAAAAAAGGGTAAAATAATTTAATTATTAATATGGCTCTGCATAACATGCAAATATGCATACATATGCAGTTTTTTTCATTGAGAATATAAAGTATTTTTCTCAGGTAGAAGAACTAAAACATCATGGGAGGTAGAAAATAGACTGCATAGGAACTTCTTAAACTTCATTTAAAAGGGCCTCGAAATTGAGAGGTGTATATTGTGCTGATTGCAACTAAAGGGGACTGCTGTTCCAAAATGAATATAATCACGAGAAATTTTAACTTTTGTCTGGCTCACTGATCCATTTAAGGAGTGATCTGCCTAGACAGCATTTTCCTCTCTTCCAGACTGCTCCTTCCTTACAGCTACTAGAACCAGGTGAATGTAATCACACTGCACTTCTTCCTTCCTCTGCTTCCTTAGGATTGTTGAAATGTATCATATACTTTGGGGAGTTTCCTACTCTCTGAATCTTGTTTATTACTTCCCAACTATAATAATGGGTTCTATCTCTGAATAAAGACAAGCTGATTTTTATTGCATTCTGACTTTTTTTTCTCTAAATGGCTGAAGCACACAGGGGGATGAATAAAAGGGAGCTCTGAGTTCAACTCCCATAGTCATAACTGAGCTATTTATTAAACTCTGACAATATAAAGAAAAGCTCTGTACATATGCTGCAGCTAGAAATATCATTTCGTTATACATTTCTCAGAGGAAGAATGGTATGTTCAGTTACAAAATTCCGAGAAGCAAATATTGTATACATTGCCAGAAAGGTCACAGAAACGATAAACCAGATATTTTCAAATGAAGCACTGAGTTCTAAAGCAAGAGCAGGGGAATGACACGACTTAGAAGTCTGTAAAGGATGGGTTTTTCTTCAAAGTACGTATGCTGACACATGTTCTCTGTGTCTGTACCTGCACATTTCTTCATGTATATCTTTTCCACATTATGGTTTTTATAGAACAACTTTTGCAGCTGAGTATGTGGACTCCTAAGTGTGAGCTCAAATTTCCTGGAAAGGTTATCTAATGCTGTCTAAAACCTTTTTTGAATGTCTGTCATCTGCCTAATGAGTGAATTAAAATAGTGGTGGGAATATGTGAAATAAGAATTGAAGAGTATTCTACCCCTAAAAACACCCAGAACATGAGGAAAATTACCTGGGAGCCCATAGTGCAAAGGAGCCAAGTCATTGCCCTAGCAGTTCAACTGGTTAACCAAAGAGGCTCGGGAATCTGAGTCCATCCCCCTGAGAAATGATATTAAGATCAAGATAATAGAGAGCTTAAAGCTCTGGCAAAATAGCAAACAGGTGCTTATAGAAGACATGTGATCAAAGGCCCTAACAAATCGCCTTCCAGGGCGTTACTGAGGCCCATCTGAAAAACCAAGGTTACCTTCTTTAAAACTCATCATTTCTAATGTGAAGGAAAGAATGGAATCTGAAGTCCCTTCTCAGGGTGGGGAACTTTGAAATGTTTACACATACTGAAAAAGGATATATTTTTTTCTTTCATTTAGGTGTCCAGTGGATAGAGTGCTAGGCCTTGAGTCAGGAAGACCTGAGTTCAAATTCAGCCTCAGACACCAGTTCAGTAAGCCTGGCAAGTTATCTAACCCCCTTTGGCCTCAGTTTCCTCAATGATAAAATGGGGCTAATAATAATAGCACATTCTTTGCAGCGCGGTGGTTGTAGAATTTTAAAAAAGGTATTTGCAAAAAAGAATTCAGCAAAATGCTTGGTACATAGGCATCAAATCCATGCCTTTTCTCTTGCCTTTTCTTGCAACCACAGAAAGACAAGCCTAGTCAATGCAGCAACGAGCAGAGATGACAATCATGATCTCAGACAAGTCAATAGTAAAAAGTGATGTCCTTAGAAACAATAGGCTATTTTGACTAAAGGCATTTTTAGTAAGTATATATTGGTCAGAAGTTTGAGCTTGTCTGGGAAATAGTCTATATAGAAGCAGATGGAGAAACCAGATTGGGTGGTCTGTAAGTGGAAACCCCCATTTTCTTACGAGCTGAATTCCAATGTTTTGGTGAGATCATCAATGGAGCAGGTATTATTGTTGTCAACAAATAATAAAGGCCTGGCACCAGCAGAGACATAGACAATGAACACAGATTTTAGATGCAGAGAAGTACCAAGAAAAAGAGAAAATAAATTAATGAGACTGAAAGCCTTTGAGTAAATATTCATTGGTTTTTGGAATGGGCTCTTTAACCATTCTCCATGGCTACAAAGTCTGCAGATGTTTGTTCATAACTTTTACTTGAAAAAAACCACCTCCTGAGGCATTTCTCATCTTCCACATATAACCCAAATGTCATTCCAACCTCTCCCCAGAGTCCTCTGAACCCCCTGGATCAACATGGGGGTGCTTTATCAGGAGCAAGACCAGATACCTACCTGGCATTCTTTCCGCTATCGTGTATCGTGGGCCTGAGCCAGGCAGAGGCATGGTCCCCAGAAGCAGCCCACTCCCATAAATGGCAGGCCCGCGATATGTCGGCCCATTCGAGGCGCTGCCTTGGGCTGTGGCCCGAGCAGGGAGGACAGGCGACATCTAGGTGTTGGGTCCTTCAGGAACATTCTAGCCGTGGGGCCTGGGAAGAACGGAAGTATGGTCTGAAGTTCAGAATACCATGCAGCTCAGCTTCGCGGGAGCCGTGGCCCAATCCAGCGCCAGCTCCGTGCTCAAGACCTAGTGGAGGCGAGGTCAGGGCAGCAGCGCCCACTTATTTGTTTTTGAATTTTACAGCCGCCCAAGTCTCCGTCTTGGGGGTTTTGCCAAGTCACAAGGTTCTGTCCCCAGCACGAGGAGCGTTTTTGTCTCGGTTGCGTCTGTGGATTCTTCTCTAGGGGATTTGGTCCCGGAAGTCGGGCTGGCTATAGATTTACGTTGCTGTGGTCTCTGCGGCAGTCCAGAAGGGTCCCTGACCTGAGCGTCGGTTTCTCAGGGTACCGGCCGTGTGGCCAGAGCTCACGAAGGGCTGAGACAGGCCTCGGACTCGTGTCCCAGGACTAGTGAGGGACGAGCTCGTTCTTCTGGCCAAGAGTTTGAAGCCTAGCGATGGTGGAGCTACTGGCCAGCCTCTCTTTCAAGTTGGGCCACAGCTATCCACTAGTGTTTGGGGCATAGCGAACACGCGGGGGTGGCCCTGGTGCTGTGATTGGGATGCGATGAAGGTGCCGTCTGGAAACCGTCCTGGCCCTCAGGGCGTCCCAACAGGCCTGGAGGCTCGACGCCTTGGTCCACATCGGCTATTGTCAAAGCTGCAGCCAGATGACCAGAGTTGGGGGGGGCTCCTGGCGATGGCAGGGGATTTAACGGCAGCGAGTCTGGCCTCGTAGGAAAGACCGCGAATGGCACGCACAGGGGGCATCCTCAGCGCCGTCAAGGACAGACAATCCGGTGCTGTTTGGGCCCACCCGGCGGGAGCAGCTCCTCTGGCCCACAGGCAGAGCCCCCGAAGGAAAGGCTGCCCTCGTTCTCTTCCCTGCGTCCGTACTTTAGGCACGCCCGGCTCCATGCTCCAAAACACGTAATGGCAGAATCGGTGCCGAGCAGTCAGGTTTCAGACAGCCGTTTGCAATGGTGCGCTCAAGAAGGGCGCTGTCTGGGCCCGTGGCTGAAGCTGACGCCCGCCTCGGGGCGCTTCCGTTGTCACGGTGACCCGGTCTGGGCTGGGGGACCACGGATTTCTGGACCGCAGACAGCAGGGCTGCTAACAGAAAAGAAACCAGATGAGCCGCGGAACGGAAACGCTACACAGCCAGCACACGTGGTAAAAGCGGATGGAGTGCAGGAAGCCTCAAATGAGATCATTTCTATCAATTCATAAGCATTACACAAATTGTTCGTACACGATAAGTGTGAATCAGCATTAAGTACAAACGTACACACACACATATAAATTTGTGTACTCGGACAGAAGCCGTACAGCATCGTATAGATGCCGGTTATTCTTACTGAATGAGAACTAAAGGGGTGGGCTCAGGAGGAACGCTTGCAGGAGCACCATCGTAACGCCATACATTTTTAGGGTGCTTCGTTACTGTCAAACCTCTTTCAGATGTGGCGCTTCTTTATCTGCACAGAAAAGATACTGACTCTCATTTGGCAGATGAAGATACTGCATTTCTCTAACGCTTTAGACTTTACCCAAACTCTCCGACAACCCCCCGCGAGGGGAGTAGCACAGACATTATTATAAACATTTTATAGAGAAAGAGGACGGAGGCTCAGACGGCAGACTGACTCCCAAGGTCACAGAGACCCACGACTGACTACTAAGGTATTCTGTGGGCAATCAAGACTGAGATCTGGCAAAAGGAGACTCAAAGAGAACAGAGGTGCTTTCCAGGGGCCGAAAGCTCGTCAAGGCAGAAGCCTGAGCGGCGTTTTCCACTCATCACTAGTTCTGGAGGTAAGCACGGACAGGGCCAGGAGGATAACGGGAGGGCTCGCAAAGGGAAATGTAACGGAGACCTAAGTCTCACCTCCTGGAAATACCCTTTATCTCTTTCTCTGCTTGAAGGATATCTCCAAGGGGGGGTCGTGGAGAGGGAAGATACATGCCTATGTGCACAAATATATGTTTATGTAAATATGTGTGTAATGTGTATGCATATATCTGTGCAGATACACCTGCCATTGCCTATGCTACTCTGCCTAAAGCACTTCTCTGCTGGAGCTTTCCGATCCCATCCTTCCTAGTCTATGTCACTGCAAATATATGCCAAGTTGTTATATCCTTGCCTTAGAATCAGTCTCCACAAAATGGGAAAAAAATAGGTAAAGCGGGTCATTGCCTTTCAAAGAAAATTAAGGGGAATGAGAGCTAGCATTAAGGTGTGCAAAGCCCTTTATAATGATCTCATCTGGGCCTCACAACCACCCTGAGAAGAAGGTGTTATCACCCCCCTTTTTACAAATAAGGAAACTGAGGCTGAGAGAGGTAAAGTAACTATCTCAGAGTTATACCACTAGTAAGTGGTTGAGGCCAAATTTGAACTCAGGTCTTTTGACACTATCCACTTGGCCAGTGGCTGCTTCATCTTTAGAGTTATTATTCATATATTTGATATAAATGATTTTCTATATTCTGGATTCTCAGATACTTCCCCCTTTTATTAAAAATTGCTCCAAAAGAAAGTAAAAACAATAACTCATTTACATTACTCATAAGCAAATGAGAAAGAATAGAGCTGTCTTTTGAGAGGTATTATAATGGCAGTTAAAGGCTTAATTTTTTCAAAATGGAGCACTAAAGCTGGAGTTGCAAATATTCAGTCATTTGAAGTGAAACATTCTTAGTCAAATTTTTCTTAGACTTTGAATTATAAATTGTCCAAGACCAACACTGACATTATCTCATTTAGCAAAATGATTGCAAAGGCCCACCCGAACCCCAGAACTCTCTGTCCCAAGTGCTAGACATGAATTTTATTTTGGGATCGTGAATTCGATGATACACAGCTTCACGACACTGGGATGGGCTTATCACAAAATCAGGGTTAGAGAAGGAAGAGATCTTGACCCCACTTCCATTTGCCCTCTTCCCTTCTCTTCTCTCCTTCTTTCAAACTGTCGTTGCGATGACCCACCCGATAGGGTTGAATTCTGTAGTCCCAGGCCTGACAGGGAACAGGAGAACATTCCGACATTCCGGAATAAGCGCTCTTCAGCCTGGGGCCATGTATAAGGGGCTTACTTAATAGGTGAACCTTGTCTAATGGGCTTTGCTGCCAAGCTGAATACAAACAGCATGGAACTGTAGTTACTCTAAAAAAGGAATTTCCTTTCCCTCCTCCTCACCGGTTTCTGCTCCTTTATGTCTTTTAACACAAGAGGTCCTTTCTTCTCTAGACAAACACAAAATGATGACTTTATGTCCCAGTTGAGGGTCCTATCTACCCTGCAGTGAGCTCACTGTGTCCGTTCTTTTATCTGCTAGAGTATTTAGCATAGTGTGACGCACATACATGGGTGCTTGGGATGATTTGGGGATGACTGAATGATCTGAATAAATGGAGACGTTTCTCTTTGTTTTAGGAAATACAGTCACTACCTAGATCTTTGGGTCTGGGAAACTTGAATGGGGCCCTGATGGAGCAGCTCGAAATAGAATTACTTTTTTCCCCTCTGGGCTTGTTGTCAGTGTAGGAAATTCACTCATTTGCCACCTGTAAGCAGTAAGTAATCACTTGGTTGACTCCTACCATGCATTTGGGGCTCATGTAAAAGCATCTGGGAGCAAGTTGTAGATGAGTATTGGTAGTTAGATAAAATGTCTCACCTACCATCTCTGGCTCACCCAGTTCTAATATAGACTCCTTGGCATTGGGAAATCCAGTATAGGAAGTAAGCTTCCTATAGAGGCAATCATCAAAACCAATAAAGCTGATTAAGTTCAGAAGCGTGAAATAATCAAAATAACAGCAGCCACCACGAAATTCCATAGTATCTAAATTGTGAAATCATGTATGGGTCCTTAAAGAGATTAATTTCTATTTTTTCTGGATTTGAAGTCACCGAAGAAATATCTTAAAAAATGAAAAATAAAAAAATCCAGAGGAAACAAGAATATTTGTATGAACCAATACAAAGTGAAATAAGATCCACAGGACAGTATGCACCAATATACTATTTCAGCAGGTACAGTAATTTATACTAAAAGAATGAGGCTTGAACTTCAAACAATGTAAATGAAAACAACACTAAAAGGAATTCAAATTTCAAATAAATGAAAAATTGATGAAAGTTTTGAAGGATAGATAACAAAACATACTGTGTGGGAGCAGCTAGGTGGCTCAGTAGATTGAAAGCCAGGCCTAGAGATGGGAGGTCCTGAGTTCAAATATGGATTCAGACATTTCCTACCGGTGTAACCCTGGACAAGTCACTTAACCCCCAATGCAAGGAATCTTATTGATTCAATGTGGAAGGTATAATTTAAAAACTACAAACCACCAAAAAAGCATACCTTGTCCACCATAACAAAGGCAAGAGACAAGGACAGAATAGTGTATCTGCTGCCAGATGTAGTAGTCACTGTACATTGTTTTTCTACCACAATGGTGGAGCCCATTTAAAGTGGGGAATAAAACAGACTAAAGTCATTAATAAAACACATTTTAAAAATATTAAATGTATGAATTTTTCATAATCTTATTGTGAACTGAGACTCAGGAAAGAATTGCTAGACATTTTTGAAATTATGTTTCTCTTTTCCTTCATTTGATGAAAATCTGTCCTCTAGCAAGCATGCATATCCTCAACTTGAACAAAGTACACAAAAGCTATTGTTTCTTTGAATAATTTTTTTAACCATTCTGAGAATTTCTTGATATCTTGTAAGTTTAAATTGAAGATAATTTGGAACCTCACAACCGAAAAATCAGTCACCTATTTCTTCCCTCAAACTCACCTAATAGTCCTCCTGTTTACCAGCCTTCTACAGAGTGTATGTGTTTTTTTTCCTATTTGACTGAGCTGAGAGCAGAGACTATATTTTACCTTTCTTGAAGTATAGCCTTCATACTTGGCATAGTGGCTGGTACATAGAGGGAGCTTAAGAAAATGTTTACTGACAAATCAAGCAGAAATTTGGTCCTAATTTCATTAATCTGTTTCTCTCTTGTTCTTCCTTCTTCCCTCCTTTGTGCCTCCCATCTCTTCATTTGCTTCTTCTCTCTTGCCCTTGGGCTTCATCTTTTTATAATCTATCAGTCAAAATTCTCCAGCTGACAGCTGAGGGCTTATTTATGCTACTATTCCCTCCCTATTAACCCCTAAAAACTTACTAGTTCAAATAATGCTTTATTTGTCACTAGATATTATTTCATATAGTTTGAGGTCAGCCCTGAAACTATACATAAAAATAAAATTTTATGTGAATTTCCAAGTACCCTATTCAAATCACATATGCTAAAAGCAAATTTTGAAGCCTAGAACTTCCAGAAATGTCTTCTTTATTTACTCAACTTTTGTCTCCCTTCCCTTTAGAACTTCTTACATGTATTACTGTTGCTAAACATGAATTGGTTTTATTATGGATGTCAATTTTATCAAGGACTGATCAAGATTCAGGAAGAGATGAAATCAGACCAAAGATACCAGTGTCCCCATTTTGATTTAAGCTTTATACCACTAGAACACTAAGAAGTTTTGTTTCATTACATAAAATTTGAAAAACATTTTCCTTTTATCCTTAAGAAAAAAGTGCACACAAAACATTCAGTTCTATGATGCATTCTAGCTGCTGCCCTACAGTTCTCTTCTTTTCCAACTAAACTCCTAGGGAAAAACTAATTTTTATCTTCACTTCTTCCCCAATTACATTTCTTTTTGATACCTGGCTTCAATCTTCCTCCCTCTCCTGAAATTATTTTCTAAGCATGTCTCCTCTCTGTGTTTTTGTGATATGACTTGGCTCTTCTACCTATTTGTTTATCAATAGTGGATGTACCCTAAGGTCCTCTCCTGGGCTCTCTTCTCTTTTCTCTCTAAATCTCTCATCTTGTTGATTTCAATAGCTCCCCCAAAATAATTTGTTATTTATTTCTATGCACATAACTTAAAGATTTATATACATCTTGCCCCAATTTCTCAAGCTTCAGTTCTAGCATCTAGTAGACATTTGATTGATTTTTGTTGATTTCATTGGTTCCCTAGAGTTGTTATGATCTCTCTGAAGAATATTACCAAAACTAGACACATAATCTTCATCTCTTCTCTAAACTTAAATTCAACATCTTCAAATGCCATGGGTGTCCCAGAGGCACCTCAAATTCAGAATATCAAAAGTCAGCTCTTTACCTTTTATTAACTTCCTTATGGTACCACCATTCTTCCAGTCCAGGTTCACAATTGTAGTAGGATCTTTGCCAGTAGATATATAAACACACACACACACACACACACACTCTCTCTCTCTCTCTCTCTCTCTCTCTCTCTCTCTCTCTCTCTCTCTCTCTCTCTCTCTCTTTCTGTGTTATTATATTTATTCATTTTGTTAAATATTAGTTTCCGGTCAGATTCAATGGTAAAGGAAGAATGCCTAATAGGGAGTAGGACAAACTTTGGCTAATGCAGAACTTCACCCTGAATAAGTCTGTCAACTTATAGATAAGATCATCCACTTGAAGGTATGGAAGGCCAGAGATTATCTAGTTACTGGCCTTGTAGAGAAGAGGAAACTACAGTTAGAAGTTAAGCCACTTGTCAGAGGTTAAGTAGCAGAATTTCACTGAGGACAATAAAGGAAAATAATAAAATTCATATTATAGTGACGAACATTTGCCTTAGATTTGAACAGATCTTTCTGACATATTTGAGATTATACTCCAGTACTGCTTAAAGCCACTCTATTTCTTCTAAGAGAGTCTTGCTTACAATATATGCAATGATCACCTGAACTAAGTTAACCCATTCCTAACCATTTAAAGTTCACTGACACCCAAGAAGCCAATGCTAACTTTTTCATCTCCTGTTTGACCACAAACAGTTTACCTTGGTTCACAGATCTTGCATTCCAGGTTCCTATGAGATCGTTCCAGAATCAGACTTTCCTTTCATTTCCAGACGCATCCACAGCTGAGGCCAGAGTCGCTAAATTCTATGAAGACTTACAACATCTTCTAGAAATAAGACCAAAAGAAGATGTCACATTTATCTAAAGAGGACAGGAATGTTAAAGTAGAAAATCAAAAGATAATTATAATAATAGGCAAATTTGGCTTTGGAGTACAAAATGAAGTAAGGCGGAGGTCAATAGTTTTAACAAGATAACTCACTAATCATAGCAGTTCTTTTTCAACAACCAAAAAGGCAACTCTTTACATGAAATCATCAGATGGTCAATATTGCAACAAAAGATAGGGAAGTTCTATACAATCAGCACAAGACCTGCAGTTGATTATCACCCAGATCATTAGCTTCTTATTATAGCATCTAGCCTTAAATTGAGGAAAACAGAGAAAATGATCAAACCATAAAGGTATGATGTAAATAACATACCTTAGGAATACAAAGTAGAAGTGATAAATAGATTTGAGGGGTCAGATCTGGTAGAGTTCCTGAAGAACAAAGAGCAGACATTTGCAATATTGTACAAGAGGCAGCAACAAAAAACATCCCAGAGAAAAAGAAGAGAAAGAAAGCAAAACGACTGGTTGATGAGGCTTTACAAAAAGCAAAGAAGGAATGTTAAAGAGAAAGATATACACAACTGAATGCAGAATTCCACAGAATGGGTATAGATAAGGTTATGTTAAATCAGAAATGCAAAGAAATAAAACAATAGAATGGGGGAAATGGATCTCTTCAAGAAAATTAGATATAAAGAGAACATTTCATACAAAAATGGGCATAACTGCCCCCCAAAATAGTAGGATATTAAGAGAAGTGGAAAAGATTAAGAAAAGTTGGTAAGAATAAATAGAAGAACTCTACAAGAATGACCTTAACATCAGTGATGTGAAATGTGGCAAGCATTGTGAACAATAAGACTAGTAGTGGAGGTGATAGAATTCCAGTAGAGCTGTCTATCAAAACTATCAAAACAATGGCAATCATTTCCCATGCCAGCAAGGTTATGTTTAAGATGCTGCAAGGTAGGCTTCAGCAATGTGAACTAAGAATTAATTCAATAGCAGGCTGATTTTTGAAGAGGCAGAGGAACTAGAGACCAAGTGGCCAACATTCATTAGATTATGGAGAAGGTACAAGAGTTCCAAAAAAATAGCTGTCTAACTCTGACTGCAGAATTCCTTTGACTGTGTGGATCACAACAAAATGTGGCAAGTTCTCAGAGAGATGGGAGTATCAGATCACTACAGTTCTTCTGAGGAAACTGTATGTGGTCCAAGAAGTGACAGTTAGAATCAAACATGGAACAAGTGATTAGTTTGAGACAGGAAAGGAGTACAATAAGGCTTTATATTTCTCACTTTATTATTTACCATATAATTTTCTAAAAAAGGAAATTTAAAAAATGGTCCCCTAAAAATTAGAATTGGACAAATGGAAGCTAAAGACTTCATAAAATATCAGGAAACAACAAAAATTCCAAAAGAATGAAAAAAACAAAACAGAATAAAGTCTGAAATATCTTGCTGAAAAACAAATGATTTGGAAAACAGATCCAGGAGAAACAATAACCTAAGAATCACTGGACTGTCTGGAAGTCATGAACAGAAAAAAAAAGTCTCAAACAATACTGCAGAAAATTTATCATTTAAAATTTTTCTGAAGTTCTTGAATGAGAGGAAAAGAGAAACTGAAAGAATCCACCAGTCATCTCCTGAAAGAGATCCCAAATTAAAAAACCCCAGGCCAAGAGAAAAATTTGCAAATAGCCAAAAAATCAAAAACAAAAACAAAACCAACCTAGTCATAGAGTTACTGTCAGGATTATACAGGACCAGCAACAGTTTCTACATTAAAGGACTGGAGGGTATGGAATATGATACTCTGTATTACAAAGGATCTAGGATGGTGATGGCAAACCTATGGCAAGGGTGCCAAAGGGTACACAGAACACTCTCTGTGGGCACACCTGCAACTGCCTGCTAGAGTTTGTTACTAGAAAGCCAGAGAGACTCAAGGTGGAGCTGTTTGCCACCCCCTCTCCATGCGCCTGAGAACATTCCTTATTTCCCCTGCCCCTTTGCCCAGCAGTCCAATGGGAGTGCTTCTTCTCTCCCCTGTCTGGGATAAAGGCAGGGAGGAGGGAGAGTTGGGAGGCATGGCACTTGGTGGTGGTGGTGGGGGGAACAGCACTGCATATCTAAAACATTCACCATCACTGATCTAGGATTACAACCAAGAATCACCTCCCCAGCAAAAGGAAGCAAAATACTCTAGGGGAAGAAATGGAAATTTAATGCAATCAAGGACTTCTAGGCATTTCTGATAAAAAGGGAAAGGCCGGAGTTGAAAAGAAAATTCAATGATTAAATTAATCAAATAAATTAATCAAGAGAAGCAAAAAAGGTAGAACAGAAAGAGAGAACTCAAGGAACTCAATAGGGTTAAACTAATCATATTCCTATATAGGCTGTTGAAAATAAAGATATCTATGATGTAAGAGATGCTTAGGGTACTTGAGATACTTAAGGTACTTGGTTGACTTAAACTAATTACACTCCCACATGGGAAGATTGAAAACTAAAATATTTAAAATATCTATGATACTTGAAATAGTAAAGGTATTTAAAGTACTTAAGACTTAAGGGACTGGAGGAAATCAATGAGTTCAAATTGATTACATTATAACATGAGAAGGTGATAATTGAGATATTTAAGATATCTATGATTTCCTAAAGTACTTAGGATACTTAAAGTACTAAAGATATTAAAGAACTTTATCAGGGACAGCTGGGTAGCTCAGTGGATTGAGAACCAGGCCTAGAGATGGGAGGTCCTAGGTTCAAATCTGGCCTCACACACTTCCCAGGTGTGTGAACCTGGGCAAGTCACTTGACCCCCACTGCCTAGCCCTTATCACCTTTCTGTCTTGAAACCAATACAAAATATTGATTCCAAGAAGGAAGGCAAGGGTTTAAAAAAAAAAAGAATTTTACCATTATTAAGGCAGTGAGTGGGATCATTCACAGAGAGAGGGCAGAAGTAAGTTGAATATGATGGGATGATATTAAAAAAACAAAACAAAAAGAAAACCTCCCCAAATTAAGGGGAACATATTAGGAAAAGATAAAAGGAGAAAAAGTGGAAGAGGTAAATAATCTCACATGAGGAGGCAAGCAGAGTCAATACAGTGGAGAAGATGGGAGATGGGGAATGCTTAAACCTTGCTTTTGTCAGAATTGGTGCAACATGAGAATAACATCCCATGTAAAGAAACATATCGTAACCTATAAGAGAAGTAAAAAGAAAGGGAGAAAAGGGATGGTAAACTGGGGGAAGGCAGTAGTCAGAATTAAAACATTTGTGAATAGTGAAAGACTGTTAGGAAAGGAAGAGAAGGATAAACGTGGAAAATAAGATGGATGGAAACAACAGTAATTGTAACTGTTAAAAGTAAATGGGATGAACCTCCCCGAAACTGGAAAAAGATAGCAGAGTGGCTTAAAAGCCAGAATCCCACAATATGTTATATATACGACACACAGTTAAAGCAGAGAAACACACACAGAGTAAAGGTAAAGGGTACAGCAGAATATAACATGTTTCAGCTAAAGTTAAAAAAGCAGTGGAAGCAACTATTTTCTCAGACAAAGCAAAAGTAAAAATTGACCTGAGTAAATGAGATAGGTAAGGAAATTGAATCTTGATAAAACGGTGTCATAGACAATGAAGTAATATCAATACTAAACATATGCATCAAATGGCATAGAATCCAAATTTCTAAAGGAAAAGTTACATGAGTTATGGTAGGAAACAAACAATTAAATTATATTAGTAGAGGACATTAACCTCCTCTCAGAACTAGATAAATCAAACCAAAAAATAAATAAAAACGAAATTAAGGAGCTGAATAGAATTTTAGAAAAGTTAGGTTTTATAGATATTTGAAGAGAAGTGAATAGGAATAGAAAGGAATATATCTTTTTCCTGGGAATAGAAAGGAATATATCTTTTCCTAAGTAGTATATGACACCTCCACCAAAAAAAAAAATGATCCCTCATGACAAAATACAGGAAAGCAGAAATTATAAATGCATCTTTTCAGACTAATATGCTATAAAATCACACTTAAAAAGGAATGCAAACAATGACAAAATTAGCTGGAAACTTAATAACTTTATTATAAAGAATGAGTGGGTTAGAATTTGGGTTCTGGAGCCAAGATGGTGGAGTAGAAGCAAGGAAGCTCAAGACTACTATGAAAATCCTCTCCAACAAATCTTAAAATAACACCACATCACGAACCCAGAAATGAAAGAACCAACAAGGAGACAGAGTGAACTAACTTTCATGAAGAGAATCTGAGAAGTAGGCAGAGAGCATCTCAGGCACTGGAGTGAGAAAGGAACACAGCCAGTAGGATATAGCAAGGATTAAGGAGCAAGCTAATAGCAAGCTCCTCCCCACCCACCTGTCTCCCATCTACTGGGCCAATAGTGGTTCCAAACAAACCTACAGTGGAATATGAAATTCCAGCTGTGTAGCCTGATGTATTTGGGTCCTGAGCCTGGGCTTGTGGTGAGTATGTAGACCCAGAGCTAGGACTCTCAATCTAGGGGCAATCCCCACAGTGCTGACTTGAAAGAGCCAAAAAAGAACCAGAGTTCAAGGTGGATCCCCAGGCAGGGAAGTCTTCTGCATTCTGGGTGCCTGACCTGTTCAAGCCCAGAGTGAGACCAAAAGTTTACACCCAAGTCTGAGGCTAGAATTTGAGCCAACTGCAGGCTCAGGGAGTAATTGAATCAGCAGTGGGAGGTGCAGATGCTACCACCCCACAGGGCATCATCATCTGGGAAAACCTGAAACTTGCAGAAATTCAGAAATAAAGCTAAGGGTAGAATCAAGGGAGGACTGAGGGTGCCTTAACCTCCCGAAGAACAGAGTCTACTTTTAAAAAGGATGGAAAAATGAGCAAACATCAAAACAAAAACAAGAATTAAAAAAAAACCTAATCATAGAGAATTTTTATGAAGACAAAGGGCAAAAACACAGACATGGAAGGGGACAGTGAAAGCAATGAAAATACATGCTAAATCCAAAAGAAAAATATGAATTGGACTCAGATTCTGGAAGAGCTCAAAAAGGATTTCAAAAATCATTTACGAAGATTTTTTCACCTATGACCCATTTCTTCTTGCATTGTTTTCATTTCTGTCTCCCATTTTTCCTTTGCGAGACAGAAATGAAAACAATGCAAGAAGAAATGGGTCATAGGTGAAAAGTCCCCTGCAATGAAGAGGAAATTAAGGCAATCATTAAAAACGATTTTGTTCAATTATATGGCAATAAATATGCCAATCTAGGTGATATGGATAAATATTTACAAAAATACAAATTGCCTAGACTAACAGAAGAAATAGAATTCTTAAATAACTTTAAATCGGAAAACGAAATAATGAGCAACAGGTTGCTTTCAAGGTGTGTCCTTCAGAATAGCCAGCCCTGAGGTTCCTGCTGCTGCCGCCGGCTCAGCGCTCTGGGTTGGGGGGTGGGTCCTGGGACCTTCCTTCTGCCTTCCCCTTATATCTGAGTGATCTAGGATTCTGGTTTTCGGGGGGCGTACCTTTTGATCCGAGTCCAGAAGGAGGGTTCCCCGGATCTGTCCTGTTGTTCACTTTGAATTTCGGTGCCCTAGGAGCATTCAGTTTGTGATCGGTAAGGAAGGGTTTTCAGAGGTCTGAACTTTTGCTGCCTCTAAGCCGCCATCTTGACCGGAAGTTTTCGAAAACTTCTATGAGGTTTATTAAGGATCATTAAAACTCTAGGAATAAAGAAGATACAAAATAAAAACCACATGCCTATGGCTGATTAGCCCATTTAAAATTTCCCACACTTAGCTTAACACTATACTTGCTACATCATTGCAATGGAAGAGAGCCGTGGCAGGCGTTGCTGCCAGTTAAATACCATTTGTAATCTCATCTACATGGAGACTCAGGTGAGATTATAGGGAATTCTGGGAAATACCAAGGACTTCTGGGGATTGAAGTCTAGGGTTCAAAATCTTCATTTTTTACAGAGAGAAAAGGGAAGGGAGAGATGGAATGCATTATATTATCTAACCTAAATAGACATGAAAAACTATTACAGGGGAGGGGAGCATGAAAGTGGTGATGGACAGTGCTTAAACTTTACTCTCACTGTTAACTGGCTCAAAGAGGGAATAACAAACATATTCAACGGGCTATAGAGAAGTAGGAGGAGAATAAGTCAAGGGCAAGGGAGGTGTTGATAGGAGGGAGGGTCAAGTGTGGGGAGTGATAAAAAAGCAAAACACTGGTGAGGAGGAACAGAGTGAAAAGAAAAAAAGCAAAAGGGGAAAATAAGATGGAGTGGGATACATAATTGGTAATCATAACTGTGAGTGTAAATGGAATAAACTCTCCCATAAAGCAGAAGTGGATAGCAGAGTGTGTAGTGAAAAATTATCACACCAATATAGAATCTGAGCAATTATTAGGTTTATTGAGAGGTGGCCAGTCTCATAATAAAACTAGACTCTGATCAATGCCATGACCAAAGACCCCGAGCCTCAGGAGATAACCTTTTTTAATACCTAGAAATCTGATGACATATTGTCATAAAAGACAGACTGAATAACAGAATTTTTTTACATGGACAGATTGTGTGAGGGCTAAATAAGCTAGAAAGTACAAAAAAAATCAGTATGAATGGCAACTTTATATTTATTATAATTACTGACCTTTCCAAAACCTTTTCAGTAAAGGGTTAAGATCTAGTGTTTTTGATGCTGACAACTAGGAGTCAGATAGGTGACATCTCTGGATATACGACCCTTAGACTAGGTCATATTTTTTCTTAGCTACTGTTTATAATTCATATAAAACAAAAATTATTTTAATTTTTCTTAGCTAATATTTATAATCCATATAAAGCAAATTATAATCCTAAAGGCTAATACTATTATAATCATAAAAGGGGGCAGGGGATTTCACACTGACAAGTGGATTAAAAACCAGAATGCTATAATATGATGTTTACAAGAAACACATTTGAGGCAGGGAGACACACAGAGTAAAGATAAGGGGCTAGAGCAGAATACATGGTGCATCATTTAAAGTAAAAAAAAGCAAAAGTAGACATCATGATCTCAGACAAAACTGAACAAAAATAGATCTGATTAAGAGTTAAGGAAGGAAATTACATCTTGCTAAAAGGTACTATAAACAATGAAATAATATTAAACCTAAACAGATATGCTCCAAATGTTATAGCCCCATGTTGGCAAAGCTGTGGCATGTGTATCCCATCATGTCAGAGGGGGCTGCCCCCCTCTCCACAGAGCCTGAGGACATGTCCTGCCTCTCCACTGAGCAGCAGAATATGAACACTCCCTCACTCCACTGACAAAGGTAAGGCAAAGGACTCACAGGAAGCTTGAAATTGTAGTTTGGGCACATGTTTTCTAAAAGAGAAATTAAATGAACTTCAGGAAGAAACAGACAGTTAAAATATACTAGTGGGGGATCTTAACTTCCCCCTTTCAGATCTAGATAAATCAAACAAAAAAATTAAAAAGAAAGAAGGAAGTGAATGAAATATTAGAAAAGTTAGAACTAATAGGTCTCTGGAAAGAGCTGAATGGCAACAGAAAAAATATACCTTCTTTTCAGCAGTACTTGACTCCTACCCAAAAACTGGCCTTGTATTTGGGCATAAAAACTTCATAATCAAATGCAAAAAATTCAAATAGTAAATGTATCCTTTTCAGATCAGAACAATAAAAATATTCAATAAAGCTCCAGAGAAAGATAAATAAAAAATGAATTGGAGACTAAATAATCTAATGCTAAAAAAAAGGGTGCCTCAAAGAATAAATTATAGAAATAATCAATGTTTTTATTGATGAGAATAACAATGAGGAGACAACATATCAAAATTTATGGGATATGGTCAAAGCAGTACCTTAGGGGAAAAATTATCTGTAAATGCTTGGAATAATAAAACAGAGAAAATGCAGATCAAACTAAAAATCCTATTTAAAGACAAAATTGGAAATCCTAAAATTTAAAGGGGAAATTAATAAAATTGAATTAAGAGAACCAATGAACTAATAATAAATAAAATTTGGGCTGCGTTTTATGAAAAAATAGTATTGGTTAATTTGATTTTTAAAAAGAAGAAAATCAAGTCATCAGTATAAAAAATGAAAAGGGTGAAGTCACCACCAAAGAAGAGGAAATTAAAGCAATGATTAGAAGCTATTTTCCCCAATTATATACCAATAAATCTGACAATCTAAGTGAAATGAATATTTATAAAAAACACATGTTGCCCATATTAGCAAAAGAGGAAATAGAATCCTTAAATAATCCCAGATCAGAAGAAGAAATTGAATAAGCCATCAATGAACCCCCAAAGAAAAAAATCTCCAGGGCCAGATACATTCACAAGTGAATTCTAGCAAACATTTAAAGAACAATTAATCCCAAAACTACATAAACTGTTTTGGAAAATAGGCAGAGAAGGAATCCTACCAAATTATTTTTATGAAACCATGAATATGGTACTGTTGCTTAAACCAGGAAAAACAAAAACAGAGAAGGAAAATTATAGGCCAAATTCATTAATGAACATAGATGCAAAAATACTGAATAAGATACAAACAAGGAGAATACAGCAATATATCAAAGGATCATTCACTATGACCAGGTGGGATTTATACCAACTATGCAAAGCTGGTTGAAATGTTAGGAAATCTATAAGCATAACTGATCACATTAATGACCAAACTAACAGAAATCACATGATTATCTCAATAGATGCAGAAAAAAAAGCATTCAATAAAATACAATACCCATTTCTATTAAAAATACTAGGAAGTACAGGAATAAATGGGTCATTTCTTAAAATGAAAGGTAATATACACCTAAAATCTTTAGCAAATATCATCTGCAATGGGGATAAGTTAAAAGCCTTCCCAAAAAGATCAGAAGTGAAGCAAGGATGCCTATTATAACTATTATTTATTATTATATTAGAAATGCTAGATTTAGCAATAAAAAATGAAGTTGAAGGAATAAAATAGGCAATGAGGAAACTATCACTCTTCACAGATGATATGATGGTATACTTAGATAATCCTAGAGAATCAACTTAAAACACTTGCACTTGTAGAAATAACTAAGAGCTATAGTAAAAGTTGCAGGATACAAAATAAATCAAAACAAATCATCAGCATTTCTATATATGAACAACAAAGTCCAGCAACAAAGAGAAATTCCACTAAAAAATTACTCTAAACAATATAAAATACCTGGGAATCTACTTGCCAAGGCAAATAAAGGAATAATATGAACATGATTACAAAACACTTTTCACACAAATAAAGTCAGATCTAAAATATTGGAAAAAATATTAATTGCTCATGGGTATGCTGAGCTATTATAATAAAAATTACAATTCTGCCTAAATGATTTATTCAGTGTCATACCAATCAAACTGCCAAATAATTATTTTATAGAATTAGAAAAAATAATAAAACTCATCTGGAAAAACTAAAGGTCAAGAATATCAAGGAACTAATGGGAAAAAAAGTGAATGGAGGCCTAGAAGTACCAGATTTCAAACTGTACTATAAAAAAGCAATTGTCAAAGCAATCTGGTACTGGCTAAAGAATAGAATTGGAAAAAATTTCATTACAAATATTTCTGATAAATTTCTAGTTTCTCAAATTTATAAAGAACTAAGTTATATTCATAAGAATTCAAGCCATTCCCCAATTGACAAATGGTCAAAGGATATGAATAAGCTATTTTCCAATGAAGAAATCAAAGCAATCAATAATCATATGAAAAAATGTTCTAAATCACACTTCATTAAAGAAATGCAAATTAAAACCACCATGCTATACCACTTCACAAAACCTATCAGGTTGACCAATATGGCAGTAAAGAAAAGTGTTGGAGGGGATGTGGCAAAAATGGTATACTATATATATATATATATATATATAATATATATGTATTATATATGTATTTGTTGGTGGAGTTGTGAACTGATTCAACCATTCTGGAGGGCAATTCTGAACTACATCCAAAGGGCTATATAATTGTACATATCCTTTGATTGGGTAAAAGCATGACAGGGTCTGTATTCCTAAAAATGGGGAAAGGACCTACTGCCACAAAAATATTAGTAACTCTTTTTGTGGTGGCAAAGAATTGGAAATCAAGAGGATGTCCATCAATTGGGGAATGGCTGAACAAGTTGTGGTAGATGTTGGTAATGAAATACTGTTGTGCCATAAGAAATGATAAGCAAGATGACTTCAGAAAACAACTGGCAAGATTTGTGGGAACTGATGTAGAGCAAAATAAGTAGAACTAGAAGAACATCACACACAATAACAACAATACTGGATGATGATTATCTGTGAACACTTGATTACTTTCAACAATGCAAGGATCTGGGACAATCCTGAAAGACTTGTGATAGAGAATGCCATTTACCTTCAGAGAAAAAACTGATGGAGTTGTCTTTCACATCAGTGTATTTATGGTTTTATTCTGGGGTTTTGGTTATGCATGAGTTTGTTCTTATAATGGCCAATATGGAAGTGTGTTTTACATGATAATATAAAATATATAATATAAAAAGAAAAAGAAAAGAATGAGTGGGTCAAAGAACAAACCATGGAAACTATAAACAATTTTATTAAAAATGACAAGGACATAATACGGAATATTTTAGGATGTAGCCAAAGAGTACTTAAGAGGAAAATATACATCTCTAAATGTTTTTACATCAATAAAAGAGGTAAAGAATAGATCAATGAATTGGACATGCAATTAAAAAAACTAGAAGAACAAATAAAAAATCTCCAATTAAATACCAAATGAGACATCCTGAAAAATCAAAGGACAGATTAATAAAGTTAAAAGAAAACCATTAAACTAATAAATAAGACAAGATGCTGATTTTATGAAAAGCAAATAAACCATTGGTTAATCTGATAAGAAAAGAGAAGAAAACCAAATTACCAGGTTAAAAATGAAAAAGGGTTAATTCACAACTATTGAAGAGAAAATTAAAGCAATTATTAGGAGTGATTTTGCCCAATTATATGGCAATAAATCATCTTGCAATTTAAGCAAAATAGATGAATAGTAAAAAACAAGACAAATTACCCAGATTAATAGAAGAGTAAATAGAATACTTTAAACAACCCCATCTCAGAAAAAAAAAATTGAAGAAGTTATCAAGGAATTCCCTAAGGAAAAAAACTACTAGGGTGCCAGAGGGATTCACAAGTAAATTCTACCAAACATTTAAAGATAAGTTAATTTTAATATATAAAGTATTTGGAAAAAACAAATGAAGAAATTTTAGCAATTTCCTTTTATGACACAAGTATGGTGTGGATATCTAAACCAGGAAGAGAAAAAAAAGACAGAAAAAGATAACCAATTTCCTAACAAAGAGATCATAGCAATATATCATAAAGACTATACCCTATGACCAAGTAGGTTTTATACCAGGAATTCAGGGATGGTTCAGCATTAGGAAAACTATCAGCACTGACAATAACAAAACCAAGAGAAACCCTATGATTATCTCAATAAATGCAGAAAAAGCTTTTCACAAAATACCACACTCATTCCTATTAAAAACACAAGAGAACATTGGAATTAATGGAACATTCTTTAAAATAATAACTAGCATCTATCTAAAACCAGGAGTAAAATAAGCATATGCCCCTTATCACCATTACTCCTCTCTACTGTACTAGAAATACTTGCTATAGCAATAAGAGAAAAAGAAATGTTAGGGATGGGAAAAGTCAAAAAATAAAATAAAGCTATCACTCCTTGTAGCTCATATGATAGCTTAGGTAAAGAATCAAACAAATAATTAATTGAAACAATCAACAGCTTTAGCAAAATTTCAGGATACAAAATATATTCACATAAATCATCAGCATTTCTTTATGATATCAATGAAGTCCAAGAGCAAGAGATAGAAAGAGAAATCCTTTATAAAATAATTGTAGACAATATAAAATACCTGGGAGTTTCTACCTATCAAGACAAACTCAAGAACTATATGAACAGAATTACAAAGCACTTTTTACACAAAAAAGGCAGATCTAAACAACTGGAAAACATTAATTGCTCATGGATAGACTGAGCCAATATGATAAAAATGATAATTCTTCCCAAATTAATTTACTTATTCAATGCCATATCAATCAAACTAACAAAAAATTATTTCATACAGCTAGAAAAAATACTCATAAAATTTATTTGAAAGAATAAAAGGTTCAGAATATCAAGGGAATTAATGGGAACAAATGAAGGAAATTGGGACTTGGCTATATTGGATCTCAAACTGTATTATAAACCAGCAACCATCAAAACAATGGGACAATGGCCAAGAAAAAGTGTATCAATGAAATAAATTAGGGACTTAATATGCAACAGTAAATGGCCATATTAACCTAGTGTTTGAGAAACCCAAAGATCTAACCTTTTAGAAGAACTCAGTATTTGAGAAAAAATATTGGGAAAACTGGAAGACAGTAATGCAGAAACTATGCATAGTACAACATCTCACCCAATTATACCAAGATAAAGTCAAAATGGATACATGATTTAGAAATAAAGGGTGAAGATATAAACAAATTAGGGAAGCACAAAATAGTTTTCCTGTCAGACCTATGGATAAGTAAAGAATTTGTGACCAAATAAGACCCAGAGAACATTATATGTTAAATAGACAATTTTGACTATATAAAATTAAAAGTTTTTGCAAAAACAAAACCAATCCTACCAAGATTAGAGGAGAAGCAACAAACAGGAAAAAGTTTTCTAACAAGTGTCTTTGACCAGTGCCTCATTTCTCAAATATATAGAGAGAACTGAGTCAGATTTATAAGAATACAAGTCATTCTCCAATTGAGAAATGTTCAAAGGATGTGAACTGGCAGTTCTCAGAGGAAGAAATCAAAACTACATTTAGTCATATGAAAAGAATTCTCCTAATCACTATTAGTTAGAAAAATGCAAATTAAAACAACTCTGAGGTATCACTTCATGCCTATCAGATTGACTAATATGACAAAAAAATTGGGACACTAATACATTGTTGGTGGAATTGCAAACTGATACAACTATTCTGGAGAACAACCTGGAACCATGTCCAAAGGGTCACCAAACTGTATATGCTCTTTGACCCATCCATATCACTACTAAGCCTGTATCCCAAAGAGATCAACAATAGGGAGAAAGAACTTATTTGTACAAAACTTATAGCAGCTTTTTTTGTTCTAGCAAAGAACTGGAAACCAAAGGGATGTCCATCAATTAGGGACTGGCTGAACAAGTGGTGGTATAGGATTGTACTGGAAAATTACTGTGCCATAAGAAATGATAAACAAAATGATTCCTCCCAAAATTTGGGAAGACTTACATGAAGTGAGAACACTGTACACAACAACAGCAATAATTTATAATGCTCTACTGTGAATGACTTAATTATTATCAGAAACACCAAGACAACTACAAGGGACTCATGTTGAAAAGGTTATCTATTGCTATAGGAGGGCCTGATAGTCTGAATGCAGATATTTCACTTTATTTCCTTCATAATATTTTTTATTCTATAAATGATGTCTTCTTTCACATTATTAATACAGAAATATGTATTGCATGATGTGATCGCACATGTATAATAAATGCCTATGCTATCTGGGGAGAGATGAGAGAGAACGTGGATACCACATTTTCAGAAAACTATTATTAAAAATCATCTACATATAATTCAGAAAAAAATTTAATGTATTATCAAACTTTTTAAAACTTAAGAATACTCAAATGAGAGGCCAGAACTCTGGAAAAAATTCTGATGTTGGTAAAGACTAAAGGCAAAAGGAGATGGGGAGGGCACAGGATGAGACAGACAGGAGATGGAAACAAAAGCTTGGGCAGATTTTGGGAGGCAGTGAAGGAAAGAAGGGCCTGATGCACTATCATCCATAGCTCACAGAAGAGTCAGGCAGGGCTTTAAGCCAACAAAACTTGTTCCACTTTGCAAACGTACCCATTTTGTTAGCACACTCGGCGCGATTACAAAGCGACCAACAAATCCAGACAAGTGGGCCTGGGCCTCGACCAGGCAAACAAACCTGGACATACAAACTTTCAACTCCTGCTGCAAGTCGTCTGGAACAGCCTCCAGAAGTCCGCGTCCTCAGGAATCTGAACCTGACCCCAGGTTTGGCGGCCCTACAGAGCCACACGATGGCCTAGACAAATCCAACCAAACCTCAGAAAACAGGCCCTGAGAAACAGTCCCTTGAGAAAGAAATGGCAAGAGAGTCCCCATCCCTCCCAGGAAGACGTGCAGGTTCCTTTTTTTGAGCGGGCACAAGAAAAGGCCCTTAAGAGACGGAAAAGAGCGGGGTATTTTTCTACTCAGGACAGAACACGCGAGCTGTGGGCCTGGGAGGAGGGTGATCATACAGACCTGCCGTGGATGCGAAGCGAGTTGCGAGCAAAGAGCAACGAAAAAGAGTTCAGAGGTCCGCCTCCAACGTGGTTCGGATACTTCCCTCCAGTCCCTTGTGGGAATGACCACGTGTACGGCTGGTTCTGACCACCTGAGCTATCTGCGTGGGGGGGAGCAACTTGCCCGAGTCTCCCAGGTTTTGAGACCAGACAGTGCTGTGGTCTCTACAGAGCAGGAAAACTAGAGGTTATCTATTTTTTTCTTTATCTTTTTCCCTCTTTTTCCCCCCCGCTGCAGGTATCCTTTTCCCGCCACACAAAAATGGAATGGTCCTGGACGACCCCTTCTCCCTTGACATGTAAAATGGTACATTCCATAAACGTGTTTCCCCTTATGGAAAGTGACCCTATCTCATTCTTCTAGATATTTCCCAAATTTAAAGTGGATGTAATCTAGTCCTTCCGGTCCTTGGACTGGAATGGCGGGCCGCTCTCAGGACGGTGAGGTAAAAACCGTGGGAGTGTCGGAGGTTCATTGATGATCTGAAGAGGTTCTTGGAGTGGGGTGGAGCTAGGTCTTAAACCCCCCTTAATAGGATGGCTTTGAAGAAAAAGAAAGTCAATAATGGGGCTTGGGAAATGGCTGAGGGAGGCCTTTGCGCCCCCTGCTCTTCCTGCCTCTCTAGGCCCTTGTGTATTTATGAAGCATTTAAAATTCTTTATTTAGCATTTATTAGACATTTGTGTGCCAGGCATTGTGCTAAACTCTTGAGATATAAAGAGGTAAAAACAACCCCTTAACCCCCCTCCGCCCCCCCCCCCCCCGAAAATACCCATCTACCCCATCAAGGAGCCCAGCCTAATGGGAGGAGAAAAGAACAACTGTGTACAAAGAAGAGATAGAGAGGATCATTTGGAGATAGTCAATAGAGGGAAGCCACTAAGAAGTCCTTCTAGGGACTGGGAAAGACTTCTTGCAAGAAGGTGGGACTTTGGCAGAGACTTCAAGGAAGTGAGAGGATGAGGGCAGGTTCAGGCATGGGGAAAGTGAAAAACTTTGGAAATTAATTTACTAGGCAAATGTAAAACTGGGATTGTGCCTGCTCAACTTCAAAAACTTTTGTAATTCATTTGAGGTTTTCATGTTCTGATTTGTATTGGGTTTTTTTGTTGTTGAACCTTTCTTACTCCCATGTACCCCTTGATAGCCAGCAAAATAATCTTTAAAGTTTTGCTTAAAGCTTTATTAAAGTTTCTTGTCAATGTTTTTTTGCTTTTATATCTTTTTAGTAAACAAAAAATTATTTTCTCTTTTTTCTACCTCCCTCCCAAATGAAAAAGAAGAAAAAATATGCATAGTCAAGAAAAAAACAAATTCCTTGCATTAAAGATGCCCACAAATATGTCTCATTTTGCATCTTGAATCCAACACCTGTAACAAGGTGGGTAGCATGTTTTATCTTTCTACTTATTGCCTAGATCTAAGTTTCTAAGTCTTTAAAAATTGTTTGTGGTGATAATGTCATATTTTTAAAATAATATTTTGTTTTTTTCCCCAATTACATGTAAAAACAGTTTAGCATCCATCATTCTTTTTTTAAGTTTGAGTTTCACATTCTTTTTTCTTGCTCCTTCTTTTTACCTTCTTGCCTCCCTGAGAAGGTAAGCAATCTGAAATAGATTTTATATGTCATATTCTTTTGTGAAACTGCCTCTCTTGCTCTTCCACTTGAAATAAAGATTTTTAAAAGAGGAGGAAAAAGCTGTTAAGTAAAATGAGAACATCAACTGTGTCTGAAAGCATATTTAATATTCCAGGGGCCTGTTATCTGCCCAGTTCTATGGTAGGTATTGAAGATACAAAACCAAAATTAATCAGCGTCTTGCCTCAAGGAGTTTACTTTCTATTAAAGAGAAAGATACCTGTATAAATGTAAACAAAATAAATATAGGAAGGCATTAGAAACTGGGACTATGAACTGATAGAAGGAGAGATTTGAAGCAGGGAGATCAATTAGCAGGCTCTTGCAGTAGTTCAGATAAATACTATTTCTGGAAATAGTATGTCAATAAGCTTTAATATGACTCCATTCACTATCCTTCTGACTTCTTAAATGAGATAATCTTCCTAAAGGGCATGGTACATAGTAGTAGGAGCTTAATTACCTACTAAGTAGGCTTCTTGACTGACAGAGGGTTCCTAAATTTCTTTGAATTCTTTATATTTGTTATATTCTATGATATAGTAATATTCCATTATAGTCATCTGTCTGAATTAATTTTTATTAGCTAATATCAGTAATGCTTGTTTGTCCAGATGAAGTTTCTGTTATGTGGTAAGTACAAATGTGAAGAAAACAAAGGAAATGGTACCACAGTGTATGTGTAATTGATGTAGGAAGAAAATTAATCATGAAAGGAAAATAAAATTCATGAAATGTTATAGAATTTACAGTTGAAAGAAAGGTGGAGATAGAGTCAGTTTGCAGTGTTTTTGCTCTCAGGTTAGAAAGCTAGCTCCAATGGAGTAACTTTCATTTCTACAGTTTCCCCATTTAGACTCTCAAGACTTTTGGTTCCCAGAATCACTTTTTTAAAAAACTTCAAAGGTAGAGTAGTAGAGAGACTGAAAAATGATGCTCTGGGATATCACAAGTTTTGCTCTATTCTGCCCTTCAGACCTACACAGCTTAGCTGCCCCATAAGCTCTGGCTGCAATCTTTTCTATTCCAAACTAATATTCTACCCATTTGGTACTAGCTCTTCAGAGTTTCTTAAGCAAAATTAATATGTCACATACTATAACAAGACATCCTGCTGATAAAATGCAGGCAAGAAGCTTTCGCCAAAAGATTCTTTTGGTTCAGGGACATTTAATCTTAACCAGTGAATACATTACATTTTATTTTTATTTTTTTTTCCATTTGAAAAAGTTAGTAAATTTAGAACATTGTTCCTTGGTTACAATATTCACATTATTTCCCTCCTTCCCCTCCACCCACTCTTCCCGCAGCCAACATGCAATTTCATTGGGTATTACAATACATTACATTTTAAAATATCTCAACATTCTTGTAATTCTGAGTTTTGTATTTTTTGTATTTTAGTAGAAGAGAAGTGCTTTATTAGAAAGTTTTGTATAAATTGTTCTCCTTTTCTGTTCACTTAATAAGTTCATATAAATCTTCTCAAGTTTCTCCAAATCTGTCCTGCTTTTCATTATTTTATGGTTCAATAATATTCCTTTGCATTTATATACCACAATTTGTTCAGCCTTAGCTGTCTTAATTGTCTTAATTATTACTTTGGTATTCCTGCCTTTTTTGTAGGGAATATGAATGGAAGGAGGATGTGTTTAAAAAATGGAATATGTGTTGCCAAGATTAACCTTGATATCTGAATTTGACCTGTGCCCCATCTTTGCTGGCCTTCATACCACCTATTCTCAGAGAGGAAAAAAAGGAATTATGATTGAGTCCTTTCAGTAATGACACATGCTGCTTTCTGTAATGCGTTCTAATAGATTTTGTAAGTATTTTTATCAACTGTGAATGACTGATGAGAATAAAGAAGGGCCTAGGATTATGGAGCCATAAATTTAGAGCTGGAAGGGACTTTAGTGACTCAACCTCTTCATTTTATAGAAAAGGAAACAGACCCTGAGAAATACAGTGACTTGTCCAAGATCACACAAGGAGATAAAGGACAATGAGGCATAAACTAACAACAGCAGAGGGAAATGGGAGACAAGGAGATGAGCCTAGAGAAAGTAGAGAGAAGTGTCAGGATGAATGTCCCTGCCTTAAAGTTAGACAACATAAAACACTTGTCAGATCTGCCGCTGGCCATAAAAGCTTGTATATTGGCAGTCAGATCTAGCTCTGCCCAGAGGTCATATAAACCAAGTCCGTTTGGATCTAGGCGTGAACTAAGGAAACCATGTTCTATTCTTTGATTCCTATCTACAGATCCATTTGCAGCATGTCTTTGAGGATAGGGACCATTTCTTGTTTATTTTTATTTAAACTTCAGTATTTAGCATAGGTCCTTGGACTTGGTAGATGTCAATAAACGATTTGGTAGCGAGGTGGCTCAGTAAATAGAGTGCTGGGCCTGGAGTCAGGAAGGCCTGGACTCAAATATAGCCTCAGACGTTTAGTAGCTATGTGACCTTGGGTAAGTCATTTAACCTCTCTTTGCCTTAATTCACTGGAGAAGGAAATGCCAAAAAAAATCTCATGGACACTATTGGTATGCTGTAGTCCACAGGGTCACAGAGAATCGGACATGACTAAACAACTCAACAGCGACAGCATATAAATGTTTGTTGAATGAATGAATGAGTGAATGGGAGCCTCAAAACCCCAGAGAAAGAGGTTTTTCAAAGTGTGAAAACCATCTGATTCCTGTGAACAGCCCTGCTTGGAAAACCCAGGTACTCCAATATACTACCTTCTATCCTTTCATATGTAAAACAATGTCAGTTAAACCCAGACCATTGTAGTATCATAAGTATTCCGCAGACCCTCAAATTGATATGGAAATAATTCATAACGGATCAAGATTAGGTTCTTAAAGAGCCCTTTTTCCATTTTTTCCTTCTTTGGGGTAGATACTTTTAAAACCAAATAATATGTAGATGAACCAAATCATTTCTTTTAGAATAGAAAAATTCTAGATAGCACAGTTCTGTTTAGTTTTCATTATAATTACATGTAATTATATGTAAATGATTTGAACAT
The DNA here is from genome assembly GCF_027887165.1 of Monodelphis domestica. Classification (NCBI taxonomy): domain Eukaryota; kingdom Metazoa; phylum Chordata; class Mammalia; order Didelphimorphia; family Didelphidae; genus Monodelphis; species Monodelphis domestica. The sequence continues at coordinate 247,179,053 of NC_077234.1, forward strand.
TTATAAACATCAATTTAGAAAAAAAACTATCCAAACCAGGAGTCAGGTAAGGAAGATTTTTAGCATACAAAACCCGGGAAAGGAGAGCAAAAGGAATACCTAGAATTTGACTTTGGGTAATGCCACTTCTTTTTTTTTTTTTTAAACCCTTACCTTCCGTCTTGGAGTCAATACTGTGTATTGGCTCCAAGGCAGAAGAGTGGTAAGGGCTAGGCAATGGGGGTCAAGTGACTTGCCCAGGGTCATGCCACTTCTTTACCACATAAATCCCTACTATTTTCATCCTTGATTCCTCTGGCATTTTGTTATCCTATAACTTTCATAGATCCCTTTCAAGTCCTTGTTTCAATATTTTCTACCCTCGACATCTATAGCAAACTGAAAAGCTAAAATTAGATGCTCAAAAATAGCATTTTATTTACAAACATTTATTAAAGTCATAAAAGATATCCAAAACAAATTCAAAAGTTAAGTTCATCTTAAATTTATGAATATTTTTTTCTGTTTTAGAAAAAGTTTAAAAATATGAAGCAGAAGATCAGGAATCTGCCAACTAATATCTAATCTCTTCCCTTTCAAAACCAGATTAAAAACTAAAATGAAATCAGAACAAAAATGTGTTCTTTGGCTTTTATCTCCTATTAAAAACCACTTCCCCCACATTTCTGGTTGTTTATAAAAGGCAAATCTGTTCCAAATTTTACCTATTTTGATAAAAGACGACATATAGTGGATTGCCTCTTTCTTCTCCCTGGTGTTCTTTGAGTTACAGCAGTCTTCCAGCTTTGTATTTCTACCAGGAGCATCATAGAGATTAAATCACATACTGTTTAAAAGATTTAAGCACTCTGTTTCACCCTTTCAGTACCCAGAGGGGCTTTTTTAGGTATTATAATTGGGAAATGTTTATACTTAATAATGAAATGCCCACTTTAACTTGTTCATATACCATTTAAATTTGAATTGAGATGCCATCAAGGAAGTTATTATTTTGGTTTTCAAGTTCTCCATGGATAGGTAAGGACTCCATGAAGCAGATGAATTTTCTACATATAATGAGATTTATGACACCAGAATTGAGAGGGCCTTACTAAGGAAGAGAAACTACAAAGAAAAAACCCTTAGAAACTATTCTTTGAGGATGCTACTCTTTTCTGTATCTCATAGAACCTTGCCTTCACCACAGCCCTACTTTGATGCTATACCATAGGGTAGAGCTGAATGCTCATTCTCCCAAGACTGTACGAGATCTGGTAGGTTCTACCAATCAGAAAAGAATTCACTTATTGACTTAAAAGTTATAAGCAAACAAATAAGTAAATAAAAATAATTTAAGGCAGAAGAGAATAATACTAGGGTCTAGGGGAACTGGGGATGATTTCCTGTAGGTAACAGCTGAGAGTTCATTCCAGGTTTGAGTTATATATATCCAGAGAAGGGCATTGAAATGCCTAATTTGGGAGCAGGCTGACAAGAATATGAGGTGCTTCAAGTAGAGTAATGGCTAATGCCAGATAGTAAAGAATTTTAAAATATTTGGCTGACAGATTTTTATTTTTCCTATAGGCGGTAGAGTCACGGATGATGCTGGAGTAGAGGAGTGATAATCATCAGACCTTTGCTTTAGGAAGGTTATTTTGACAGCTGTGTGGAAGTTGGATTGGCATGAGGACAGACTGGAAGCCATTGGATGACCATGTTCACACTGATGAAATCATGACTTGAAATACTAACATGTTGAATTATTGAACTATGATTATGCATGTGATATTAGAAGGTTGTTAATAGTAGGAAGTCTGTGTGATAAATGGTTGCCTTTTATCAAGCCTCATGGAGAGAAAAAATTCATTTGAAGACTATTTTATTCTATGTAGAACTATAGAGGCCAGGACAGAGGTGTCAGACATAGCAAATGGGCAGCATTCTTGACTGTATTGCTCCCCAATGCTGCACAAGCCAGATTAAAATGTTATTAGGGAGTATTTAACAAAATAATAAAATAGAATGTAGATTATGTTAATATAGTTTTCTAAATCAGTATGTAGCCCATAGGAAATCTTATGTATGGTATAGTATATATATATGGCATATATATATATATATATATATATTTCTATATAATATCCCTGGTCTAGGTGATATTACCAGATATAAAATCAAGCTGGTTTGCTGATAGGCACAGGAGTCTGAGTGAGAAAATTTTGGAAAAGCTCATCAGTGTTATAAGTGGAAGATACTGTAATAGAGGTTTGCTGTTGGGGCATTTGAATGAAAGATTTCATTGTAATCTATTCAGAACTGAGCATCAGTATGGATATGACCAGCAATTTTGCCTGATAGAGCAATTTCATTCCTGGAACATGATGACAGTCATTTGGGATTATAAGATGATAAGATGCAACTAGACATTAATACAATTAATAAACACCAATTAAATTTTTATGATGCACCAGGCACTGCACTAAGTAAATACTAGGGATATAAAAAGAAAGCACTAACAAGGCCTTTCAGAAACTTCTATTCTAATGGGGGAGACAGCAATTCAGTACATAAAAGATAGGTACAGAGTAGAAAGGAACTTGTAAGTGACTGAATATATTGGGTTTTTTTTCCTCCTGGGCATGTATAAACAGTTCTAGGTGAGATAATTCCTCCCACACCATCTCTACCAATGATCTTTAAATTATCTCTTTGACTTAATTTTTTCTAGTTTTTGTTAACAAATTATCTTACTTTTTTTCCTGGACTTTAAAAAAAAAAACGAACTTTTGATTTTGTACTAATATTTCTTGCTGTCTCATTGAAGCAAACCAAGCAACTGTAGCTTTTTGTTTGGCCCATTCTGATTTTCAGGAAGTCTGTTATTTGGGTATATTTTACTACTTTATGTTATATGCTATTTATTCTATGGAACATGGGAGTTTCTTATTCCATAGATTTTAATTTCATTTTTTTATCTCTTCCTTCATTTTTGTCTAGGTATTCATATAGCCCTTATAGAGAAATCCATCATTTCCTATGAGTCTTAATATGGAGTAGCTCTTCCTTTCAATTTTTGGGTATTGAGTTTTTTGATATCTCTGAATATACAGTAATTCTTTACAGTGACCATTGTTTTTCTTAAGTTTATTCATTTTAGCCTGAGATTTTCAATTGGGAGTTTGTCCCCAGATGGGACTCCACCCCTTGCTGTGCTTTTTTATGGAGTCCCTCCTTGTTTTTAATCTGAGTCACTAGGATTCCTGTGCAGATTTCCTCTTTGTGTAGTTAGGCCACCCATACCCTCCCTGCACCTTTGAGGTTCAGAGAAATGGCTTCTCATATTCCGTAATGGTGCTTCTAGAAAGAGGTCCAGGGACTGAGAGGTCCTGGGTCTGAGATTTCCAGGACTGAGCACTGTAGAACCTAGACTGGTAACTAGTGATGCCAGTTATTTCCAGCGTCCATGCTCTGGGTTTCTGTTCACCCTGGTTCTTTCTTGTGAGAGGCTTGTGCTTTTGTTACCCCTCCATATGAGATTTGTGGGTGATACATCTACTTAGTCCTTTGTGCTGGGATACTCCTGTCTTCTTTGCTTATATTGGACCTCACTTCCTTGGTGGACCTCCTTTACCATAGTTGTTGGGCTTCTGTTTGACTTACATAGTTCTGTAATGGAATAAGGAATTTACTATGGTTTCTCATTGGATTTCTTGACCATTATTTGGCCAAACACAGTTTTAAGGATTTTGCTAGAGAAGGTGTCTAGGAGCTAGGCTGCCTGCATCCAGTCAAGCAGTGATTTTGAAAATCCAGATTCTGTGTCCTCTCACCCACCAGCAGGGCCCTGAGTCCCGATTGGGCTTTCTCCTTGTAGCCAGAGACTGGTGCTTTTCAGTCTTTCTAGTCATCATGGCCTTTTGGCCTTTGTGTTACCTAATCCTTGGTGTTGTGTTCTGTTTTATGCAGCCTCATTCTTGTGGTTAGGACAGGGAAGAAGTAAGTTCTTTTGGCCAGTGACATTGCTGTCTAACCATCCAGGCCTATTCGAGGTTTGGGGTGGAAATTTAATCCTGGTCTTGGTGTTGAGCGCCAAGTCTGGTGGAGATGTTGCCTGGTCATTAGAGAGTGAGTAGAGCCCGATGGGGTGAAGTCTTGGTTGAAGTGGAAGAAAAGGCTGTCAGGTTTTTTGCATTTAGTTCAGACCCGTTGAAGGTATGTTACTTGTGGATTCCTTCCTAATGCAGCCTCAACTTCATAGTTGAGAGTCACTGAATGTGTTCCTCAGTGGTCCAGAACCAGTGCGTGGATATCTGGGCCTTAGGTAGTTTGTGCCTGGTGATTGAGACTACTTGGATAGGTGAGCCATAGGCTAAAAGCCTAGTAGAGACCTTTCCTAGTAGTACGAGGAAGATGGAGGTATAACCTGAAGTTCAGTATTCCATGCAGCCTTGCTCTACTGGTTTAAGTCCAATGGAACGTCTAGCCTACTAACTGTGGCTGTGTGGCCAATGGCTGCTCCATTTGTAAGACCCGGTGGAGGTGAGAGGTTCCCCCAGGGGCGTTGTTTCTTGATCTTGGTAGCTTTGGACCTCGTTCATGGGAGCAACACGGCCCCGTGTTCAAAGTTTGATAGAAACATAAACGTGATTTGGGAGACATAATTCTTTGCTGTATTTGAATGGGAGAGAACGATTTGTGCCCCTCATTCCACACAGGAATTCAGTGCTGCCTGATAATCAAGATACTGCCATGGCTGGATAAATAGGCAAGCACTTTGCACAGGGTTGAATAATCCTAGCCACAATATTAGAACTGATTATGTTTTTACATTTCTGGAAGCTTGGTGTGGTCAAGACTTCACCGTCTCCCAGGTCAAAGGGAACATGTTGCCTTGATCAGTAGCAATATGATCTAGGATTAGAATCTGGGACAACATCATCTTAATGCTAAAGTTTAGTGGAGTTATGGCCAGCTGGTGAAAGCCAGAGGGAATCTTTGCCCCCTTGTCCAGACATAGAATATATATGGTTTTGGTTTGGGATTGGATTTGGTCCAAATCCTCTAGAACCATGGATTAGTGGTCAGAGTTCTGTAGGATGTCTGACTTGTTCTGGGACCCAGTTTAGGGTTAGTCACATGTTTGGGACTCAGTGGATCTTTGTTTTGGTGGTCAGGCTCTATGCAGATTTTCCCACATCATTCAGGACTGCTTTCGTTGAGAGCTGGTGGTCTGAGCCCCAAACGGCCGCAACTTTGTCTGTCTACGACGATGGGCAACTCAGTGTTTGTAGTGATTTAGTGAACTGTTAGCCAAATGGCCAAGATGTCCCATGACTTTAGAACAAGGACTCGGTCAGCTATGACTTGGTGTCTGTGACCAGGCCAGAGTTCTTAAGCCGTCCGAGTTCCGGCTTAATGAGCAATGGCTGATCAGGGCCGTGCCTGAACGTTTAGCGTATTTGGGTGCTGATCGAAGGGTCGACACCTGCATAGCCTTTGCTTAACAACTGAGACCATAAGTAAGTTCTGAGTCAAAATAGGGTGAGGCTTTCTGGCGAAGGCTGGAGTTTCCATGATGCTGGCACGCTGGTGAGGTTTTTGTTCCGTTTACAACTCTGCCGGGCAAGGTAGGGAGTGCCCAGGTCTGTGCTTCCTCCGTGGCCATCGGGGCCTCACTCGGCGTTGCTTGTGATCGTGAACGATAACCCTGGGATGGTGTCTGGACGCCGGCGTTAAGAAACGAGCTTCTAAGCAATGACACCTCGATTGCCTACAGAGTCGACCTCTCAGTCTGCTTCATTAGCAGGAAGAATTTAAGCAGGACTTTCTGTTCTTACATACAAGAAGTAAAGGGTGTTGTAAGGAGTTCTTTCTACACGGATTTTCATTACGTGGATTTTGCCCTTCAGCTTCCTGTGCATTAGACCCTCACCCCTCTCACCGTGTTATAGGATCCAGTGCTACCGAAAGACTCCGGCCTCTTTTCTAATAGTGAAAGACATTGTAGGGGTTGCGGAGGCCAGGATGGGGCCTAGTAAACAGTACTTGCAGTGCCCACAAATTGGGTGCTGTGCACACGTGCCAGAGCTCTAGTGCTCAGAAGCTCCGTCACGAGGAGGGGGAGGGCTGCACATTCTCCAGGAGTGCCTGAGGATCTGATGAAACCAGAAGACGCCTTTGGCATTGGAAAACTTTCAAAAGCCAAGTATTTCCGTTCATTTCTCTTTGTTTGGAGCGCCCTCTTTCTCATGCCGTTTTCTTATTTTGTGACGGAACTTAGTGACTGTTAAGAACACATTTCTGCATTGACCCCTGTGATAGTGATCGGGAGTGAGGAAACAAACCTTTATGCCTTCCCAGTAAAGCTGCTCTGCCCTCCAAGAGACGTGGCGCTGTCGTCTGCGCGGAATTCGCTCTGCTTGTGGCCGCTGGGGACCTTGATCCGCTGCTTGGGCCTCGGAGGCCTGCAGACACCAGGCTCGGTGTCAGTGTCGGGAAACCCTCAGCCTGGCGTCGCTGGCGTGGCCGCACAACTGCTGCTTCTTGGTCTGGGGACTGGGAGCCGCGGAGCCCCCGAAGTTACAGTCAGCTCCTGAAGAAGAGTGGCGGCGGCGGGGCAGAGAGGCCCTCGCACACCAGCCGGCCTCGGCGCGGTGCTCTGGGCTGGTCGGTGACTAACTCGCTCCACTCGGCGCTCTTTCTCTGGCCCCAAAGGGCGAGCGGTGCAGCCAGGGATACACGCAGGCTTTGAAGCGGGGCGACTTGTGACCCTGGTGCTGTGATTGTGATGTGATGCCGATGCTGGCCGGGCCCTGCTGCTGATGGAGGCGTTATAACAGGACTCCGCTTGTCTGCTCCGATCCCTCCCAAGCTGCGACTGCTGTGCCGAGTGATGAGACTACCGAGCCCTCATGGCCTGATCCGATGCTCGGGCCGCCTGCAGACTGCCCTGTGTGTTACAGAAGGGGTCTGGCAAATGGGGCGAGAGCTGAGAGCCCCATCTCGCCCTTTAGAACGCTTACTCGGGGCCGGAGGCGGGATCTGGCGACGTAGGATTGCCCGGAGCTGGGGTGACCATCAGCGTTCAGCAACGCCTCGGGCTCTTCGGATCTTTGGTCCTGCGACTCACGGCCGGGGCCTGGAGCCACATGTATCCTCAGGTCAGACATTCAAGGCCTTTGCCGTTGTACCCAGTTGGCCCAAACCTCCTGAAGTCTTGGGCCTGCCCTCGCCTAGGTGGACTGTCCCCTAGAATCCAAGGCCCGGGTGGAGCCTCTATGCAATGGCGGGACATTAAAACGGGCAGCAAGGCCAGGCCTAGTGTTGCCTCGGAGCCAAATCAAGTCTTGGCATTTTGGTCTTGCTTAGGTGAACGCTCAAGGCTATTAGAAGTATGGTCGAGGGTCTGCTCCCTGGTGGAATTTTGCCGTGGTGTGGGGGTTGTTGAGCAATGGCTGATCAAGGGAGGTCATTAAACACAGACCAGATGTCAGTGTCCACTGGGCTTAGGCTCCAAAGTATCCTTGACTGTTCACAGGACCGGCACTTGGAGGGTTTCCCTGGCTGGTATGGGCTACTCATGGTAGTTTGGGGACTGGGATGTTCCTGCCTGATGATGGACATTTGATTCAAGTGTGGTCCAGAAGTGAAGGTGAAGACAAGACCGTTATTCAGTCATGCCCAATGCTTCATGACCCTGCGCACCTGAGTTCAAATCCAGCCTCAGACCTGGGCAGGTTACTTCACTGTTTGCCTTCGTTTCTTCATCTGTGAATGAGCTGGAGAAGGAAATGCCAAGAAAACCTCAAATGGACTCATGAAGAATTGGGCACGATTGAAACAAGGTCATATTCATAACTTCTGTGACACTGTCTATTCATCCCATTCTCTGCTGTCTCTTTCTCCTTTTGCCTTCAGTACTTTCCATCATCAGTGTCTTTTCTAACGAGTTCTGTCTTTTTATGATGTGGCTCTAGATAAGTATTCGTCCTTCCATTGAATGGTCAGAGGTACTGTTGTAAAGTAGGGACTGATTTGATCTGCTTGATGTCCAAATTGCTCCCCAAAGCATTCTCCTGCATTACAGTTTGAGAGTGTTAATTCTGTGGTGCTCAGCTTTCCTTCATAGTCCCTTCTTTCACAGCCAAGCATTACGACTGGAAAAGCCATAGCTTTGACTTCGATGTAGGTTTGTCTGCAGGGTAATGCAGACAAATGCAGGTTTTTAGAAGGCTGTCCAGAGCAAGGGGCCTTTAAATGTCGGGGTTGCAGTTGTGGTCTGCACTGGTCTTCGGGCTCAAGAATAGAAAATTTGACATTGCTTCCATTTCCTCTGCCTCCGTCTGCCAGGAAGTGAGAAGACCATTTGCCATGATCTTCGCTGTTTTGATTTTTTTAATGTTAAGCTTCAAGCCAGCTTTCACTTCTCCTTTTACACCTCATCAAGAGACTTCTTCACTCTCTTTCACTTTCTGCCATCAGAGCGGGATCAGCTGCATATCTGAGGCTGTTGCTGTTTCGGCCAGCAGTCTTAATTTCAGTTTGGGATTCATCCAGCCTAACATTTTGCCTGATGTGCTCTGCCTTTAAGGCAAACATGAGGTGACACCTATAGAGCCTTGTTGAACCAATGACTTGGTCTATGTTTGGTTCTGACTGCTGCTTCTTGGCCCACGTACAGGCTCCTTAGGAGAGAAGTAAGATGATCTGAATCTCCCATCTCTTTGAGAACTTGCCACATTTTGTTGTGATCCACACAGTCAAAAGTTAGAGCACAGTCCATGAATCAGAAGTAGATGCTTTTCTGGAACTCTCACGTTCTCCATCTTCTGGTGAACGTTGGCCATTTGATCCTCGGCCTCTTCAAAAGCCAGCCTGCCCTTGTGGTGATTCTTAGTTCACATTGGTAGAGCCTGCCTTATGGAACTTAAGCCTAATTTTGCTAATGTGAATGCACATAATTAAAATGAATGCAGTTGTTTGATAGTTTGAAAATGTTTTGGTATTGCCCTTCTTTAGGATTGGGACATCAACTGACCTTTTCCTTCCGGGGCCACTTTTGAGTTTTGAAAATGTGTTAGCCTATTGAATCTGACACTTTAACTTCGTCATCTTTTAGGATTTTAAACCGTCTATCTGGAATCCTATCCCCTCCACTAGCCTTTTTAGCAGGGCTTCCTAAGGCCCACCTGACTTCACTCTATAGGACGTCTAACTAGGTCAATAATCAAACCATAGTGGTGTTCAGTGATTATAAGGTCTTTCTTGAATAGGTCTTCTTTACATTCCTTCCTTAAAGTCTACTTTTGTTAAGTCCCTGCCATCTTCGTCGTGCCCATTTTGCACCAAACATTCCCTTGGTATTTCCAGCTTACCTGATGATCACTGCACTTTTAAGAAAATTTTATTTCTCCTTGCCATTCTCTGAAACTCTGCAATCTCTTTTATATATGTTTCCCTTTCTCCTTTCCTTCTTTTCTCAGCTATTTGTAAAGCTTTATTAGACAGCCACATAGCTTTCTTGCTCTTCTTTTGGGGGGATGTATTTTTGTTGTTGCCTATTGTACGGTATTGTGAACCTCTAATTCTTCAGGTACTCTATTTACCTGATCTAATTCCTTCAATATTTTCATCACCCTGGCTACATATTCCAGAGGAATATTATTTAGAGCATACCTATATGCTATGATGGTTTTCTCTACTTTCTTAAATTTAAATCTAAATTTTATAAGAAGAAGCTCATGATCTGAGTCACAGTCAGCCCCAGATCTTGTTTTAACTGACTGAATATAGCTCTTTCGCCTTTGGCTGCAAAGTATTAGGTCAGTCTGATTTTTGTATTGTCTATCTGGTGATGTTGGTCCATTTATAGAATTGCCTTTTGGGTTTTTGAAAAAGAATATTTGCTATTGTGTTATTTTGAAGTGAGTTATCTTGACAAAACTCTCTTAGTCTCTTGTCCTGCTTCAGACAGTATGCCAAGGCCAAACTCACCTTTTATTCCAAATATCTTTTTATTGTCTGCTTAAGCATTCCAATTCCTTATGATGAATGGACATCTTTTTTTTTAATGCTACTTCTAGAAGATGTTGTAGATCTTCATAGAACGAAGCAGCTTTGTTCTCTTCAGCGTCAGTGGTTGAGGCATACATTTGTATTATTCTGTTGTTGAATTGTTTACCTTTGATTTGAACAGCATTCTGTCATTTTTGAGATTTTACCCTAATCCTGCTTTTCTCAGCCTCTTATTGACTATGAGAGTGATGCCATTTCTTCTAAGGGATTCTTAGCCATAGTCGAAGATGAAATGATCATCTGAAGTAAATTCACCCATTCCCATCTGTTTAAGATCACTGACACACAAGATATTGATGTAGTTGCCCTATATTCTTCTCTAGCAACATGTTGGGTACCTTCTAACCCAGGCAGTTCATTTTTCTGGTCTTTCATATCTTTTGTCATTTTAATACTGTCCATGGGATTTTCTTGGTAAAGATACCAGAGTGGTTTGTTATTTCCATCTTTGGTGGATCACTTTGGTCAGAACTTTCTACCCTAGCTTGTCTGTCTTGGGCAACCTTGTAAGGCATAGTTCGTAGTTTGAGCTATGCAAGCCCCTGTGCCACAAGACAGTGATCCAAGAGGGTGTTCACTGGTTATCACCTGATAAATATTGTGGTCTGATTGATTTCCAATGGGGTCTCATACCTATAGTTAGGGTCTGGTTGAAATATAATTCAGTTAAAAGGTGTGGCCTTGTAGTCAAAATCCTATGGAGTTTCAGCTCTGTGGTTATGATATATGAAGTGTTCAGAGTCGCAGGAACGCAAAAGATTCCTCTGGCTTAGTGTTTGAAGCCTAGTTATGGTCTAGCTATTGCACTGACTTTGTGACTGGGAATGGTAAGGACAGCTTTAACTATAACCTAATCTTTCTAAATGGTTAGGATACATTTGTGGCCCTTACGTTGTGATTGGATCATGGTAAAAACATCTTTACCTCTGGGATAATCAGGATGTCTTAACAGTGAAGTGTTGTCCTGGGATTTGTAAAGAAGGAGAAGATGGGGAGAAAGAGGAAAAGGGGGGGGGGGGTAAGGGAGAGTGCAGGGATTGTTTGTTTCCTCCTTTACTTATGGGGAGAGATAAGCCAAGCCCTGTCCCCTTGGGAAAAGAGTATGGCTCCACAGAGATGTTATCTGGGAGATGATGGGGAACAGGAGGCTAGAGTGGGGTTGCCCCAATGACTTGGCAAGATGCCTCCCTCAGAGGAACCCAGGGCTCCTGAGATCAAATCTGTCTTTGAGAGGCAAGATGATCTCTTATACTTCTACTTCCCAAAGAGACATTTATTGTCAGCCTTTTCAGTGGCTTAGAAGCTGTCGGCTCTCAAGGAAAGGTATCAGTTTCCTTGGTCAGACAGTCTTGAATTACAGGGGTCTGGAAGTCAAAACCTCTCTTAATGAGAAGTGTGACCCTCCCAAACCTTTGATTACCTTGATTATGTTATTTAGAGACAGACCCAAACCCCAAATCCTAAATGTCAATTAATTTATTGAGGTTAAAGTAGGAAGGGAAAGGCAGGGATATGAGGCAGGAAAGTGGGTAAAAAAGGAAACTCTAAAGATTTTCCCCTCTTGCAGGTTGGCCCTCTAGAGTCTGGAGGTCACAGGTTTCTCAGCTCTGACCTCTGCCTTTTGCCACCTGATTTCTTGCTCCTACTCTCAAACTAACTAGATCTTGAACGTATAAGTCTAGGGACAAGTAAGAGAGAAAGAGAGAGAGAGAGAGAGAGAGAGAGAGAGAGAGAGAGAGAGAGAGAGAGAGAGAGAGAGAGAGAGAGAGAGAGAGAGAGAGAGAGAGAGAGAGGGAGAGAGGTGTTTTGGTTTTGGGTTTTAGGAGGGATAGGAAGTCTCAAATGAAATGGGCTTCTCAGCTTTCAGGAAATCCACCTTTCTGTTCCACCTCCCAGGCTGGAAGTAATCCTCTCAAGTCAGTGGCTCCAAGTTTCTGATTCTTCCTTAGAACCTTGAGCTTTTCTTCGCCCCTCCTCCACTCTCTCTTCAGTTGATCCCTCCAAGAGACTGGTCTCTCTACTAAATGCAAAATCTCTCTTATCTTATAAATCCCCCTTTTTTGTCTTGTGCCTTTTGTCACTCAGACAATGTGCTGGGGTTAAACAAGTGACTTAATATTATTGTTCTTAACACTAGGTTTTTAACTATTTTAAAACTATTTTTGTATCCCCCCCCAAAAGAAAAAATCTATTTCCCCTTAACTACCTTTTTTACTTAAGTAACTCTAAGATGGGATTTATGGGAAAAAAGGCTATGGGTAAATATTTTCTGGGTTGCATGGAATTGATACAATTAAATTTAGGTTTTTTGGACAAGCAATGTCCCAGAACAATTTGCATCAATTTGACTTAAAGCTATTTGGCAACAATCTCTTACTGTTATGTTTGAATTATGATAACTTTGTATGACATAATTCTGTCCCTTTCTTTTAACTTATTGAGTATCAGCTTTCCTATTTCCCTATGCTTTCCCTACTCTTGGTTTTCCTATGTTTGTTAGTCCTACTGCTGTTAGTGGTATACCTATTTTTAATCTCTATGTGGTGTTAGTAGGTCATTGCACTGTGATTTACATTATGTACATGTAATTTTCGCTGTACAACATTTACATATGATAGGCATACATATATTACATACATACAAGGGTTCTGCTTTGGGGTCAACCAGACAGAAAGGTCTTTTCATCCTTTTTATCTGTTTGAGCCCTGCAAAAACTTTATTTACAGTTTCTTACATTTTTATTGTTATGGATGCTGCTTATTTATGACAGGTTCCCTAAGTCAGTGTGTGGAGTGGTCATGCCCTAGATATGTAGTGTTAGCATGTACATATTCCATGTTGAAAGATGTCCTTGTCACATGTCTGAAGGGATCTATCTTCTTTCTCAGAGATGTGTGCATATTGGATGTATGTCCCTCATGTGAAGTTAATGTGTTCACGGCGCTACCATCTTACATAACCTGTCCCACGAAGATCTTTATTCCATATTGTTCCTGGGTAAAGTTCTTTATCTGTCCCTTATAGTTCATTCAGATCCTTTGCTGGTCCTAGAAGTTTTTCTTTTGTTCATGATATTCTTTTGATTCTCTCTTCATCTGTTCTGGATGCATATTTTGCCTGTCATCTGCTCTTGATTGACGATTCTCTTCTCTCTTGCACTGGAACATGTGTGTGCATGTAATATTTGGGTGAGTGGAGGTGTGAAAGTGATTGAGATTGTGTGAGTGTGGGTAAGAAGAAGTGTAGAGTTTTTTGTTGCAGTGAGCTTTTTGATTATGTGTGATAGTTTTCTTATTAGAGAGAGTAATGGGTTTTTATCTTTTCAAGTTTTTTTTAAAAATTAGTCCTTTTTATCATTTACTTATGTCTCAATATCACTTTAATCTGTTTCTAAGCTGGTAGCAGCTTGTGGTCTACTGTTCATGTCAACATTGCTCTGAGTCATTTCATCTTGGTTTGGGTCTTGAATGGTTTCTAAGTTTGTTTCTTCTGAGTTGGTCATGGCGTTTTGGGGTTTCACATGTGAGATATAATACCATGGGTCTTTTCCTAAGATTTTTATCGCAGTATGAGTTATTTATGCCACTTGATATGGTCCATTCCATTTTGGGTCTGTTATTGCTTTTCTGGTAAAGCTTTTTTATATATACCATATCCCTAGGGTTAATATTATACAGTGAAAAAGCCTATCGGTACTCTTTGTACAACTAAGCCAAGATTGTGTAGTTCTTTCAGCCTGTTATGGATGAATGTTAAATAGGTATGTAGTTGGAATTTTCCTCCAAGCATGGAAATACAAGCTGGTTTTATGGTCCTTCCTTGCCAAAATAGCTGTCCATACAATAGTTCAGTGGGAGATATGTGTAAATCCACTTGAGGCATTGTTCTTAGATGGAATAGTGCAAGTGGGAGAACTTCTGTCCACTTAAGATATGTTTGTGCACTTAATTTTCCCTCTGCAGTTTTGACAACTCTATTAAGACATTCCACTTGACCTGTACTTCTGGGATGATAGATCGTGTGTAGATTCCCTTTTATTCCCAAATTTTGATACATTTCTTGTAGAATTTTAGATGAAAAATGGCTTCCTCTATCTGAATCTATGTTGTCAGGAAAACCATGTCTGGGAATGATTTCTTTTAAGAGGGTTTTAACTACAAAGGCTATGTTGTTTTTTCTGGACTAGAAAAGCTTTGGGCCACCTGGTTAGCCTATCCACAATCATTAGGGCATATTTATGTCCTTTATCACTGGGCATGTTAATGAAGTCGATTTGCAATCATTCAAAGGGTTTAAAAGCTAAAGGTCTACCCCCCAACGCTTTGCTTTTGAATTTCCCTTGATTGTATTGCCTGCAAAGAGTGCATGCCTGGCATACTCTTATTGCATATGTTGACCTGGGGCTACCCAAAATCTCCAGATGGTGTTTTTCAGGGCTAGAGTGCCATATGATGCCCTTTTGAATGTATGACATTGCACAGATGGTAGTACAACATCTTGGGCAAAAATGGGTTTCCCTCCTTCTGCTATCCAAATTCCATGTACTAGCTTGGCCCCCAATTGCTGTTTCCATGACTGAACCTCTCTTTCATTATAAGCTTGTGTGATTCTTGCTTTTCCACTAGAAGGAAGTTCAGCACATATATGGGTCCAAACCTAGCTACAAATTTTGCAGTTATATCCACCCTGTTGTTTCCCTGTGATATCTTGTCTTTACCAAAGGAAGTGAGCCTTGCAATGATTTATGGCTACTTCCTTTGGCAATTGAACTGCATCTAAGAGTTGTGATATGAGTTCCCCATATGCTCTATTTTTTTCCTGCTGATGTTGTAAATCCTATTTTTCCGTATATCTCCTGTACCATGTAGAACTGAAAATACATAAAAAGAATCACAAAAGATATTGATTCGTTTGTTTTTTCCTACAAGAATGCCATAGTGAGAGCTTTCAGTTCTGCTCCCTGTGTGTTGACATGGCTAGGCAAAGATGCATGCCTTAGTTTACCCATTTGGGTGCCTACTGAGGCTACAGTGAATCTTGTACCACCACATACCCATGATGATCCATCCGAGAACATCTCCAGGTCAGGACTTATTAATGGTATATCTTTTAAGTCCTATCTGTATTTCAGCATTAGTTCTATGGTCTGTGAACAGTCATGCAGTGGCTCTCCTGCTAGGAGTAACTCTGGAATCAGGGTGGCTGGATTTAGTGGTATACAGTGTTGTAGGGAGAGGTTCTCATTGTCTAACAAGATGACTTCATACTGGGATAATCTGGCAGATATAAAAGCTTGCATGTTAATCTTCTTTAGTATGTTCTCTATTTGATGTACTGAGTATACATGCAGTTTACATCCCAGGACCAATTCATTTGCTTTTTGCACCATTGGGGCTGCTGCTATGCACCTTAAAAAATGTACCATGCCTTGAGCTACAGGGTCTAATTTTGTGCTATATTATGAAATGGGCCTCATTTGCAGTCCTAGAGTATGAGCTAAGACTCCAGAAGCTATCCCCTGTTAAAATTAATTGTGGTTGGACTGAAATATATTATTAATAAAGTAAATGGAATTTATGGTAGTTTATTTACAATATTTACAATATAAGGAAGATATTAAGGAATGAGAGAGAGAGAGAGAGAGAGAGAGAGAGAGAGAGAGAGAGAGAGAGAGAGAGAGAGAGAGAGAGAGAGAACTCTGGCTTCTTCTGATACCAGTTAAAATTTCTAAGCCCCAGCCAGGGGAAGAGAGTCTCAAGAAGTTGGGCCTTTCCTAGAGGCTTCACACCTCCAGAAAGGTGGGGTCACTAAGTCAGCTTTTCACTCATCAACGGAGACAGCCTTAAAGAAGTCTGGGTGTCTGCCTTCAGGTCTCTCCTCCAAGTCAGTGGCCAAATCTCCGAACAAATGTCCGTCTTCCCTTCAGCTCCAAGTGACTGATCCTTCACTTAAAGCCTGGGTGACTGACTGTTCTTTTCTAGCATTTATAGCCTTTTTTAAAAGATCTTTTTCTCTTGTGTCACCTCCCCTAAATTTTCATGTCTACCAATCACAGCAGAAGTTTTTCTCCAGGATTGCCAATTTTTTAGTTCTCATCTTTGGTTAGATTTTCTCCAGGAGTGCCCACTCTTTGGTTCTCACCGTCTCTGGTTAGATTATATTTTTTTGGGTTACTTAATACCTCTTTTGGTAAATTCACCTTTTGTAGTTACTTAACACCTTTTTGTGGTAAGTTCACCTTTTGTAGTTACTTAACACTTTTTTGTGGTAAGTTCACCTTTTGTAGTTACTTAATACTTTTGTTGTGGTTAATTCACCTTTCATAGTTACTTAATACCTTTTTGTAGTTAAAATCTAAAAATAGATTGTAGCTTACAATTCTAGCTTCACTATAAAGGAAGAACTAAATATCTTCATTGTTACAATCAGGAGATTACAATTTTATTTTCACAATAAAGAAAGAGCTAAGTATCTTCATTGTTATAATCAGGAGATAGCTAATTCCAATTTTCACACATGCTTTATGAACATACAAGTGAAATTCCTTGTTGTAGTCTGAGATTCCAAGGGCCGGGGCTGTGAGAATGGCTTGCTTTAATCGTGCCAAAGCATTTAGTTGTTACTTTGTGATTTTTCAAAGGTTCTTTTACTTCATTTTATGTTAGACCAGTCAGTCATTTGGAGATGTGAGTGTACCCAACAATTCAATTTCTGGAAAATCCACAAACCTCAAGGAAAGCTCTTAGCGGTTTTTTTTTTTCCTTTGGCATCCCCAGTTTTTGGATATCTGCTATCCTCTTGCTTGAGATCTTTTTAGTGCTATTTTCAAAGATGAAGCCAAGATATTCTACTTTTGGTAACACCCTCTGTAATTTTTTTCTTTGATACTTTATGCCCTTTCTTGTATAGTCCAATCAACAATGCTTTTGAATCCTGTATGCATATTTTTTACAGATGGTGATGCAAGCAAAATGTCATCCACATAGTGCACTATTTTGCTATGTTTGAATTTTCTTGATTCTAGGTATCTTTTCAATAATTGGCAAAATATCCATGCACTTTCTGAACACCCCTGGACCAACTTGGTCCAACAGAGCTTATTTTTGTCCCCATGTAAACATGAAAATGTTTTAACCCTCTGTCTCTAAGGGGACCATAAAATACGCGTTAGCCAGATCTACGGCTGTATACCATTTAGCTGAACTAGGAATCTCTGATATTATAGCACTAGGGGACGGAGTGACCATTGTATTAGGTGGTTGTTCTTTAAGGATTATGGTAATAAGGAATCAGATCTGCTACCCTTCTCCCTTTGTCTGCCTCCTCCCTTCTCCCTTCCCCTTCAGTTAGTCTCTTCAGTTGGGGACAAACTAGAAGTCAGTTCTGAGTAAGTTTCCTGATATATCTAATAGATAACTCACTCTTTGAATGGTTGGAACAAGGGGTTTACTTAAAGAAAGGGGGAGGAAGAGGAAATTGGATGGGAGAGAGGGTTTAGGGTTTTCCTGATCTTAAATAATCCTATATTGAGAATAATAGTGTAGAGTCTTAAATGAGGGATGTGGCTAAGAGTCACTTTCTGATACAGTAGAGAGAAATCAGTAAGAAGAGGATCTTCTTAGTCCTTACTCCTTCCTGTCTCAGGAGAAAGAGAGAGCTCTAAAAGTTTGGGTGTTTCCTTTTTTAACAGTCTCCTTCTGGTCACATTCTCTTCTGAATGCTCCTTGATTGACAGCTTCTGCAAACCTTTATCCATTGCTTCTGTTTGCAGGTTTTCTTCAATTTACTCATCTACAATATTCAACTATCTGGGTTTTCTTTATAAAATTATTGATTTTGCTGAGATCTTGTACAAATATCCATGCTGTTTTACACAACATGTTTTACACTACATCAACAGATGATTTGTTTTTCTTGAATGCCATTATAGGGCTATTATATTCTGATATTGTTGGTCTTAGTATGCCTTGTTTGATTAAGCTCTCAATAATTGGGGTAATGCCATCTATAGTGTCTTTGCTTAGCTTATACTGAGGGATTTTTGGTGGTGTCCCCTGTCTCACTTCGATCTTCACTAGTGTAATGGATTTGATCCTACCCACTTCATTTGCATGTTTAGCCCATATCCCTTCCAGGACATCTTTGGGGGACTTCATAAATTGGTTTGTCTGTGTAGCTGACTGGGTGTTAATCTAATTGCCCAGGAATAACAGAGAATAGTGTTTCAGTGACTGCTTGGGTAGATGTAAATAGAATTTCCCAGATTGTTCACACTGAATAGTCACCCCTATTTTACATAAAATGTCTATCCCCAAAAGATTATCCAGGCACCCAGTATTAATAAGAAGGTGTGGTCAAGTGTTAAAGGACCTAGCTTAACCATCTTTGGTTTTAGTTTTGGAACCCTCTGTATCTCCCCAGTAGCCCCAGCTTTTTTTCTCAGACCCATCTACACTGCTATTCTCTGGTGATAATTTGAGAACAGAACTCATTGCCCCAGTATCAATTAAAGCTTTGTAATTTTGTTCCCCAACTTTGGTCCACACATAAGGTTCTTGGTTGTCATTGCTTTGCAAGAGAGGTACCATTTCATGGTACCATGGCATTCAGTGATTCGGTGTTTTCCAAACCTCGAACTAAATCTTCCCCAATGATATCTTGCTCTAGACCCATGTCTTCAGTTTGTAAACCTGTCTCCCCTTCTGTTAGATGTTGATTCTCTATCCTGTTTTGTGAAGCTATCAATGACTTGTTTTTCATTTGTATAGCTTGATGTTATATTGGGTAATGTGCAATTTTTTCCATTCATGTCTGTGCCCATTATTGAATTACTTGTGTGTAAATTATTCAGTGTTAGATTTTTCCGACCTTCAGTTGCAGAGTGTGACAAAGCTGTGCTTTGTTTTTGTGGAAGTTCAGTGTTACAGTTATTTAGACAAGAAAAAGTTGTTTGGTTTTGTTTCTTTTTTCCCTTACTCATATCCCTAGAGTTTAAAGTAAGTACTGGTTCATGGAAAGGCATTCATTTTTGATTTGAAGTCTGAACATTGCCCTCCAATTCCCAGTCCTTTTCCCCATTGATCTCTTGTTGGGGTTTGATATCATTGATTGATTCTTTGCTGTTACTTGAGGGATGTACACTAGCCATTGTTTTGGGATAAAAGTATTTTTGCATTTTGTTCTAGGTTAGATTTTTGTTCATCATCCCTTGTTTTCCTTTGTACAGAAACTTGCCCTAGCCCTCCAGAATGTGGGGGTATACATTCCTGCATGCTAGGATTTGTTCCCTGTCTAGCATTGGACCTTGCTTGAACTTCCTTTTTACCTGTTTCTAAGCTTTGGGGATTTGTAGGATATATGGAAGATTTGTTGTTGCCAATTATTCTGTTGTGATGCTGGATGTGTTTTGAGGACTTGTGAGAAAAAACTATGTTGCTTATTCCTAACCCATATTTGCATGTAAGAATGTCTAAGTATCTTTTGATTTGTTCTTTGTTCATCCCATTACTCTCTTGTGTACTCCTGTATGTTTTAAAGATTTTATATTTCATGTCTAATACCTCTTTTTTGCAACTCTTTTTCTTCTTTTTCTCATTCCCACTGTTTCAAGTTTTTGTATTTGGCTTCTGCCTCCCCAGATTCTATTTTCTCCACTAAGAACTCTTTTAGTACTTCATGTGCTGTAGCCCTTGCCTTGGACCCCGTATAGTTTTTGAACTAGGTATGGCCCTCCTCTGGCTTCATAAGGTATATCATGCATCCTCTCCGGCAACCACAGTTTCATACCTAGGCTTAGCTCCATAATTGATTATTTTCTGCATTGTTTTTAAATCTGATATGTTTTGGTTCCTGAGTTCACAAGAATCGCAACATTTTGGTTTGTAATTATTGTAATAATTGTTTCCCCTATAGTGTAATAAAATAGATACTGGTGCTTGCCTGTTGATCTATACTGGATGGCTAATAGATCAAGATTTTTGCCTACCCTTCAACCTTCACCTCCCTCTTCAAAAGCCTTTCAGCTTCACCCTTCCCCCCTCACTCAGGATAAACTATGAGGTTTAGAGAAAATACTCTTTCTTTCTCAAGTAAGGGGGTTTATTGGGAAAAACAGCAACAACGATGGAAGATGAGGTGAGAGGGATGGGATTATCCCTAGTCCAAAAAGAGGATTAGGAGGATTTTGGGAAATGTCAGTCCTGTCACAGCTGTGACACAAAATGTCAGGGAGATGGGAGAACAACTGTTTAATCTTCTTTCTTCTTCCTTCAACTCAAGTGTCAGAGACACCAATATCTTCTTCACTACACTCAGCCACTAGCCAAAAGTTAATTCACAAATTTCTCCCTCAGCTCCAAAAGCCACACCAGTCCCTCAGCCTAGGACAGAATCTAACAGGGGTCATGTTCACAGCTTCTTCCCTGTTCAGCCTGGCTTGATTCCAACTGTCTTTCCTGGGAACATTCTATTTGGAATGTTCTTTTTTGATTGACAGCTGAGGTCCTTTACTTTGTGTTGCATGCTTGTCTTGTCTTGTAAATCCTCTTCTTTAAAATAGTTATTATTGTTATTCCTGTTTTGATTGTAATTACCATTGTAATGTGATCTTCTGTTAGTTCCTTGCTTATATTGTGACTTCAGAGGACAGAATTTGATAATGTGACCAAATTTGTTACACAAAAAGCATTTCCTTGCAGCCCCTTGACCTCTTTGTTGGTATTGAGATTTTGTTTGGGAGAATGTTCTCACAGTTCCAAATTTTTAGCTTCCTCTATCTCTTTTTGTTTGAGTGTCTCTTTAGCCTCATCTAATTTCTGTTTTAAATCCCTGATCTGGTCATTTTATTCTCTCTGTTGTTCTGAATTGGTTTCATACAGATAAGTGACAGAATCTCTCAGTTCTTGCACAGTGAGAGATTTGTATGTTGGACAGTAGTTCCAAAAGAAGGTCCTAATTATGTTATTACATACTTTTAAGAAATGCCTTTTCACATGTTGTTCTATAACTTGCTCACTGTCTTGGGGAATCCTAAAATGGCCTCTGCATTTTCCAGGAACCTATCTAAAAAGATGGAGGGTGTTCTTTGGAATCTTGTCTCATTCTCTCAAATTTGCTCCATGCATTTGGGTGGACAGAAAAAGACTTTATTGCTTCTGATAGATCTTCTCTTGCTTTTTTTGAGATAGGTCAGATTCTGAGGTCCAGAAAATTTAACATCTCCAAAATATTCTGACCCGTTGGTAAGTGTTTGATCTTCCCTAGTTTTCCTAATGAATTGGACTTGTTCTTGGGGAGTAAATAATTCTTGCAACATAATCTCCATATCCCCCAAATCTGACTCATATAATTTAAAGGCATGTGTTGGCTCCTTTACACATTTGAATGGCTCAGTGCAAAAATGAGGCATTCTTTTATGTAGTGCCTCCAGGTTCATGGCTGAAAAAAGCTTATGGACTTTCATACGGACTACACCTGAATCTGGTGTTATTTTTGCAAAATCTTGCAAAGGCATGATTTTTTGTGCCCCTGCAGCCCCCTCTGTTTGTGTGGATTCAGTGTTGGTTTGCTTGTGTGCCATGTTTTTTTTTTTTTCTGTGCAGAACCCCACAGTTAAAGCGGTTGAGGTGACTTCTCCCTTATCATTGTCTTTGTCAGTGTCTTTGTTTGCCGATGTAGCAGTCCACCCCTAGCTATGGGCAAGGGAAACAGTTAGTATGTACAGATTGCCTTAGAAGAGAGCATGCTCAGTATTGCACGTGGCTGGGAAAGCCTCTGACCCTTGACCCCAGCTTCCCCCAGGTTAGGCGGGAACACAGGTTTCTTTGTGATCACCTGGTTAAGAGAAACCACACCTATGCCTTGTCATTAACCAATGATGATCATCCCTGTGTACTGTGTATATTTGCATATCAAAGAGATTAAATATGCCCCAGCCAATTCCTCCTTTCTCTCTTCTGCTCTTCCTCCCTTCCAGCTCGCACTGATGCCTGTCCTTTCTGGAGCTTGGCCTTTGGCCAGGCTCCATCTCTAATCTTTCTCTATCATCTCTCCGACCTGTGTGGTATTAAATCTGGATCTCTGGACTGGTATAAGCCTTCGGAATGGTCCTTTGATCAGAGCTTGGCTGTGGCTCATTGATAATTAATAAAGACTCATTCCTGCCACCTCATATCTCTAATTAGACTCCATCATCCCCCTCATGGTATCTAAAACTTCTATCCTTTCTCTATCTTCCTACCTTAAAGCTTCTCTCTCCCCTCTGAGGAAGCTTTAGCCATCATGTCCTTTCCCACTCCTAACTTGTCCATCTTGGTACATTTTAGTCATGGTGGCCATTTCAATAAGAACTTTTTCTAGTGTATTGTCAGTGTTGTTATTCTTGTCCATGATCAGTTTAAATCTCTTTTTTTACAGTGCTGTAGAATTGCCATACCATCATTGCTGACCCATATATGACAGGAAATATTGACCATAAGGTTTTTATTTCAAATGTTATCTGCTCCCAGTATTTAGTCATATTAACTATTGTCCCTACAAAATCAGAAATGATTTTTGTTATCATTCCATAAATGAATAGTAAAGCTGTGCCAGCATAAGTAGCATTATGCAGGTCACAAATATTTTTGGTACATCTTGTATATCAATGTACCCCAACATTACCCCTTTTTATTATAAAAACCTCTCAAAGGAAAACAGTTGTCTGTCTGAATTTGCCCCTCTCAGCAACTCCCCCACAGGAGTACTACTGACAGGATTCTATGTCCCAAGATGGCTATCCCTCCCCCTAGTCACTTTTAACTGTAACTTTTAACTTTTTTAACTTTTAACCAGTAACTGTCAGGTACTTGTCCTACACTAACTGGGGTGCCAACTATAAAGAAGGAGAAGATGGGGAGAAAGAGGAAAAATGGGGGTAAGAGAGAATGCAGGGATTGTTTGTTTCCTCCTTTACTTATGGGGAGAGATAAGCCAAGCCCTGTCCCTTTGGGAAAAGAGTATGGCTCCACAGAGATATTATCTGGGAGATGATGGGGAACAGGAGGCTAGAGTGGGGTTGCCCCAACGACTTGGCAAGATGCCTCCCTCAGAGGAACCCAGGGCTCCTGAGATCAAATCTGTCTTTGAGAGGCAAGATGATCTCTTATACTTCTACTTCCCAAAGAGACATTTATTGTCAGCCTTTTCAGTGGCTTAGAAGCTGTCAGCTCTCAAGGAAAGGTATCAGTTTCCTTGGTCAGACAGTCTTGAATTACAGGGGTCTGGAAGTCAAAACCTCTCTTAATGAGAAGCATGACCCTCCCATACCTTTGATTACCTTGATTATGTTATTTAGAGACAGACCCAAACCCCAAATCCTAAATGTCAATTAATTTATTGAGGTTAAAGTAGGAAGGGAAAGGCAGGGATATGAGGCAGGAAAGTGGGTAAAAAAGGAAACTCTAAAGATTTTCCCCTCTTGCAGGTTGGCCCTCTAGAGTCTGGAGGTCACAGATTTCTTAGCTCTGACCTCTGCCTTTTGCCACCTGATTTCTTGCTCCTACTCTCAAACTAACTAGATCTTGAACGTATAAGTCTAGGGACAAGTAAGAGAGAGAGAGAGAGAGAGAGAGTAGAATATCTCAGAAAAGGGTCTGGATGGCTCTGTTTCAAAGTCCAAATCCACAATTTTTTTTTGAAGATTTAAACAGCTATGGTTGAGAGTCCTAGTGCAGGTATTTGAGGTTTTAGGAGGGATAGGAAATCTCAAATGAAATGGGCTTCTCAGCTTTCAGGAAATCCATCTTTCTCCTCCACCTCCTAGGCTGGAAGTAATCCTCTCAAGTCAGTTGGCTCCAAGGTTCTGATTCCTCCTTAGAACTCTAGTTTTTCTTTGCCTTTCCTCCACTCTCTCTTCAGCTGGTCCCTCCTAGAGACTTGTCTCTCTCCTAAATGCAAAATCTCTCTTATCTTACAGATTCAGATCACAATTTGGTGGTTTGTATAGAAACTAGCTTTGACCTAACTTCATGTAACCAGTGGTAATTTTATTTTTATTTATTTATTGAGTCAATTTAGAACATTATTCCTTGGTTATAAGAATCACAATATTTCTCTCCCTCGCCACTCCTCGCCTTTCCCATAGCTGACACAATTTTACTGGATATTACATGTGTCCTTGATCCTGTTTACATGTTGTTGGTGTGTTCATTTATAGTCTACATGCCCAACCACATCCCCTCGACCCATGTCATCAAGCAGTTGTTTTTCTTTGGTGTTTCTGCTCCCACAGTTTTTCCTCTGAATGTGGATAGTGTTCTTTCTAGTTGATCCCTCCAAGTTGTTCAGGATCACTGCATTGCCACTAATGGAGAAATCCAATTAATTTGATTGTACCACAGTGTACAATGTTCTCCTGGTTCTGCTCCTTTTGCTCTGCATCAATTTCTGGAGGTCGTCTCAGTTCACATGGAATTCCTCCAGTTTAATATTCCTTTGAGCACAATATTATTCCATCACCAACATATACCACAGTTTGTTCAGCCATTCCCCAACTGAAGGGCATCCCCTTATTTTCCAAATTTGCCACCACAAAGCATAGCTATGAATATTATTGCTCAAGTCTTTTTCCTTATTATCACTTTGGGGTACAAACCCAGCAGTGCTATGGCTGGATCAAAGGGCAGATAGTCTTGTAGCGCCCTTTGGGCATAATTCCAAATTGCCCTCCAGAATGGTTGGATCAATTCACAACTCTACCAGCAATGCATTAATGTCCTGACTTTGCCACATTCCCTCAGCATTCATTACTTTCCCTTGCTGTCATGTTAGCCAATCTGCTAGGTGTGAAGTGATACCTCAGAGTTGTTTTGATTTGCATCTCTCTGATTATAAGAAATTTAGAAAACATTTTCATGTGCTTATTAATAGTACTATATTTGTGTCATAAAAGGAATTTGGTAGAACTCCTTCTTTGCTTATTCTGTCAAACAGTTTGTATAATATTGGGATTCGTTGTTCTTTGAATGTTTGATAGAATTCATTTGTGAATCCCTCTGGACCTGGGGATTTTTTCTTAGGGAATTCTTTTATGGCTTGTTCAATTTCTTTTTCTGATATGGGGTTGTTTAGGTAGTCTATTTCTTCCTCTGTAAGTCTAGGCAATTTATATTTTTGTAAACATTCATCCCTATGACATAGATTGCCATATTTATTGCCATATAATTGGGCATAATAGTTTTTAATGATTGCCTTAATTTCCTCTTCATTAGTGGTGATGTCTCCCTTTTCATCTTGGATACTATCAATTGGTTTTCTTCATTCATTTTTTAAATTAGATTGACCAGTACTTTGTCTATTTTATTTGTTTTCTTTTCAAAGTACCAGCTTCTAGTCTTATTTATTAAATCAATATTTCTTTGACTTTCAATTTTACTAATTTCCCTGATTTTTAGGATGTCTAATTTAGTCTTCATTTTAGGATTTTTAATTTGTTCACTTTCTAGTTTTTTAATTTGTGTGCCCAATTCATTGACCTCTATCCTCTCTAATTTTTGATATTTGAACTTAAGGATATGAATTTCCCCCTGAGTACTGCTTTGGCTGCATCACATAGATTTTGAAAGAATGTTTCATCATTGTCATTTTCTTCAATGAAGTTATTAATTGTTTCTATGATTTATTCTTTAACTAACTGATTCTGGAGAATCATATTATTTAATTTCCAATTAGTTTTTGATTTGCCTCTCCTTTTACCCTTACTAATTATTATTTTCATTGCATTGTGATCTGTAATAGAAAGATAATCAGTGTAAACTATTTCTTGTTGCTTTAACTAGTATATACTCTGGCTTGTGATTAGAGGGCTGCTACTAGGGGACACACCTGAGGGCTGTCTGTTTGCAATGGAGATAGATGTACTTTGAGAGACACTGAGAGATGCTGAGAGATGCTGTTAGAGATAGAGGGATGCTGCTACAGGGGTATGCTCTGGAGTTTGCCTAGTGATCACTATTTGATGGCTAATGGATCAATATTTTCCTAACCTCCTTCTACCCTCTTCTTCCCTCACTCCCTCCCTTAACTACCCACTTCTTGAAGCCTTTGGCTTCCTCCCTCCCCCCTGAGTGGACTATAAAGATACTTTTTTTTTCTTTCTCTGGTAAGGGGTTTATTGGGAAACAACAGGATGGGAAACTGAGGAAAGAGGGATGAGGGTTTCCTTAAACTATAAGGAGAATTTGAGGGTTTGGGAAATCAGTCCAGTCACAACTGTAACAGAGGGACAGTCAGAGAGATGGAGGACAACTGTTCTTTTCTTCTCCACAAAGCCACCAAGGTCTCTCAGCCTAATTTCAGAAGTCCCCCCTCAAGGGTCCTTCAGCCTGGGACAGAAACTAATAATAATCAGTTCAGCTTCTTCCCCATACAGTCAGACTTACCTCCTTTGATCAGAAAATTCCTGAGAGCCAAAGTCTCCTTGGTCAGTCAAGAGACTGCAGAGAGAGCAGAGGTTTCTCAGTTTCTCCTGGCCAGCTCAACTGCCTCCTCCTCTTGGGAACATTCCATTTGGAACCTTCTCCTTGATTGACAGACAGGTCCCCAGCCTTGTTTCTTGCATGACCTGGCTTGCAAGTCCTCTCTTTCTCCATGCCTTTTCCACAGATCTGAGAAGGTTGCATTTATTATTTCTGCTCTTTTGCACTTGCTTGCAGATTTTTTTATGCCCTAATACATGGTTAGTCTTTGTGAATGTACCATGTGCTGCTGAAAAGGTGTATTCTTTTTTGTCCCTATTTATTTTTTCCCACAGATCTACTAATTTTTCTAACATTTCATTCACTTCTCTTACCTCTTTCTTATTTTTTGGTTTGATTGATCTAGTTCTGATTGAGGAAGGTTCTGATCTCCCACTAGTATAGTTTTTCTATCTATTTCATCCTTGAGCTCCACTAGTTTATCCTTTAGAAATTTGGATGCTATGCCATTTGATGCATACATGTTGAGTACGGATATTTCCTCATTGTCTATACTGCCTTTTATCAGGATGTAATTACCTTCCCTATCTCTTTTAAATAGGTCTATTTTTACTTTGGCTTTGTCAGATATCATTATTATGACTCCTGCTTTCTTTTTATCAGTTGTTGCCTAATAGATTTGGCTCCATCCTCTTACTTTTACCCTATGCATATCTACCTTCCTCATGTGTGTTTCTTGTAGACAGCATATGGTAGGGTTTTAGATTCTAATCCACTCTGCTATTCACTTGCATTTTATGGGTGAGTTCATTCCATTCACATTCAGAGTTATGATTACCAGCTGTGTATTTCCCAGCATTTTGATTTCTACTCCTAATCCTGCCTTTTCTTCTTTCATTATTTCCTTATACACCAATGATTTTTTTAATCAGCCCCCCTAATTCCCACCATTATTTTACTTCTCTTTCTACCCCCTCTCTTCTTATTCCCCCCTTATTTTCTTTACAGTCATTTTAAACTACCCCTCCCCCCTCCCTCCCTTGTACTGCCCGTTTGTTACCCTTCTACTTCCCTGTAGGGCATAAGTCAATTCCGTGCCCCAATGTATTTGATTATTCCTGCCTCTTTGAGTCAATTTCAATGCACATAAGAGTTGAGTATTTCTTATCTCCAACTTTCTTACCCTTCCAGTGTATTGATGTTCTCTCCCCTCCCTCCATGAGCTTCTTTGTGACATATGAATTTACCCCCTTTTGTTTCTTTTCCCATTTCTTTTAGCATTAACCTCTTTTTTTATCTCTAGTTGCATATATAAATATATGTATGTATTGTAATAGAGAAAAGGTAAACTGAAAGAAATTATTACTTGGTGAAACAGAAAAAGATAAATTGAGGAAAACTGTTTCTCTTTGCAATGACTGCTGTTCTCTGGCTTATGATTAGAGAGTGAGCTGCTAATGGGATGTGAGGCTGCTTATTTGTAATGGAGGTAGGAATGAGAAGTGCTGAGGGATGCTGCCACACAGGGATATTGCACACAGAGATGCTGGTACACAAGGGACTGCTCTGGGGAATACTCTGAGGTCTGTCTGCCTACTGATCCCTACTGATGGCTGATGGATCAGTATATCTTTGTAATCTCCTTCTCTCTTTCACTCTCTCCCTTCTCCAACCCTCTTCCTCCTGCCACTCTCTCCTCCCAGTTCTTCCCTCCTCCCCTGAGTGAATTATAAAGAATCTCTTTTCTTTTCCTGTTTCAAGTCAAGGGGTTTATTGGAATGGCAGGATGGGAAACTGAGGTGAGAGGGATGAGGATTTCCCTAAACTACAAGGATAATTTTAGAAGGGTTTGAGGAAGTAGTCCAGTCACAAACTGACTCAAAGACAGTTAGGACAACAGCTTTTAAATCTTCTTTCTTCTTCAAAAATTAGCAAGGCTTCTTGGAGAAACAAAGTTCAAAATCTCTCCTTCAGCCTGGCTTGTCTCCTTTCTCAGCTTCAACCGCAGAGAAAAAACAAAGTTCAAAGTCTCTCAGTTTCTCCTGGCCAGCTCAACTCTCTCCAAGAGTCAACCAACTCAAAAGCTTCTCCCCTGGTCAGCTTCAACTGCTCAGAGCCAGAGACAAAGTCCAAAGCCCTTTTAGATCCTGCTTCTTCTCCTCAGTGTGGCCAGAAACCCCCAACGGCCACTCCTGGGAACATTCTGTTGGAACCTTCTCCTTTTGATTGACAGCTAGTTATGGCCCCAGCCTTGGTTCTTGCGTCTTGGCCTACAAGCTCTCTCTGCCTCTACCACAGTATGTATACATCCATCTATCTATCTATCCCTATTTTTGGTCATCCTTCTCCTTCTGGTCTGATTGCCTTTTGGGGTCATCTTTCATCCTCTTTGCCTCCTCTTTCATTTCCCTTTCCTCCTTTTGTCACAAGCCCTCCACAAAACAGAACGGCTGCGGCGTCGGGGGGTCGGCCCGTTCAAGACCCCGCGCGGGCTTCTGTGGTTCAGTGTGCCCCCAGGCTTTGCCAGCTGTCAAGCTGTGCTTCTTGTGTTGCTCAGAGATGGCGGGCTCACGCCGGGGGTGGGCTGAGCAGTCTGAAGCCCTCTGATGTCCTTGGAGGGGACCAGAAGCCTCTCCCCAGTCGGCACCTCCCCAGGAAAGCTGCTACAGTACTCTCCCCAAAGGAGGCGTGTGGCCCCCGAGGCTCGGTCTCTGGCTTGAGGCCTGGCCCCAGCTACTTGGGCCAGACTGACATCTGACTGCTAATTCCAGGCTCTGTGAAGGAGGAAAGGAAAATGGCTTGAGGGGAGAGGATAGAGGCAGCCCTGTCAGAATATCTATGCTCTCGTTGGTTCCAGGGGCCCGTGTCTGCCCACTAACATCTCTGCCCCTTTCCTTTTCTGTGATCTAAATATGAGGGTATGAGAGGCAAGGAGGATCCAGGAGGGCTGGGCTCTGGTCTGGGAGTCCAAGCCGGCACCCCTTAGGGCTCTGTGACGTTTGCAGCAGGTGGAGGGAAGTCGTCGGATTTCTGGAGAGAGAGCAGCTACTGGTTTAAGGCCAGAAGCCGGGTCTTCACTGATGGCTTCGGAACTTCTTCAGCCACCCAGAAACTGGACCTTTCAGCTCTCGCTCAAGGTAGAAGACCTCGGGGCTCTTCAGAATCCCCTCAGCCCGCTGTTCTTCTCTGCTAAGCTGTTGCTCTTCCAACTGTCACTCCAGTCCTGTCAGTCAGCTGTAGAATTCCACATCTCCCTTTCTCCATCCTAACAGCATCCCTCATGCCTGCAGTGCAGCCTTCTTCTCTGCCTTTTAGGATATTTAGCTTCCTTCAAGGATCAGCTCAGGTTCCAGTTCACTTTAGAAACCGTTCTTGATATTGCTGACCTTTAACGCTTTCCTTTTCCTCAAATTATCTAATATTTACTCATCTTGTTACATTTCCGTCTTCAATGTGGGTCAAGGAATGCTTTTCATTTTTGTTATTATGCCCCAAGTAAAGTAATGTATGCTTCTTGAATTCATTCAAGGATAAATTTGCAACGGTTATAAGGCAAGTCTTCAAAGGCCAAAGGGAAACTGGTTTAATTTGGCCTGTGTAACACATTTTGAGAGGGTTAACTTTTATGTTTTGGCAAAGAAAAAATGACAAATGTGTTAAAGTGTTCTATAAGACATATAGTATAGTCAGGGGTTCTTGGAGTCAGTGAAATTGTTTTTAAAAATAATCTGATAATTTTAAAATGTAATTGGTTTCCTTTCTGATCATCGTTTATGCTTTCAAAAACACTCAAAAGAGATTTGTAGGGTTTAACAGAATGCCAAAGGAGTTCACGACACAAAAAAGAATAAAAGCCCCTGGAGAAAATGAGGAGCCAGATAATGAACATTCACTAGCTAGTTGGAACAGCCACATACAGTAATTATTTTCTACTGAATTAGTATCAGAAAACAAAATGTGAGTATGGCTAAAATTTAAAGATTGCATAAAATATAACAGAGTTTTACTACTTGTGCAAACAACTCATTTCTGTTCAGCAAACATGTAAGAAATTCCCTAGAGCAAGGCCCTCTGACATATTATGGGTATGTAAAGTCAAACATTTTGTGGGTGAATGCAAATCTGTAAGATTTTGAATCTGAATTTGCTGGGGAGAAGCACCGACTGAGCTCAGGGTACTGTGACAGATAATTCAGTAACACAGCAAATTTCAGGCACAAGTAAGAACATTCAAGAAATCCATTACTGAGATGATTGGAGTTTCTAGAACAGGCAAAAATTCTTGGTAACCAGGTGGGTCCCCTGATTAGGAATGCTACTTTAATTTAGATCAGTAATGCCAATTTGAGAAGAAATGGGCCGCTAATCCCAAGACATAAGCATTCCTTAGTTTTAAAATGTAATGTTCTCTGTGTTTTATTGTATTCTTGTTCATTTTGCTAAATATTTCCCAATTACATTTTAATCTGATTCTGATAAGGTTGGGCTACATTGGACCACGTGTTTGATAGCCAGTTTCACTGGCCGAGTGTGGTAGATGCTTCCATTGAAGATGAGATCAGCCTGATCTGAATTGTTAGGACTAGTGTTTCCCAGATAATGCTGCCCTTTTGGAGTACCGGGTCGGGAGAGCAGAATAACAGAACTGTAGCAAGTAAACTATGGAGGTCGCATGACTCTAGTACTAAAATTATAATCTATGGACATGTCTTGCTTATACAGGACTTTGAGAACTGGGTGACACTTTATAAACTATTATTCTTTGATGACTTAGAATTCAGGAAAGGTTTGTATACAGGGAAAATTCTGTTAGTGTGATGATGAAGAGAAGAATGAAACTTGACAACAAAATGTGCGATGAATTGGGAGGCATCTAGTGAATTCCAAATTTAAGTTCACAGATGGGAGAATCCTGGTGTGGCCAGGAATCGTCACGCACAAAGTGGTTGGGGACATTGCTTTGGGAGAATTGAAATTTAAAACCATTCACTGGCTACAGAGTAATTCAGGATCACATTTGGCTTTTTATAGCCTTCCGATAAAAGAGAAGTAATGTGAAGATTATAATCAGTGAGGAACAAACCTAAATAGATATACTCTTATTTTGGAAATGTGTAGTTGGCCGTATTAGTTGGGCACAATTATAGTGCACGTGACATCCTAGTTGTTTATAAATCTTATTAGAACAATATTAAAAGCCTTTGCTGTTGTTGGTTGGAAGGGAGTGCAACAAAATCAATATCTAGAGTGTTATGAATATATGAAACTAGGAGTAGGGTGCTCTTTAGGATTAGAGTATTATAATATTTATTAAGCTTGATAAGTATCCATTCTAGTTAACTGAGTGATACAGACAAAGCAGAAACTTAGGCTTCTTCTTTCTCAACTTGCCTCATTTTGCAACCAGAAAATATTAAAGAGATGGACAGTCTTGGAAAAGTCTGGCCTTTGGCTAATGAACAACGAAGATATAATTGGCTTAGATTATAAGCAAAAGGAACTATAGAAATGTGTGTGTATAATATATATAATATATATGTAGAGAGAGGTTTTTTTACACATTGACTTTTTGTGGGGGGTTAAATGTTTGATTATTAAGGGGATTGTTTGGATTTTAAAGCACCATAATGGCCACTTTGGTTCTGGAATTTAGTTTTGCACTACTTTTTATAGCAAATTGGAGTTTATATTGAGTTTAAGCTATGATATTTTTACAAGTTCCCTTGAACTTTAGAAAAATTAGATATATGAGAGATGAGGAATAGACTTTCCCCTTCACATTATACAAGTGGACCAGAGTCTAATCATAGAGATGACATAGGAGAGTCACTGTAGGTATCGGTGCAGAAGATTACTGAAGATGCAGCCAATGGAGACAAATTCTAGAGTCTATTCATGTGTATAAAAAGAGTTGCTCATAGGTAGGACCATTATAATATGAAAGGCAGGTCATCAGGGAACCATATGGTTCTCTCTTACTTTCCTTCCTAATAAGTATAAGAATATTCTGCTCTTTTCTGGTTGGTTGCATGGGAGGGTCCCAATGTTACTAGAATTGGTATTAACTGATAACTCATTTCTGTCCTCTTCCAAAGAATACTTGTCTCCTATTTTTAGCTTTATTGTTTCTATTATGTAATTAATGTCATTTTAATGAATTTGTTTTTATTGAACTAGATTTTTCTACTCAATGTACATGCTTGCCATTATTAAATCTCTTCTTCTCTGGTAAAAAATCATCTATTCAGTTCATTTCAACTCATCAGATACTCTATTTTCCATTGCCAAAATGATCTAAAATTTTAAAAAGCTCTGTCCTTTATCAGATTTAATAGTGGTTTTTTAAATTTGTTTTGTGGAGAAAAATAGCTAGCATCTATTGCACACAAATGAATGGTGATGTTCTCATAGTGGTACAATCCAAATCTCAAGTCCAAAGTAAGAGTATTAACTTAACTGGTATTATAGGCCTTATAGACAGAGGTAGACTCAGAGTACTGATTGAGGTTGTTTGAGTGATAGAAAGGGTGTTTTATGGGGTTTTTTTGTGTGTATTTGAAAGGAAAATTGTTTTATTTTCCTTTATATTATTGATCATAAACCAAGTGATCACACATAATCTTTTAGATAAGTAATTATAATTATAATTTTTAGTTAGACCCAGTTAGTAAACTATGGATAAGATGTCAATTATAATAATAGAATATTAACCAATTATTATATATAAGTGGAAATTTTCTTCCTTTGAACTATGTTCCCCAGAATTCCTTTTGTATTTCCCAGCATCCTTTTCCCTTCATTTACATGCATCTTTAAGCTATTGTTTATAACTTTCTGTGACTCCTCCCTTTGTTTTTTCTTTCTCAAGATCGTGGCTTGAGTTAGCTCCCTTTTAACTCTAGTTTTTATTTTAATAAATTTTGTAAATATATACTTGAGTTATTGTATATTAATTTTAATCCTCACATTTTGGTGACCACAAAGGGACGGAATTCTAAAGAAAATTTTTTTTGAGGCTTTGAGAAAGAATAAGACAGTAGAGAAATTTTGTAAGCTGCATTTTCTCTCCTGCCACTTCGGCTTGAGCCAGTGTTCCCTGCTGCCTGCACTCCTGTGACTGCTAGCAGCCCCGCCCAGCTTGCAGCCTCCACTAGCCGCAACCAGACCCCCCTGCTGTGAGCCTGTGCTGTGTCTTTTCAACACACAACCTGGGAATTCTTAAGCACTGGGTGAAGTAGAAATCCCTTCCCCCCACTCCCACTCCACATGAGTTTCCAACCTGTCCTAGCCATTTTTCAGCGGGGGAGAAGCAAAACCGAGCTGTTCATCCCCATCCCCTTCTAGTTTCTAAGCAGATTTCTTAAGCTGACCCTGGGTGGCTTTCAACTCAGGAATTTCTCACAGGAAAGGGACTACCTTGCCATTTTTTTTCTTTCCACCCTATAACCCAACATAACAGGGAGGGCAATTAGCCTATTTGAAGTCAGAATTTTGGGGAATAAGCCTGATTTTTTCTCTTGACCCAAAACACCAAGGAGTACTCTTTCTCTCATATGCAAATACTCTATTGTTTTTCCTTGAAGTTTTGCCCCTAGGGAGGAGGCTAAAGAGCAATATTTTTCCAAGTCTCCTAGCTAATTCCTTTACCTTCCAGTCAAGGTTTTTTTCCCCCCTGCAAATAAGATCCATTTACCTTTTTTTTTTTTATAAAGGAAAACTCTAACAAGCTTACACTGGCTCTGTTTAATTCTTTTACTGGCACTTTTTATTTTCATTGCATATTTCCCACTTTATTTACTTCTCCTTAAGAATATGCAGCAATAACCTAGACTGCTTGAATTCTAGACTAAACTGGAATATTTTGACAAAAAGTTTTGAAAATCTTAAATACTCTCATGGAGATTCTGCCAGTGCATGTATGAGGAACTCCAGAGGGGTGACAAAAGAAATGTAAATGGATGATAAATACTGAGGAGGGGAATGAACCTTAAAGATACATGAAAGTTTATTGCTTGCTAACTATTTTGAGTTTATTTCCCCTCCATAATAGTGCAGAAGTCTATTGGAATTAGAGAAAAGAATTTTTGAATTCACTTCCTGTACCCTGTCAATGCTTCTTGTATTTTACTGATTGCTTTAACATTTAATTTTCTTTTTAAGTTCATATATTAATCTAATCAATATCTTCTGTTACACTGAATAATTTTAAGCTATATTATTATTATTGTTATTGTTATAATTATATCTTAAAAGGAATGTTGCATTAAAGGTATAGAACAAAATAGAAGTTCCTGCCATAGAAGTTTTATATAAATAAAGCATGAAGCCAAAGTAAGCTTTTGCATGTTTTTTTTTAACTCTTTAGTTTAATCTACTTCCACCAGAATGATCTAGATTTCTTGGTGATGTTTTAGACCCCAAAAGGTTTTCATCAGCAGTATAAAGGTTTGTGTTTTTTCTAGGCCCTGATGCCAAAATTTGGAATAATGGCAGTAATAGACTTTGTTAAAAATATCTTTGCCAAGTTTGAAAGATTTGCTACATCTGTAAAACTTGTGACAAGTATCCATCAGATCAAGGGTTTTTTAAATGTCAGACAGCAAGTGGCCACATACAGAAACTCATGTGAATCCTATATCATAGTGGTTTTGTTTGCTATTGTCATTAAATGAGCTATTTTTATTTATTTATAAATATTACTTATATTTATAAATATTATTTGTAAAAGGAGTGAATTTTGGGAATTTTGGTACTTTCTTTGAATGTGCATTATCTACTGTACTACTGTTTTATAAATCTGTTACTTTATGAAAACCATTTGCACTCATACAGTGGTTCATGGCCAAGTTCAAAAAGGAACCAGATCTCATTTTGCGGTGAGCAACCTTTGTATTCTTCCTCTCCTTGACTGACATTGTGTCACTGATTGTAATGTATTGATTAAAAAAACTTTATTATTATTATTTTTCCTTGCATGTGCAATATAGTATTTGAGTTTTATTTTTTCTCTCCTTTTTATATTTGAAGCACATGTCCCCAGTATTTTCTTTAACTTTTTTTTTATTTTGTAGTACTATAAGTTTAAAATATATTAACCCTAATGTCAATGTATACCCCAAAAGCTATAGACTATAGAAATAATGGCACTGATTGTTTGAAAAAAAATTATGGGACTTTGCTTAATGATTCTGTCTGATTCCAGGAGAAGGGAATATAAAAAAGAGCCACTACACAGTGCCAAAGAAGCACAAAGCTAACCTGAATAGTGTCAAAAGAGCACACAGGTCAAAGAGATAAACCAGTCCCAGTGGGATTGATGAAATTTTGAGCCAACACAAGAGGACTTGAATTTGGTTGGGGTTTGAGGTTGTGGATGTTTGACATATGTGAGAAGCAGATCTTCTTTGCCCTACATTATATCAAGTACCTCACTTTGGCTGTCTTACTGGCTCCCATAATCTAGTCCCTTTTCTGTCTTTCATAGTTTGGCAAAGTCCTGGCTGCTGATTGGGTAAGTGCATAATTGCTTAAATCACTTTAATTGGACCCTGATTCAAGGACCTTGTATAGCTTTGTTTTTCCTTTACTCATATTTTTTAGACATAAGATTTTGATATTTTATATTTCATCCACAAGTTATTTTTTCTCTTTTATTTGGATATTTTGATGTTTTTGATTTCTTTTGCCATCTTATTCATATCTCTCACAACTCAGCCATGCATCCCTGAGTGATCCTTGTGCTTGTCACCATCCTCCTCGGAGGGACTATATTGTTATCCTATAATGCAAAGTTTAAATTCTTTTCAGAGTAATTTTAGTATAAGAAACTTGAATAAGCTTATTCATAGCAGAAAATGTATAAATGGAAATTTTCTACCATTGAAGTATGTTCTCCAGAATTCCTTTTGTATTTCCAAGCACCCTTTCCCCTTCATTTACATGCATATTTACATTATTGTTTATAATTTTCTGTGACTCTTCCGTTTTTTTTTTTCCTTGAGATCATGGCTTGAGTTTTAGTTCCTTTTTAACTTATTTTATTTTAACAAAATTTATAATATAATACTCGAGTTATTATATATTAATTTTAACTCTCACAATTAGAAAGGGTATAGTTTGGTATATTAGAATATTATGGCAACTAAATATATGCAGAGCTTCAGTTGGAGAAACAAAAACTTAAGGTCTTTGCAATTATCTAGGGATGCTGAAATCCATGTAGACAGAGCTGAGTTCATTAAGAGGGGAGAGTGTACAGCTGGCCTGATAAGATAGTATGAAAACAGGTGTTTGATCCTTTAAAGATTTATACTTCCATAGACTCCTCAGAGTATTGTGGCCAAGAAAGGTTCCTCTGACCTAAGCAGTATAATAGTTAACCTTGTACTGAACTGTGAGGACTTTGTAGCAAATGTTTCAAATCCAGTACCATTTTATGTCTCTTAACATCCTCTGTATCTTAATGACATGATAATTAGCTATCAGAAACCTATAAGACATATTGTTGAACATTTATATGGAATTTTATCACAAAATGGATGTGGTAAGATCTCCACTTTTAATTTACCACAGTGGAAGGTATCTAATAGTGGCAACTTATCAATGGGTGCATAACCTACTCTGAGCTTTTGCCATGACCTTATCTATCTTCTTGGAAGCTCTGACCTGAAGGGTTATGATAGGGGCCCAAACCACTTCTATGAGTTTAAGAAAACTTTGCCCCTCATGCAGGCTTTTGAGACATTGGTCATCATCCTTGAGGAGAGAATCTCATTTCAATAGGCCAGTAATGGTGAACCTTTTGGAGACAGAGTGCCGTGCCTGCCCACCCCCCAAGACATAGTGTTGTATATCTCTCCCCATTACCCCACACAGGGGAGGGAGAAATGCTCCCATTGGGCTACTGGGCAGAGGGTAGGTGAAGTGAGAAATGTCCTCAGTGAGTGTAGAGGGGAGGGGGAGAGTAGCCTGAGAGCTCTGCTCCCCTCCAGCTCTGCCACCTGTGAGCCACCCACCTTAACCCCTGTGTGCTCCCATTGGGCTGTTGGGCAGAGGGGCGGGGGATGTGAAAAAATGTCCCTAGGAGAGGTGGAGAGAAGGAGAGCAGCTCCACCAGAGTCCCTCTGCCTTTCCAGTAACAAACTCTGGTGGGGAGGGGTAGTCACATGCCCATAGAGAGTGCTTTGCATGCCATCTTTGGCACCTGTGACATAGGTTTGCTATCACTGCAATAGACTTTGGGCTTTGAGTTATACTTGACCATTAAATATCATCTATCTTTCAGATGATTTCTTGCCCAGATCTTTGTCTTTTAAAAGCCTACCAGAATTTCAGGACCTCAGTTAAATGTGACCTACAAAACTGCCTAGGGCTTTGCCTCAGCTCCCCCACTGTTAGAAATGATAAGTCTCTTCTCAGAGCCCATATTTAGTTTTGTCCATGCCTCTTTTGTGAAGTAATTTCACTCTGTCTTGTGTTTTATTTTTCTTCCTATTGCATGGCATTATAAAAAACAAGTCACATTTATGTGATCCTTAAACATTTTGTTGAGTGTTAGATATCTCATCTGATCCTCACTTGGGAGAGTGTTATTATTTCCATTTTACAGAAGAGGAAATGAGGTTCAATGCCTGGAGTTATGCTAGTCACTGCTTGAAGTAGAAGAAATCAAACACAGGCCTTTCTGTCCATTATATCACACTGAGTGGATAAAAAAGGTCAATACCGGATTCAGAAAAATCTAAATTCAAGTCTTGCCTCAGATGTAGTAGCTATGTGGTCATACTTAATCTTCCCAGGATTAGTTTATGTTGATGGAAGGAGTTTCTATTCCTGGAATTCTCCAACAGTGAATTTTCAGGCAGGCTCAGATTAAAAAGAAAGTAAACTCTAAACTCCTTGATAAACTTTCATCTCCAAAGATTAATCTCTAATACTGAGTCTATGTAGAAAGTAATAATTCATTTCTATATGCTTTAAAGTTTACAAAATATTTTTTTCTCTCGATATCGTTGTGGCAATGAATTCCAGTAATTTGTATAAATTCCTATAGTATATATTTGCCTCATAATAAAATCAGTTTTTCAGTCACACATGTAGCATAAGTTTCGAAGCTAATATACTTTTATTATGTGCTTTAAAATGAGTTGTGTCTGATACTTTTTCTGTTCAGCTTTGTATATGGAAACGCCTTCTTTTTATGGTATTAATAATTTCAAAAATCATTTTCTCAAAAAGTTTGGCAAATTTCCTCTCTAAACAACCATCATATGATATTCTTGAACCTTTATATGTTTTGAGCCTGTATTGGGATAACAAGCTACCTAATTCAGCCCAAGTGTGATCAGAGAGAGTGAAACCCTCACCAAAAAATGATTAAGAATGAAAGGTGCCTTCAGGCATCCTCACTTAGAAGAAGGAAGAGGAGGGATCCAGAAAGGGGCAGTCTTTTTTTCCTTCAGTTTTTCTCTTTCACCTCTCTAGCTTTGAATATGTTGGCTTCTCTGGGCTTTGAAGATAATCTTTGCTCCTTTGACTTCAAGATACTACACACTTTATTGGTTTTCCCATTTCTCAAAATTATATTTTGACTTCTTTATCCTTTTCCAAATTTTTAATATGGATATGCCTTAAAAGGAAATTTTTAGACTTTCTTTACTTTCTCACCCCTACTTATCCTTTGCACCCCTGAGGCTTCAGTTTAGCACTTTTACACCAATAACTAAAATCTTTATTGCCAGCCTAACCTTTTCTGAGATCCAGACCCACAATCTTTAACTGTCCAAGACACTTCTCTATCAACATTTCCCACTAGCACATCAAATTTAATGTCTCAAATTGCTTTTTATATTTTCTCCTAAAACTACTCTTTTCCCTGACTTTCCCATTTCTGTGTGTGTGTGTGTGTGTGTGTGTGTGTGTGTGACACCATCATTAGCTCAGTGTTTCATGTTTGTAATCCTGGGATTATTCTCTTTGATGTATTTCTTCCCTCGGTCTCTCAATGAGAATTCCCAGTTCTCCAAATCTGTTAATTCCCTCTCTGAAACATATCGTAAATCAATTCCTCCTGGTGCCTTCTTTTCTTGTTGGGGCTGTCTTGTGTACTTCTCCTGCTGATGGGTTTCATAAAGTGACAGGTTTAGTGTTCTTGAGGATGTTCCAACAAGAAGGGCATTACATATAGGATAGTCCTAGCAGTAAGTCAGGCTGTTAAAATTCAGCAAGATCAAAACAATTGTACCGATAATGAAAGATAAAAAAGATTTAATTCCTGAAGCCAAAAAATTTAATCTTAGGGGGCAGCGGGGTGGCTCAGTGGATGGAGAATCAGGCCTAGAGAGGGGAGGTCCTAGGTTCAAATCTGGCCTCAGCCCCTTCCCAGCTGTGTGACCCTGGGCAAGTCACTTGACCCCCATGGCCTAGCCCTTACCCCTCTTCTGCCTTGGAGCCAATACACAGTATTGACTCCAAGACGGAAGGGGAGAGTTTAAAAAAATTTTCATCTTAGATAAAAGAACTCCTCTCTGCCGCTCCATAGTTCAGGGTAACTGACTCCATTGGGCCAGAAGAACTATTCCCTTCAAAAACCATCACTAAAGTTGGCAGTTGACTTTGCCAGAAGTCTGGGTTATGTTCTTTGACCCAGCAAGGCCTCTTGGCCACACCTGTACTATCTCTTCACTTCCTCCTCAGCTACAGCCCCCCAGCCTCATCAACAGTTACGTCATCATCCTGCAAAATCACATCCGCTTGGTAGTCCATTCCTCTCAGTGCCCTCTGATTGGAAGGCAGAGGCCCCAGGTCAGCGGGCTCCTCATTTCCCACCTTCCTTGGACTCCTCCATCCCCAGGATCTCCTGGCCTCTTTTCAGCTTCCTTTTGGCTGTTCTTCCCTCATAGTGCCATTGCTGTCTTTCTTTTTTGTGTCTGTATCCCCAGCACCTGGCAGCGTTTGGCACACAATAGGTGCTTAATAAATAATGTATTGACGT
The DNA here is from genome assembly GCF_027887165.1 of Monodelphis domestica. Taxonomy (NCBI): domain Eukaryota; kingdom Metazoa; phylum Chordata; class Mammalia; order Didelphimorphia; family Didelphidae; genus Monodelphis; species Monodelphis domestica. The sequence continues at coordinate 247,219,556 of NC_077234.1, forward strand.
AAGGGGTACCATCCTGGACAATGGACAGTTCATACTCTGTGATGTCATGGCAACCTCAGGTCCCTGGTTGCAGATACAGAGTAGAGAGGCTCAGTCTACTGCAAATCTCTGAGGAAACATTTAGTTTTCTCTTCAATCCAAGACGCAGTCCTTTCAGGATAGAGTGCTGTCTTCCTCAATGACTGGGTAACAGAGAAGATATCTGTAGCCGCCAGGTCACAGGTGAAAGTGGAGGGTCTATTTGGAGGCTTGTGGAATACCATTTCCTCCTCTTTGCCCAGGTCTTACTGGTGAAGGACTCTTAGAGCCGGAATGGGGAAGGGAATGGGTTTGAGAGAAAAATATGGTCGGAATTCTCTTGGGGATAAGAGTGGGAGAATGAAAGGGACGGATCGCTGAGGGAGCACAGAGTAGGCAGAGCAGTGCAATCAGGGTGTGAGAGCGGCAGATTCTAGTGACTTGGAGCTTAAGAACAAGTGCCTTTGGCTTCCTTTGTGACCGGGGTCAAAGAACACGCTTCTCTGTCTTAGATTTTTCAGCTGTAACATGAGGCTATGTAAAGCCCTCCTTAGTTCTTAATACGATTCTATGGTTCTGATTGTCCCCATGCTGACAGCCAATATGCAGTGGGGCTTATTGGATCTTCTCCCCTTAAGGTCGGGCCAATTTTCCTAACATTTGAAAAATAGAGAAAGGCTTGTCATTGATCTCCTGCCACCGGCCCCGCGTGGCTCCTCTTTTTTTAATCTACTCCACTGAAAAGGAACACGGAGGAAGGAGGCTGGGAGGCCAGGCCTTGTGAGGTTCAGATGAGATCATGGAAGTAAAGCGCCCTCTAAGTGTTAGGGGTTTGTATTCTTTCCTCCAGTCCTGGGACTTCTTCAGTCTGGTGAAGTCTTTTGCTGAATTCCAGAAGCGCCAGAGCCATGCTTTATAGAGCCGTGTAGGGGGTGTTGGCAAATGCTGCAGGGTAAACATTTAGAGGCGCGCTCTTACGTCTGACCATCATGACTGATAGCAGTCATCAAGCCTGACAGTGTAGACTTAGGAGATGTGGAGGCTCCCCCTGGGAATTTGACAAGGGGGGCTCTTGGCAATCTTTGCAGCTGGCTCCAGCCAACCCCTAAGTGGAAGTCACCTGGGCAAGTGACAGAGCTGGACTTTGGGAGGCACGTCCTCCGCCTCCAAGAGCAAGTGTACTTCCCGAGGTTCTGTGGAGAACACTATTTTCTCAGAGAAAACCTTCAGGACAAAAATGGGAAGAAAACACAGGATATTTTCAGAAGGTGAGAATTTCCCTTTCTGCTCTCCTCAGTAGCTTGTAATGTAACCATCACTGCCTTTGTGACCTTGGAAATATTCAAGAAATAAGCTTCCTGCCCGATCACTCCACCCCACTGCCCCATACTCGTCTTTATGCAAGGACGTGGGCACTCATCAGTCTGATTCTGGCCCTTGGTCACTGGGGGTTAGCAATAGCTTTGTGCTATAAAACGGCCGCCATGTTTCTGTAGCCAGAAGGGACTTGGCTCTATCTAGTGTTTGATACTTCACTTAATGCCTTACTTGCTTTTCTTTCTAGTTACCAGGTAACTCCACTTGACTCAGTTTCTTTATGTGGTGAATATTAATTATATATAACGTTGCCTCTGGATGCCTTAGGATTGTTGTGTGGCTAAAATGAGGTAATCATGTTTATGGAAGTGTTGGGTTTTTTTAAGCCCTTACCTTCCATCTTAGAATCAATATTGTGTATTGCTTCCAAGGCAGAATAGTGGTAAGGAGTAGGCAACTGGGGGTAAAATGACTTGCCCAGGGTAACACAGCTAAGGAAGTATCTGAGGCCAGATTTGACCCTACGATGTCCTGTCGCTAGGCCTGGCTTTCAATCCACTGAGCCACCTAGTCCCTGTGGAAGTGTTTTGAAAATTATAAATTGCTATACGCATAATGACATCTTCTCTTATTACATCCTCGCCCTCCCTTCTCCTGGTCCCTGTTCAGAGCCCCCTTCCCACGCCTGCGATCGTTGTGGCATTTCCTTCCTTCTCACTTATCGTTTCTCCTTTATCAGCCAATCTGCTCCAGGTCCCTCTAAAAAGCCTCTGTCACCAGGATAAGTCAGCGCTATGTCCGTGTCCCCCTCACTGGGTTGCATCACTGAGTGGAGAAGACCCTAGCCCCCAGACGGAGCAGGTGCCCCACATCAAGCATCAGTCCAGAACCAAGCTGTCACAACTTCCTGGGCACAGGACCACAGCCACACAACTGTCCTACCCCTGCAAGCGGACTATGGCTGCCCCACTGCCGCACCTTGACCATCAGAGCGTAGCGAAGTCTTCTTCAGTCTCTAAATGCCAATCAAAGGCAACCGTTTTACCCTCACTGTGTCCTGAGTACAAGACCAAGGCAACTGCCATGACGTTGCCCTGCAAAGACCAATGGGTAGCATCTCCATCGAACCATAATGAGTTGATTGAAGCTGCATTTAATTCCAGCCACTGGACCGAGATTCCTAGCAGGCATGAACACATTCCCAAAATGCCACAGCCCTCTGACCACCAGATTGAGGAGGGAGTGCACCTCAACCAGAGGTCCACAGCAGCAGGTCAGCAGGCGGACTGTGGCAAGATAGAACTTCCAGCTCGCCCCTACTCCCAGGCTCAGAACTCTGTTGTCGAAGTCGAATTTCCTAGCCCTCAGACTAAGGCTGTGGTGAAATCTGCACATCTGCCTGGCTCCCCAACTCCCCTGTCACAAAGCTGTAGCCCACAAAGAACCACTGTGTTCCCATTACCGTGCCTTTACAAAGGCTTCAAGGGCACAGCTAAGAAAACCTCAGCTCTGAATCTCTTTGTAAAGACTGCAGCTCCGAACTTATCCCATTCTGACCTCCATAGCAAGTTTTTATCTTCAGTACAGTACGTGGATCATTACCCCAGGGCAAGGGCTGCACTTTCATTACATAGTAATCCCTTTGCCACGGCCACAACTGTACTGGGCTCAGCATATACCCATCTATGGTCACCTTCATTCTATCTTCAGGGGAGATCCATTTCCAAATCATCCTCAGTCACTAAGCTCCAGACGACTCTCCAAACTGCACCATCATCAAGGCAAGGATGCTCTGAGAGTGATGAAAGTGATGGCTCCATGTGTTCAGACCTCTTGGATGAGGCCATCTTTGGGCCTCTTCCATACTCTGACAATCCACCTACGTCATCCCCAGTCCCTGATTATATACCTAAAGGGGAGATATCGACAGTATCATCACACTCTGACTCCCAATTTATACCTCCTCTCTGCTGCAATCACTGTACTGAGGTTCTATCCATCCTCAATCATCAGGATATAAATTCAACAGGTGCTGCCCACAGAATGGACGTCTTAGAACAGGATAATTGCTGGGCTATACCCTGGTCATTTTGCAGCAAAAAAAACAAGCTTCCATCAGCCCTAAGTGAAAATGGTGGGGCTTCCTTGGATTGTAACTACAAAGAAACAATTAGACCAGTCTTTGAGCAAGTCCTCATCACAAGTCTACCAGAACTAGATCACCTTCTTGAGTCTCCACTGTGTCTGGCCCAAGAGAAAACACCTCCATTGGTCCTAAGTAATCACACCAACGTTCCACTAGACCTTAATCACTGTTCTTTAATTTCACTGGACCAAGACCATTGGGTTGATACTAAATTAACCTCTGATGACAAAAATAACCCAACAGTTCCTAACTGCCTGATAGAAGCTACAGTGAACACTAATCCAAAGGCAATTTCTCCACTAGGCTTGGATTCCCTGGGTATAGATTCAGTAGACCTGCATGATCAGGCAGTACCATTATATCTAACCCACCAGGTCCCATCTCCACCTGCCCCCAACCACCAGGTTCTGCTTCTGCCTGACCCCCTCCATCAATCCACAAATCTCCCTAGCTCTGATCATCATGACAAAGACAAAACAGACACTAAAGGTCAGGGTACACTTCAGTCATTCCCAGGTCATTGGGAAACTATGTTTACACAACTCAACCAGAAGTTCACAACTCCCAAAGCCCAAAACAACCAGGAAGAAATCCAACCAGGCACAACTCAAGCTGACCACAGCCATCAGGTTACATTCCCAGATATCCTTGAACAACAGACTGAAGTTACAAAAGATACTAACAATACCCAGGACAGCTGTACCACAACCTCAGACTACCAGCTGCAGATTACAGGCGATCCCAACAATACCCAGGACAGCTGTACCACAATCCCAGAATACCAGCTGCAGATAACAGGAGATCCCAACAATACCCAGTACAGCTGTACCACAACCCCAGAATATCAGCTGCAGATAACAGGAGATCCCAACAATACCCAGGACAGCTGTACCACAACCCCAGAATATCAGCTGCAGATAACAGGAGATCCCAACAATACCCAGGACAGCTGTATCACAACCTCAGAACACCAGCTGCAGTTTATAGAAGATCCTAACAATACCCAGGACAGCTATATCACAGCCTCAGAATACCAGCTGCAGATAACAGGAGATCCCAACAATACCCAAGACAGCTGTATCACAACTTCAGAACACCAGCTGCAGTTTATAGAAGATCCTAACAATACCCAGGACAGCTATATCACAACCCCAGAATACCAGCTGCAGATAACAGGAGATCCCAACAATACCCAGGACAGCTGTATCACAACTTCAGAATACCAGCTGCAAATTACAGGTGATCCCAACAATACCCAGGACAGCTGTATCACAACCTCAGAACACCAGCTGCAGTTTATAGAAGATCCTAACAATACCCAGGACAGCTATATCACAACCCCAGAATACCAGCTACAGATAACAGGAGATCCCAACAATACCCAGGACAGCTGTATCACAACTTCAGAATACCAGCTGCAAATTACAGGAGATCCCAACAATACCCAGGACAGCTGTATCACAACCTCAGAACACCAGCTGCAGTTTATAGAAGATCCTAACAATACCCAGGACAGCTATATCACAACCCCAGAATGCCAGCTGCAGATAACAGGAGATCCCAACAATACCCAGGACAGCTGTATCACAACTTCAGAATACCAGCTGCAAATTACAGGAGATCCCAACAATACCCAGGATAGCTGTATCACAACCTCAGAATACCAGTTGCAGGGTACAAGAGATCCCAACAATACCCAGGACAGCTGTATCACAACCTCAGAATATCAGCTGCAGATTACAGGCAATCCCAACAATACCCGGGACAGCTATATCACAGCCTCAGAATACCAGCTGCAAATAACAGGAGATCCCAACAATACTCAAGACAGCTGTATCACAGCCCCAGAATACCAGCTTCAAATTACAGGAGATCCCAACAATTCCCAAGACAGCTGTATCACAACCTCAGAACACCAGTTGCAGGGTACAGGAGATCCCAACAATAAGCAGGATGTCTGTATCACAGCTTCAGAATACCAGTTGGACATTATAGAAGATCCCAACAATACCCAGGACAGCTATATTACAGCCTCAGAATACCAGTTGCAGGGTACAGGAGATCCTAACAATACCCAGGACAGCTATGTCACAGCCTCAGAATACCAACCAGAACCTTCACAAAGTGCTAAACAGTGGCTCATACCTCTACTGGGTCCTGAACTCAATACTAGAACTCTAATAGATTACTATAATCCCTTAGCTCAGGTTGAACAGATCTCTGACCCTCACAGTAAGATACATTCTGGGCTCCAAAACCAGATCCAGACTGTGCAGAATAACAAAGCTACATGGTGTTTAAATTACATGAAACCTCCCATCATTGAAGGTGGGACAGTTCCTATTAAAATTGTGAATTACATCATCACTTCCATTCCCCAGGAGACAATAAAAAATGACATCTGTAAGCAAATTCTTCTGCGGAGGATGCACAGAGGTACTCATCAATTTACTCATCTATTATGTAGTTATAAGGTCTGCTTATCTTGTGCCTCTTGGATCCCAAATGGCTGTTTCCATGGTCATGCAATGAAATATTCTTCTCAAGCACAATTGCTAGCCATACCATTACCTGTGCCTGGTTCTTCAGAAGAGATGGGAGTGAAATTTGTTCTTCAAATTCCTCATTCAAAGGCAGAATCCATTTCTAACACTGAATACCCAGACTCTAGTAAGCTCAGTCCCTCATGCAATTCATTTGACTGTCCATCATCACAATCAGAAGCCATGCCTGCTAAGCCATCCATTTTACAGCTGCCAGCTAAGAGTTGGATCAACTTAATGTTTGACACTGATTACCAGAAATGGGCAAGAAAAACATCTAGTTCATCCCAATTTAGAGAGAAAATGCCCCTGAAGACTAATACCACTAGTCAGCAGTCAAGGAACTATAAGAGATTTGTGAAATCTTTCCTATATAAATTTCAGAGAAAAGAGGAAAATTAAACAGGCAAGTGAATCCTCTATGCATTTTGTTTTGTGTGTCACTTATTCTTTTCGCTTAGAGAAACAGGAAACCTACAGAATTTAGGAAGAGCCAAGTATGCACTCATACATATGCCGTGAGATGATTCTCCATGTCCCAGATAGCCTTCTCTCCTTCCCAACTTTTCTCTTTTGACTCCTGCAACATCTAGTTTTCTACGTGTTTAGTGAACAAAGTCTTCAGTATTTTCAAATCATTGTGACTTCTCTGCAATATGTACTCCTTCTTTGTAAAGAGAATCACAAAGCTGCCAGGTAATAGATAATAGTAACATATTAAATATACTAATATATTATATGATCTTGGTAATTATTAAAGACAAAAGATTCCATCACATAATGCCCAATTTTTTGTTGATTAGTATTTCCAAAGGCAAACATGTGAAACTAAGTAGTAAATGGTTGAGCTTACATAAAACGTTCACTTTTGAAAAAACTGCTGGGTAGAGAATTATCTTCCTTTATCTTTCCCCACTATTTTCCTGTCTCACATGAAAAGATAGCCCTTCTTTAAGGAAACTCCCTCCATGTGTTCCTTTGATCCCACTCCATCCTATCTTCTCCAATATTGTTCCCTCAATCAACCCCACTCTGATCTTTAATCTCACTCTCAAATAACTCTCCCTTCATTGAGATTTTCAGTTATAATCTCCATGCAGAGGAGTAGCAGATCTACTTATTCAGTACTAATATCTTTACTGACCTCTTAGAGTCTTGCATCTTCAACTGCATCTCAGCAATTAAACCAAATGTTTTATGAACATCTTAAAAAAATTTAGTTCCAAATACTCTCCTTTCTTCCACCCCTCCCCCACTTATTAAGAAGGCAAGATGCAACTATTCCTATTAAAAAAACTTAAAAGAACAGATATAAATGGATTTTTCCTTAAAATAAGTATATACCAAAAACCACCAACAAGTTATCTGTGATGAGGATACGTTTAAAGCCTTCCCTTTAAGATCAGGAAATGCTAGTAATAACAATGAGGAGAAAAAGAAATTTAAGGAATCAGAATAGGCAAAGAGATAATAAAACTTTGCACAGACAATATGATGGTATATGTGGTAAATCTTATAGATTCAACTAAAAATTAGTTGGAATTATCAATAATTTTAGGAAAGTAGCAGGGTATAAAATAAACCCACATAAAAATGAGCATTTGTATATATCACGAATAAAGTCATGCAAGAAGAGATTATAAGAGATCAACCATTTAAAATAATCATAATAGATAGAATAAAATACCTACAAGATTGGGGGAAGGGGAAAGAGAATAAGCATTTCTTATTTTCTTTCTGTGGTTTCTACTATGTATAAGTTTCTGTCCTAAGTGCTTTACAAGTATTATTTCATTTGATCCTCACAATAGCCTTAGGAGGTAGGGACTATCATTATCCCTGTTTTTCAGTTTAAAAAAGGGAGGCAGACAGAGGTTAAATAACTTGCCCAGTATTCCACAGCTAGTAAGTGGTTATGGCAAAATTTGAACTCAGTCCTTTCTAACTCTAGGCCCAATACTCTACCCACTGTGGCTCCTAGCTTTACTCTTCTTTTGAAATACCTCATTTTCATTAATCAGTAGTTTTTGGTATGTATTTTGTGAGTATGTTCCAACTTCCTTTACCTTTAATAAAATATGCATATTCTAATTTTTTTCTTCATTCTCCTAGATGTTAGGAATCCTGAGCTGATTTTTTTCATAGCTAAAAGCTTTCTACTGGATGCTTGCAAAATTGGCAATGCCTGGCATTAAAAATCTGACATTTAACCACTTTGGAACTTTAAGCCTGGGGGTTTTCTTCATCAGCAATTTGTGAATTGTATCACTTAGACTCAGGCATCTGTTTTAAACACTCTAGAACAATTCTCTTATGTTACTTTCTACTGCCTCCTGGGTTTCCTTTACATGCTATAATCAAGAATCCTCTTGGGTCCCACTTACAGGTTCCAGACCTTGCCTTAGTTTTGTTAAATTTAATTGTGGTTGAGACTGAAATATATTAATTAGGTGGTCGCCAGGGATTTAATTTCTAAATCCCAAAATGAATGACTGAAGTAAAATGAATTTATGGTAGTTTTATTTACAATAGAGGGAAGATATTAATAGGAATGATGAGAAGAGAGAGAGAGACAGAGAGACAGACAGAGAGAGAGAGAGAGAGGAGACAGAGACAGAGACAGAGAGATGAGACAGAGAGACAGAGAGAGACCAAGAGGAGAGAGAGAGACAGAGAGACAGAGAGAGAGAGAGAGAGAGAGAGAGAGAGAGAGAGAGAGAGAGAGAGAGAGAGAGCACGAGAGAGCACGAGAGAGCACTCTGGCTTCCTTTGATACCAGTTAGAAATTCTAATCCCCAGCCAGGGGAAGAGAGTCTCAAGATGATGGGTCTTACCTGGAGGTTTCCAGAAAGGCGGGGTCACTAAGTCAGCCTTTCACTCACCAACTGAGGTCTGAGGTCTCCTGCACAAGTTCCTCCAGGGGTCCAGTTCCTCCAGTCCAACTCTGAGTCAGAGATCCTCCATCCAACTCAAATCTTGAATTGAATATCTTCTTCTGGCCTCTGATCCTCTTTTTAAAGATCTTTTCCTCTTGTGTCACCTCCCTTAAATTTCATGTCTACCAATAACAGCAGACATTTTTCTCCAGGACTGCCCACTCTTTAGTTCACACCTTCCTTGGTTAGATTTACCTTTTGGGTTACTTAACACCTTTTTTGGTTAGTTCACCTTTTGTAGTTACTTAACACCTTTTTGTAGTTAAAATGGGTAGATCTACTTAAAATATTGAGTTATCACCTTTTGGGGATTCAAATCTAAAAATAGATTGTGGATTACAATTCAATCTTTCCAATAAAGGAAGAGCTATGTACCTTCATTGTTACAATCAGGTGATTATAATTTAATCTTCACAATAAAGGAAGAGGGAAGTATTTTCATTGTTACAATCAGGAGATAGCTAAATCAAATCTTCATGGTCTCCTCAATTTAGTTTTTTCCTCCTTATTATTCCTTTAGACTGCTTCAGTCCATGCTATCCAAGAGAAGCTAATCATTTGAATCCATGACTATATTATGATATTAATGAGTTTTAAGGTATTGGAACACCATTTCCCTGTCTTAAAAGCTCAGAAATCAAGGAATCTAGAGGAAATGGTCTACATTAAGGTCTCAACTTCGTAACTTTTTCAGGCTGAGTTGGGGAGTTGTCCTGGCCCTAGCTGAGTCTTTGGGAAGGATTGATGGATTTTATCCCGGGGCCAGAGAGTGGTTGCAGGTGGGCTAGCAATAGATGATACCATCTGAAATCTAATAGAGTGTAACTGAGAAATAACAAAATTAGTGAGAGCCTTTAGGAGACAGTGACCAAAAATCAGGTGGAAGAATATTATCAATTAAGGAATCAGTAGGGCATACAAGATGAAAAACAAACAGGAACTCCATGAGGATCTCAAACTTGTAGGTATCCTTTCCTTTGGCACTTTGGGTGCTCACAAGATGATACAGATCCTTGGGAGAGCCTGCAAGAAACTCTATCAGTATGAATTAGATTTGTCCCACCCTTCCCGATAAACAAATTAGTGAACCTCCAACCTCCCTTTTTGAGGAGAGAGGTGGAGGTGAAATATCACGCCAGCTGAGGTCTATTCTGGCTTAAGGTGTCACCATCCTGATCTTAAGTCCTGTCCTAATACAGAAGAAATGAGTATGCAGATACAATAATACAGAAAGCAAAAATGATACAATGTCTATTAACAACATTAACTAACATTGGGCTTCTTTGCAACATAGCTCTACACAACCAAAAGAACATGGAAAGAATAACTAGTTGATTAGAATCAGAGTAACCTTTCATAAAAAAATTGCTTAGATTCACAATTATGAGAAAACTCTTCACATCAATCTTTAGATATAACCTAGTTGGTGACAGCAAACCTATTAGAGACTAAGTGTACAAACCAAGTGTCTGTGCCTAGGGAGCAAACACTCCCATGGAACTACTGGTTAAAGGGGTGAGGGATATCCTTAGGCATGCATGGGGGGACAGCCCACCCAGGCTTCCCTGTGGCTCTCTAGTAACACACTGGCAAACTCTGTGCTGCAGCAAGGGTGAGTGTGCCCACAGACATTGGAGACTGGTCTGTAGTTTTCTTTCTTTGTTTTTGACCTGCCTGGCTTTGGAATCAGTACCATATTTGTGTTATAAAAGGAATTTGGTAGAATTCCTTATTTGTTTATTATGTCAAATAGTTTGTATTGTACTGGGATTAGTTGTTCTTTGAATGTCTGATAGAATTCACTTGTGAATCCTTCTGGCCCTGGGGAATTTTTCATAGGGATTTCTTTGATGGCTTATTCAATTTCTTTTTCTGATATGGGATTATTTAAGAATTATATTTCTTAGGGGACAGCTGGGTAGCTCAGTGGATTGAGAGCTAGGCGTAGAGATAGGAAGTCCTAGGTTCAAATCTGGCCTCAAACACTTCTCAGCTGTGTGACCCTGGGCAAGTCACTTGACCCCCATTTCCCAGCCCTTACCACTCTTCTGCCTTGGAGCCAATACACAGTGTTGACTCCAAGACATAAGGTAAGGGTTTTAAAAAAAAAGAATTATATTTCTTCTGTTAATCTAGGCAATTTATATTTTTTAAAATATCCCTATCACCTAGATTACCATATTTATTGCCATATAATTGAGCAAAATAGTTTTTAATAATTGCCTTAATTTCCTCTTCATTAGAAGTGAGGTCTCCCTTTTCATCTATGATACTTTAAATTTGGTTTTCTTCTTCCCTTTTTTTTATTATATTGACCAGCATATTGTCTATTTTATTTGTTTTTTTTTCCAAAATACCAATTTCTAGTCTTATTTATTAATATAATAGTTCTTTCACATTTAATTTTATTAATTTATCCATTAATTTTTAGGTTCTTTAATTTCATTTTCATCCAGGCATTTTTAATTTGTTCACTTTAAAGTTTTTAATTTGCATGCCCAATTTGTTGACCTCTGTCCTCCCTAATTTGTTAATAAATGAACTCAAAGGTATAAATTTCTCCCTGAGTACTGCTTTGGCTGCATCCCATAGATTTTGAAAGGATGTCTCATCATTGTCATTTTCTTTAATAAAATTATTAATTGATTATATGATTTGTTTTCAACTGATTTTGGAGAATCATATTATTTGATTTCTAATTAATTTTTGATTTGTCTCCCAATGTACCCATACTAACTAATTTTATTGCATTATGAACTGAAAAGGTTGCATTTATTATTTCTGGTTTTTTGCACTTGTTTGCCACATTTTTATAACCTAGTACATGGTCAAGCTTTGTGAATGTATCATATGCTGCTGAAAAGAAGGTATATTCCTTTTTTCCCTATTTATTTTTCTCCACATATCTACTAACTCTAATTTTTATAAGATTTCTTTCACATCTCTTACTTCTTTCTTATTTATTTTTTGGTTTGATTTATCTAGATCTGATAGAGGAAGGTTCAGGTATCCCACTAGTATAGTTTTACTATTTCCTCCTTCAACTCCACCAGTTTCCCCTTTAGAAATTTAGATGCTATACCATTTGGTGCATATATGCTGATTACTGATATTTCCTCATTGTCTATACTGCCTTTAATCAGGATGTAATTACTTTCCTTATCTCTTTTAATCAGATGTATTTTTACTTTGGCTTTATCAGATATCATGATTGTAGCTCCTGCCTTCTTTATCTCAGATGAGGCCCAATAGATTTTGCTCCAGCTTTTTTCATTTACCCGGTGTTTGTCTACCTGCCTCATGTATATTTCTTTTAGACAATATACAGTAGGATTTTGGTTTCTAATCCACTGTGCTATTTGCTTCCATTTTATGCATGAGTTCATCCCATTCACATTCAGAGTTATGATTGCCACTTGTGTATTCCCCTACATTTTGATATCCTCTCCTAGTCTTGCCTTTTCTTCTTTCGCTATATCCTTTTAAACCAGTATTTTGCTTTTAATCAGTCCCCCTAATCCCCACCCTTATTATACTTCCTTTTCTGCCCCCTCCCTTTTTGTTCCCTTCTTATTTTTTTAGGGTATGTTAAGTTCCCTACCTCTCTCTCTTTTCCTGACTTTGGGTACTCCCTGTCCCACTACCCCCCCACCTTAGTTTTTCCCTTTTCACTTTCTCTGTAGGGTAAGATAGAATTCAATGCCCCAATGTATCTAGATGCTCTTCCCTCTCAGAATTGATTTCACTGAGAATAAGATTTAAGTATTATCTATTAAGTACTCTCTTCCTCTCCTTCTTATAGTAGTATTCTTCCCTTCCCCATCCCATGCACCTCTTTGAGTGATATAAATCATCCTATTTTTCTTATTCCTTCATGTTTCTTTTGGTGCCATCTTCTATTCCCTCCACCTTTTTCTTTTTTGCATGTCATCTTAGAACTACTCATTACCCCAATCTCTACCTATGAATGATTCTTCTAATTACTACAATAGTGGATATAATTTTTGAGAGTTACAAATAACATTTTTCCATATGTTAATATAAACAATTTGATCTTATTGAAGCCCTTAAAGAAGAACATTTAAATTAAAATCTTTTTTCTTTCCCCTCTTTCTTATTTACCTTTTCATATTTCTTTTGATTTTTGTGTTTGGATATCAAACTTTCCCCTTAGTTCTGGTCTTTTCTTTACAAATACTTGGAAATCTTTTATTTTGTTGATTGCCCATACTTCCCCCTTGAAGTATATAGTTAGTTTTGATGGGTGGGTAATCCTTAGTTCCAATTCTCTTGCCTTTCTGAATATCATATTCCAAGCCTTGCGGTCCTTTAGTGTGGGAGCTGTCAGATCTGGTGTAATCCTTATTGGTGCTCCTTGATATCTGAATTCCTCATTTTGGCTCCTTGTAAAATTTTGTCCTTAGCTTGGAAGCTCTTGAATTTGGCAATTACATTCCTGGGAGTTGTCTTTTCAGGATTTAGTGTAGAGGGTATTCTATAAACTCTATGAACTTCGATGTCTATTTTGCCTCCTTGTTCAAGAACATCAGGGCAGTTTTCTTGGATTATTTCTTGTAGTATGATGTCAAGATTTCTGTTTATTTCTGGGTTTTCTAGTTGAGCAATGATTCTCAAGTTGTCTCTTTTCAATCTGTTTTCGAAATCATTTCTTTTCTCAATGAGATATTTCATGTTTCCTTCTATTTTGTCAGTGTTTTGACTTTTATTAATTCTTGCTGTTTAGTGAGATCATTGGCTTCCAATTGCCCAATTCTGGTCTTTAAAGACTGGTTTTCTGCTATAATTTTTTGATTTCCCACTATAACCTTTTGATTTTCTTTTTTTGGTTTGGTCTGTCCTTTTCATGACTTGCAGCTGTTTAATTTTGGTCTCCAGTTGGGAGTTCCTATCTTTTAAACTGTTATTTTCTTTTTGAACTGTTTCCCACTTTTCTTGCCAAAATTATTCCATCTTTCTCATAAGCTCCTACTTAAATTCTTCAAGAGCTTGGGGCCAAGTTTCATCTTTTTGGAAGGTTTGGATGTGTTTACTTGTTTGTCATCTTCTGCTGTTTCCTCTGTAGTCTGGAATTTTTTTCACCATAAAAATTATCCAGGGTCAATCTTGTTCTCAGTGTTTGGAAGTTGTTTTTCCTGGGCATTGTTTGCCATCACTATGCTGGTTTTTCCTTCACTTTCCAGTCAGAAGTCTGAGTGAGGAGGGCAGGCTCTTTGTGTATGGAGCTAAGGTGGTTTTTGCCTAAGACCTCCTCTTGAGTCTCCACAGCTTCTACAGTGTGCCGCCCTTCTCTGTGCTATCTCTGCATCCAAGGTCCATGCTCTTCAGACTGCTGGAATCTCAAATCTATTTGCTCTCAGGGATAGGCCCTTGGTGGTGTTAGTCAGCTGACAAGGATCTAGAGGTGCCCTTTACTCACTTGCTGATTCTATTGCACTGGCTCTGACTCTGACTCTGTAGGTGGGGTTGGGGGAGGGTTGATCGGCTTGTGTTTTGTTGGAATCTATTTCACCCTCTTATAGTGTGGAAATGCCCAAATCCCATGTAACTTCAATGTTGCACCATACTGTGGAGTCCCTTTGTTCATATAGATTTAGGTTTTTTTTTTTTTTGTCTTTTGAAGTAGTCTGTATAGGTAGGTGATGCGGCGAGGAAGAGTGCTACTTCTACACTGCAACCATGTTAACCCAGAAGTCCCCTAAAAAGCTATTTTAAAAAATGTTCCTTGCTATACATTTTCCTTAATAGATGTAACTCTGTGACTTGTGACACAAGATATTGACATTATTTAGTGGGTAAAAGAATTTATCTGTGATGATATACTTAAATTTATAGTCCAATATTTTTGCCAATAGATCAACATGATAATTATTGATAACAAATAAAGATCAGGTCCCTATACAAAAGTAGTTCCATATTTCCCTCCTGGATGGGAAACTGTCAAAAGTAAATGCCACACACACACACACACACACACACACACACACACACACACACATGTATATATGTGGTTCACAACTTAAAAAAATGTTTTGAAAAATAGCCTTTGTAAAAGAAATCATCAAAAGGTTGGCCAACATTCTATGGAATTTCCCCCCTCTGATCAAGATAATCTGTTACGATATGGCATCTTTGAGGGTCTGATCATAGAAGGATATGTGGAGAGTATGCACACACTAAAATAATAAATTATTTGAAATACCAAAGCATAGGATCATGAACATCATTGAAGAATAAGTCAGTTTATCAATCAATCATTGGGCTTTTACCAAGTCATATTGGAAAGGAGATATTCACCTCCTGCTTCAAATTCAGATATTAAGAGACAGTGAAGCTGGAAAGTGAGGGAAGAATGAGATGAACATAGCAACATTTTTCATTGCATATATCCATGAAGGTATCTAATTAGCATTCTTATAATGCTCCAAATATTTCTCTGCCTGAGCAAAAAGAAAGATGGAGACACACACTTCAAAAAATTAAACTATCATTTAATTTTTCCCTCTTTGCAATCTCTCTAAGAGGGATTTTACATTTCTTTCATGTTTCATTGGCTCTTCCCTGGTGCTATAGTTCTTCAAGTGTGAGTTTCTTCTAAATGCCTCTGAATTGGTAGATGTACTTCTTTCCCATTGCTTATTATCAGTGTCAAATATAATTTTGGAAGAGTGAACCCTTGGAGGTACCTGTTGGAAAGTAAGTGATTCTTCTGATTGAGATTGTGGATATGACTTCTTATTGAGAGAATGAGTATGGTGTGGGATGGTGGCTTCAGTTCGAGGTGAAGGATATGTAGATGAAGGACTGTAGTGTTGGTCAAAATCAGAAGCGTAGCATGTCTTTGACTGGGGAATTTGAAGAACAAATTTCACCCCCATCTCTTCTGCAGAGCCAGGTACAGGCATTGGTATGGCCAACAAACGTGCTTGACAAGAATATTTTGATCCATGACCATGGAAACAACCATTTGGGGCCCAAGAGGCACAAACTAAACAGACTTTATAACCACATAATAGATGTCGAGCAGATCGATCCATGGACCCTCTCATCCGCCTCAGGAGAATCTGCTTACGGATGTCACTTTTCATCTTTTCCTGAGGGATGGAACTGATGATATCATTCATCGTATTAGTAGGGACAAGTCCACCCTCAATGGTGTATGGTTTGATGTATTTTAAAGACCATGTGGCTTTGGTATTTTTTACATTTGGGATCTGGTATTGGAGTTTAGTTTGAATCTCATTATGGCAATCAGAGCTCAGTGAAACCTTGGTTTTGGGAATTCTGGGCTTGAGCACATGATCTGGTAGAGATTCACACCGTTGCTTGTCCTCTGTAAATGCTGACTTGCATTTTAGGGCTGACCTATCCATGCCTCGGGTATTTTGGGGTTCTTCTGTAGTCTTGGCTTGTTGATCAAAGCTTTGTGAAGTGGAAGCTTGGCAGGTCATCCTAGGACGACCTGGGCTTGATTGAGCCCGTTTGTGCTGGTATCTTGGAGGTGTGACCTGCTTGAGCTGTGAAAACCTTTTTTCCCAATGTTCAAGTAATGACTTACTAGAGCCCTTGAATCGGGCATCTTGTACATCCTTGGAATGGAACTCAGAGCCAGGCGTTGTAAGTCGATGGTGAGGCAAAAGTGGGGCCTTGGAGTTGGGAACAGGTAGAGGTGGAGTTTGGTGGTCTAGGGTTGGTGTTTTTTTCCGTTGATCCATGCCTACTGGCTGTATATCCAGGTGATCGAGGCCTCCTCGAGGAATTTCCCTTGCATTCGTGTTTGGTACCATCTTGACTCGTTTATCAGGAATTTGGAGCGGTGTGTCCCAGGAGTCAGAGGTCAGTTGAATTTCAGTCCAGTGATCCGTGACCCACGGAACTGTGGTTTGTTGAGTCAAGCTCAGTGGAGCATTATTACAATTGTTTTGAGACAGTGCAGATATATTCTGTTGGGTCAAGTTTGGTGTCAGTTCATCCTGGTGGTCTAGGCCTGATGGAATTGCAGAAACTCTGTCAGAGCTTTGTTTAGCGGGTGCTTGGCCAGTATAATGTGTGGTATTATTACAGTTGTTTAGAGACAATCCAGATTTGCTATGCTGGGTCAGGTGCAATGGGAATTCATCGCGGTCTAGGGCTGATGGAATGGTGGGAACTCTGGCAGAGCTAAGTGTAGATGTCGGTTGGCAAATATAATTCAGGGCATTGCAGTTGCTCAGAGCCAATGCAGGGGTATTATGCTGGGTCAGATACAGTGCGAGCTCATCATAGTTTAGGCCTGATGGAATTGCCGAAGCTTTGCCAAAGCTTCGCGTAGGGGCTGCTTTCCTGTGATACTCCGGGACGCTCTCCTCGTCTTCATTTGAGCCTGATGAAGTGCCATACTCGCTGTTAGCATGTGGTTGAGGTACGGCCCAGTAATTGTTCTGTGGCAGGGCCTTCACCCATCTGGAGGTTGCTGATGACTTCATCTTGTGCTGCAACCCAAATGGCCTCTTAGCATGGTGTTCCGAGCGTGGTGGAGCTCGCAGGGTAGCGTGTGGCTCTGACGGTAAGCTGGTCTGATGGTCAGGGCATGAGCGGGCTGGAGAGGCGTGCCAGTTGTATGCAGGGGGTGGCGCTGAGGGCTTTGCCTTGTCCTGCAGCTTGATGCCTGATGATTTCATGGTGACAGCTTTCCCCAGGATGATGAGGCTAGGCGTGGGCGCAACATAGGGTTTGGAGCTTGGTGAGCCTGCATTCGCGACCTTGGAACGGTAGTTGCATCGTATTGAGGAGACGGCACCAGCCCTCGCGTGGGGTACAGGGCTTCTTAAAGACGCTATTAACCTGGAGGTATAAATAGATGGCTTTGGCGTTGGAGCTCTGACCCAGGGCTTTGAGCTTGAAACGGCCACAGCTGTGGCCTTGGACCAGGGATCAAGACAGGGTAATGGCGCCACGTGGGCTCGATGCTGGTGGTGGTCTTCTGCCAGGAGGGCTGTGGCTCTGACCTGGTATCTGGGATGCGCCGAAGCCTGGGTTTCATAACTGAGGCCAGCTGATGGTGCCGCTGCTACCTTGGTCTGGGCGTAAGGGCAGGGCAGAGCCCCGTCTTGGTGGTCAGCTCTTGATGTGGACCGCTGATGCTGACTGAAGCGCAGTAACTCCTCATTCTGATAGTCACAGGCCTGTAAAATCTTAGGAAGGTGTTCAGGACCCGATGGCGTCTCCACTCGTGGGGAGGGGTCCGGTGGAGCTTCATACAAGTTCAGTGAGCTGCTGAGAGGTGCTTTGAATGGCTCTGCTTGTAGCAAATCCACAGAGGTCCTGGCTCTGTGCTCCGGATAAAGTAAAGGCAAGACAGGGGTCCCGGCACGGCGTTTGTGACCCAAGGAGACGTTTGCCGGGCTTTGGTGGTGAAGATGGGAGAATTTTTCAGCCTCTGTCTTGGAAGCATGGGATAGTTGAACAGGCGCCACTCTTGGATGAGGAAGGTCTGATAACTTGCTTCTTAATTGTTGATATTTGATATAGCTGATACGATCGGGCTTCTGTTGTTGGCTTCCTTCACGTGGCGGTGCAAGTCGGAGAGAGGGATATGCTACTAACCGTGACTTTTCCTGACGGCCTTTTGGAGGGAAGTGTACCAGATTTGCTGATGAGGAAGAAATTAGGGGTAAAAGAAAGAGGAAAACTACACATACAGAATATATAGAAGAGGAAACTGGGAAATAGTAAGTAGTAGAGAAGATGGCAAATGCCTAACAATACGAATTTCATGTAGCAACTTATCGTTTCTAAGCATTCTCCTAAACATTATTCCCTTTTCTAAATTCCTACACAATGCCAGGAGGGATCCGGGGCTCATTAACTCACATTTAATATATGTTGAAACGGAGGCACAGGGAGATGTTTCAAAGGTTTTACACTAGTAAACTATGAAGTCAAGTCCAGAATATGGAAGAAAACTTGGCCAGAATTGGACATGTGATTGAGTCAACGCTGGAATTCACAGGACTTCTCGTGTAAAGGTCCCCTCCTCATTTGACTCACACACTCACTCTTCTAGAATAATGAATCATCACTTCTCTGCCATTCCATTCAATCTCTTCCACTCATCTATGAATAACTTAGGTCTGACTTTGGCGTCCTTCTTCTCCCCCATCCCTCCAACATTCACCACAGACATACACACTCAATAAGCTCCAGTTAGCCTCTGTTTCCTTCCGGATGACACATAAAGACTTCCGTTTGGAATTTGAAATCCTTCACCAGTCAATTGCTTCCTCCCTCTTCCATCTTACATTTGACCTCCTCCCCCTCCCTTCCATGTGCTACATAATCCTTCTTCGTTGGCCCACTTGCTGTTTCTTGACAAGAAGGCACTCCATCTTCCACCTGAGCCTTGGCCTTGGATACTCTTCTCCCCGTAGTATTCTGAATCTTTGCCTCCACTGCTTAGTTTTCTTGACTTTCCCTCCCTGGCTCCCTACTGCTAACGCCTTCTATCTGAGATTACCTTCCATTTACTCAAAGTACACCTGGGTGCTCTCTCCCCTCTCAGAATTTTGGCCAGGGACTTATTTTTGGCCTTTCTTTGTTTGTGACTGGCACATAAATGTTAAAAGCAGCTAAGTGGCGTGATGAATTGGGCAGTGGATCTAGAGTCACGAAAATCTGAGTTCAAATCCAACCTCAGTCATTTATTAGTTATAGAACCACTTAACCATGTCAGTCTCAATTTCCTGAATCATAAAATAATAATAAAAATAAAGCACTGATCTCACAAGGTTCTAATGAGGTAATATATTTGTAAATAGTCTAGTGCCTACATAGCTCTTAATAAATACTTCTTTCCTTAATGCTTGTTGACTGACAACATTCTTGCCTACATTGTTTATTTCATATATATATATATATATATATATATTTACATATATATGTTGTCTCAACCATTAGAATGTGAGCTTCTTATAAGATTGGGGTGAGCATGTTCCCTTTCTTTGTGTCTCTAATGCTTGGCACAATGCCTAGAACATTAAGTTCAGTGGAAGAATTATAATAAATGCTTATTCACTGATTTAACAGTGTACCTTTTCTACCAATCAAGTTGATACTAAGAGAACAGGCTCAGGATGAGATGAATAGCAGTCACTAAAAAAAGAATATTCATGGATTCCTAAGAAGAGTAGTCATGATACCTAAGGAAAGAGGTGATTGAGTCATTTGGGAAAGTGTAAAGCCACATTTCTCACCTTTTATTGGAAACATCCATGGTGTTCTTTTCATTATGTAGAATTTCCCTGAGAGAATATTAACAAAGGACAGAGTTAAAGTTGACTCACAAAGGTGATCAATCAAATGATTGTCTTTATAGTTAGTCTTAATTTGACCATAATATCCTTTTATACCTGCTTCCTATTTTTCCTTCATTGTAGTTGCCAATATCTGGCTTTTATGATTATTTCACCTTAGCCCCTTCACATTTAGAAAAGGGAAATTAGACATTAGACTTTAGACCACTATCTCTTCCTCAAGGAGATGTCTGGGATGCACTTTATGGGCTTATTTCAAATGAAAAGAATTGAATTTCATTTTAGATCATTAAAAAATTGTGATGTTGGTTTAGTTAATTAGAAACTTTATTATCACAAAACTAGGAAATAGGATCTCTCCTGAATCAGGGGTTCTGAACCTGATCCAAGGTGGGGTCCATGAACAGAATTCAGGGGACTCTACTTGGTTGAGGAAAAAACACACCTTTATTTCAGATGTGGGTTCAAGTACTATCTTCTGACGCATATTGACTATGACTCTTTGAACGTCATAATCTTATTCTGTTATTGACATCGAAAGTATATCTATATATGTGTGTGTGTGTTGCAGAGAAGTTGCCAAATTTGTATTGGTAAAGGGAGTTTCCTCACCTGAGCCTTTTGAATACTAATGAAATCACCTCTCCAGTTTCTATCTCTATCTACATAATTCTCATCTCAGTTTAAAATCCACTCAGCAACATGAGGAGGTTACATCACAAAATCCTCTGCTGGATAGACCTGGGAATTCAGCAGCACTCAAGTAAACCCAATGCTTCATTCACTCCCCTTCATGAGCTTCTGGGACCAAGAATCAGTCAAAATAGCTGGAGTCAGTATCACCTGAAGCCTAAATAATTCTATTAAAGTGAGAAATCCAGCATGGCAAAGTGACCCTTATGGAAGATAGAACAAGCACAATATGCTCTTTCTTGCTTATGTTCCCCAGGGAATTCAAAGCAGCAGCCTCATGGAGACCTAGTAATGTCTACATTATCAAAATAAAAGCAGGAAACCTTGGAGAAATTTGTCACAGGTTTTTCTTCTTTGTAGGTTCTTGAGGAATATTTGCCAACTTAATAATTAGCAACCTGTTTCTGATGAAACTAGCACAAATGCTGTTTAGCTTTTAGAGATTGGGTTTCTTTCATTTTATGACAGCACCTGTTTCCTGTTTCCCAGGACCTTTACGGCAAACTCTAACCTCTTAAGGATTCTATCTGACCAAAAGAAAATATTTATTTTACATTAGTTTTTCTCCTATTGTTTTAATCTTTTGCTAGTTTCCTCGTACCACTTGTAATTAAATGAGTATATTGGATTATCACAAGAATTACCTTTGGAAATTACTTTTCTAAATCACTTTGGGCTCCACAAAATTCTTCCACAAACTCTGCTAGAAACCTCTCTTTTTTTTCAGGGATAGTTCAAAAGATGCTTTTGCTTACAACTGTAGGAGTGCCATAATTTTTCTGTTCTCTAGCTCCAAAGAATTGTAATCTGAACTCTGTCATTATGAGAATATCTCAAGCACTCTCTTTTTCTCTGACTGTGGAGTGCATACCTCCGACTTTTTCTTTCTTCCATTTCTGTTCCTATGAGAATATTTGTCCCTCAGGACTTCTGGTGACCCTCAACCCCTTTCTCCCCTCCCTAGCCCTGGTTTTGAAGAGCCTCTCACCAATAGGAACGTCAGTAAGAGCAGGAACTAATGTATATCAAAGTCCCGGGAACTTGGACCACTCCACTTCCAGTGACCTGGGAAGTTAAAAATCTCTTCTGAAGAGAAGAATAAAGAGCAATAATATAGTAATCAGTAGAAACAAAGCAATAATAAAGAGTAATAATAAGTAATCAGTAGAAACAAAGCAAGTGAGAAAACAAACAAAAATTGCTTGTCTAGAAAAATAGGAATCTGTTACAAAAGGAAAGTACCCTTGGATGAAGAGAAATCTAGATGTCTACTAAACCACCTATGTATAACAGGACTGGCCTTTAGTCCTTTTTCTCTAATAGGGGGCCTTAAGTCATCACTGACATCACAGAGCCTGAATTATCCTTGGTCCCTAGTGGTAGCAGTCAAGACAGGATGCAATCAGAAGTAAGTCTGTCCTATGCACTCTGCTAGGTCAAGAACATAAACATCTCTCCCTGCTTATTATGTCCTCTGTTAGGCTAGGATCTCCTTGAGGGCAGGGATAACCCTTTGCCTCTTTTTGGATCCCCAGCACTTAGAATAGTTTCTGGCAAAAAGCAGGTGCTCTTCAATTAGAGAAGAAAAAGAAATTGAAGGTATTAAAATTGGCAATGAGAAGACCAAGCTATCACTCTTTGTGGACGATATGATGGTTTACTTAAGGAACCCCAAAGAATCAGCCAAAAAGCTAGTGGAAATAATCAACAACTTTAGCAAAGTTGCAGGATACAAAATAAACCCACATAAGTCATCAGCATTTCTATATATCTCCAACACATCTAAGTAGCTAGAATTAGAAAGAGAAATTCCATTTAAAATCACCTTAGACAATATAAAATACTTGGAATTCATCTGCTGAGACAAACACAAGAACGATATGAACACAACTACAAAACACCCTCCACACAGTTACAACTAGATCTAAATAATTGGAAAAACATTGATTGCTCATGGGTGGGATGAGCTAATATAATAAAAATGATAATCCCACCCAAATTAATTTACCTATTTAGTGCCATACCCATTGAACTACCAAAAAACTTCTTTACTGAATTAGAAAAAAACCATAACAAAGTTCATTTGGAAGAACAAAGGATCAAGGATATCCAGGGAAATCATGGAAAAAATGCGAAGGAAGGAGGCCTTGCAGTCCCAGATCTCAAACTATACTATAAAGCAGCGGTCATCAAAACAATATGCTACTGGCTAAGAGATAGAAAGGAGGATCAGTAGAATAGACTTGTGGTAAATGACCTCAGCAAGAAAGTCTATGACAAACCCAAAGACCCCAGCTTTTGGGACAAAAATCTACTATTTGATAAAAACTGCTGGGAAAATTGGAAGACAGTGTGGGAGAGATTAGGTTTGGATCAACCCCTCACACCCTACACCAAGATAAACTCAGAATGGGTGAATGACTTGAATATAAAGAAGGAAAATGTAAGGAAACTAGATGAACACACAATAGTATACATGTTAGACCTTCGGGAAGGGAAAGGCTTTAAAACCAAGCAAGACATAGAAAGAGTCACAAAATGTAAAATAAATAATTTTGACTACATCAAATTAAAAAGCTTCTGTACAAACAAAGCCAATGTAACTAAAATCAGAAGGGAAACAACAAATTGGGAAACAATCCTCATAGAAACCTCTGACAAAGTTTTAATTACTCAAATTTATAAAGAGCTAAATCAATTGTACAAAAAATCAAGCCATTCTCCAATTGATAAATGGGCAAGGGACATGAACAGGCAGTTCTCAGCCAAAGAAATCAAAACTATTAATAAGCACATGAAAAAGTGTTCTAAATCTCTTATAATCAGAGAGATGCAAATCAAAACAACTCTGAGGTATCACCTCACACCTAGCAGATTGGCTAACATGATAGCAAAGGAAAGTAGTGAATGCTGGAGGGGATGTGGCAAAGTTGGGACATTAATTTATTGCTGGTGAAGTTGTGAATTGATCCAACCATTCAGGAGGTCAATTTGGAACTATGCCCAAAGGGTGCTAAAAGACTGTCTGCCCTTTGATCCAGCCATAGCACTGCTGGGTCTGTACCCCAAAGAGATAATGGACAAAAAGACATGTACAAGAATATTCACAGCTGCACTCTTTGTGGTGGCAAAAAATTGGAAAACGAGGGGATGCCCATCAATTGGGGAATGGCTAAACCAATTGTGGTATATGTTGATGATGGAATACTATTGTGCTGAAAGGAATGATGAACTGGAGGAATTCCATGGAGACTGGAACGACCTCCAGGAAGTGATGCAGAGTGAGAGGAGCAGAACCAGGAGAACATTGTACACAGTGATGGATACACTGTGGTACAAACGAATGTAATGGACTTCTCCATTAGTGTCAATGCAATGTCCCTGAACAATCTGCATGGATCTAGGAGAAAAAAACCCACTATCCATTAGCAGAGGACAAACTGTGGGAGTAAAAACACTGACGAAAAGCAACTGTTTGACTACGGGCTTGAGGGGATATGATTGAGGAGAGACTCTAAATGAACACCCTAATGCAAATACCAACAACATGGAAATGGGTTCGAATCAAGGACACATGTGATACCCAGTGGAATCGTGTGTCGGCTATGGGAGGGGTGGTGGGAGGGAGGGAGGAAAAGAAAATGATCTTTGTTTCCAATGAATAATGTTTGAAAATAACTAAAAAATAATGTTTAAAAGGAAAAAAATAATTGATCAACTTAATGATCAACTATAATTTGGAAGATTGGTGGAGAAGAACCCTACTCATCTCCTGGCAGAGAAATAACACATTATTATGGAGAACAAGAAATTAATTTTTAGATTTGACCACTGTAAGAATGTTTTGCTTAATTATGCTTGTGTAATGTAAGGGGTTCTTCCTTCCTATTTAATGGATGGGAGATGGGAAGGGGAAAAATAATGCTTGATAATTTGTTGGTTCATTTTTTTTTAATTAGAGTGGCCTCTACAGTCACTTTTACCATTAAATTTATCATCCTATTAAAAAAAAATGTGTGTGCTCTTATTAAAGTGCTGATTGATTGATTGAACCTTTAGGTATAGTCTCCTTTTCGACCACTTCCTGAGATCCTTGTATTCAGGCCACAATGAAAAAGTACAAATTCCAAATTCTTTTGTAGTCCTAAATGTGACAAATGAAAATGATAAAGTCAACTCCATTGTAAGCATGTAGCATTTCCATCCATAATGTGTATAATTTTTTTCCTTTGGGATATGGAAGGTAATAGCTAGTATTAACCAATGGAACAACATAAATGAAAATGCATTTTCTCTTCTTGATCTTTTTCAGAAAAAAAAATTCACTTATCTATTGTTACTGTCTGCAACCCACCAAATTGGATGAGGGCATAGCAGGCAAACTTTTATTATGAGTCTCTAGGGTTGAGTCATGGTAATAATAGCCGTATTAATGGTTGTTAAATGACATTTCTACAGACTTAAAGTTTATGAATCATTTTAAAAAAGTTATACATATGATCTCATTTGTCTTCTTGCAGCCACCCTATTGATTCAGGCACTTTTGTATGTGACTTTATCAGCATGTGAAACTTCCCCATGTAGACATTCTGTCCACGGATGTGGATTTGCAAATCTGTAACTTTAAAAGTCACAGAGAGGTAAAGTGACTTACCTTACAGTTACACAATGTATGTCAGAACTCAGGTCTTCCTGACCCCAAGTCCAGCACCAAATGAGATATTCTTACGGCATTTAAGACAGTGCCTGACACATAGTAAGTACTATACAAATATTAGCTCCTCTTTCTCCTCCTCTTCCTCCTCCTTCTTCACTCCCTCCTCCTCCGTCTCCTTCTCCTCCTCCTCCCCCTCCTACCACAGTCACCATCACCACCACCACCACTACTACCACATTAGTTAGGGGATATGATATAGGTGATGAGGCAGCAAAGGTTCTGAAGGAGTTGTGAGAATAGTGTCATAAAAATCTAGGAAGAAGAAAGGATATAGGAGAGCGTGGTTAACAATGTCAAATTCAGCAACAAAAGTCAAGAAATATCAGGACTGAAGATAGACAATCAGTTTTGGCAACTAAATTATCTCTGGAATCATGAAGAAAATAGTTTTAACCGAGAAATGAAATTAGAAGCCAGATTAGAAAGGCAATGAATGTAGATGGCTTATTCTATATATAGGATGGTAGTTTTAGGAAATTATCCAGTATATTAAAGTTGTTCTTTTAGTTTCTTTGTTTTTAAAGGATAGGTTTGGCATAGATCTTTTTGAAGGCTTTGATAAGGAATACCAAGGAATTAAAGATGAATAAGTCACTATAAGATTAAGTCTTTTTTTGAAAAAATAGACAGTTTTTTGCTGTACATTGTTTTAGAAAATAGAGCCAAATGTTTGTGTACACATTGGAGGAACTGGGTAATCAATTGAGACAAACAAAGAATTGAAGAGAGAGGTATATACATAGTGACATGTAATGAGTCACAATTTTAAGGCAAATTATGTGTGTGTGTGTGTGTGTGTGTGTGTGTGTGTGTGTATCTATATCCTTCAGCCGTTTCCTTAGGAGGCAACAGATCTACTTCAGTGATGTTATTAATCCAAACATTTCTAGAAATGTCTATAGAGCCATATAAGAAAATCACATCATTGATGTATAATTGTCCCTCATTTTTAACCTCATAAGGGTAGATGATTAACTTTATTTGCCACAATAAATTGGCCATTTCAAAGGGAAAAAGTGAACTTTTTTTTAAGAATAAAACTTTGCTGTCACTGAATATATGTGTGTGTGTGTGTGTGTGTGTGTGTGTGTGTGTGTGTGTGTTTGTGTATGGATGTATTAAAATGTGTTTGTAATTCCAAATCCAAATCCCCAAATGTCTTGAGCAATGATATCCATCAGTAGAGTCTGTGTAAAGACTGTAAATAAAGGTCTAAATGAATATTCAGAGTAGTTAAGTACTGAAGGATGTTTTTAAAAAGAACATTAATTTATAGTCATACTCCATAAGAGGCAGCAACTTATCTGTAACCATCTGAACCAACATATAGAGGAAATGTATATAGATTGATCATCAGCATCTTGCGACATCTTTGGTAGTCTCCAGGACAGCAGTCCAGATTTTCAAGGAGGTCAGGCTTGATGTTAGTTGATGATCTTGGGCGCCAATTCTTCCTCTTCAGGCATATAGGAATCCTTTGGTCCAGGCTGAAGCTTCTGTTCCTGCAGCCCTGGAGCTCTCAGTCTTAAAGGAAGTACATGTAATTCTTCCTGCATTCCAAAGCAACCTCAGCTCAGAAGAGAACAAGTTTATTATTATTTTTTAAAACTAATTGATTTTTTTCTCTTTTGGGAGCTCATTGTTTTCTGAGTCTTCTTTAATCAGGAATTGAGCTGGCCCAGGTCTTCTGTAGCTTTTGAAAGTAATTGAATACTCTGTTTCCTACTCTTTTGGAAACTCTTCTAGGTAACCATATGTGGAAAAATATTCGTAGCAGTTCATTTTGTGATGGAAAAGAACTGAAAACTAAGTAGATACCATTTTACTGGGATGAACAAATTATATCATTTGAATATGATAAAATAGTACTATGCTATAAGAGGTGACAAAAGAGAAGTTTCAGGGAAACCTGGGAAGAAGTATATGAAATAATGTTGAGTGAAGTGAACAGAACCAGAACCATTTATGCATAAAAATACTGTCAAGACAAACAACTTGAAAGACTTGAGAACCATCTTTCCAGAGGGTCAATAATGAAGCATAATGATAATATTTAACTTTTGTGAAGTGTTTTATATAGGTTAATAACTTGCTTAAATATTCCTCACATGAATCCTATGAAATGGGTGCTATTATTATTCACATACAAGGAAATTGAGGCTGAGAGACATTAAGTGACTTGGCCACGGTTAACCAGCTAATTAAATGTCTGATATAGGTTTTAAACTCAGAAGTTTCTAACTCCAAATGCAGCATTCAATTAATTATGCCACCTATCTGCCTCTGAGCATGCAACCCATTTCATGATTGAATTGTAATATAATGAAGATATGTCTAGATGTTGACTTGGGCCCAAGTTCAGAACCTCAAGCAGCAGGAGTGGGGAAGATGGCTTTTGGCTTATGCTGGTGCTTTTTGGTTCAGTCTCGGTACTGTGGGCTACAATTCCCTATTACTCCAGTGAAACAGACCCTCTCTGCCTACCTTCAAAGTTGTTTTCTGCAGAAAAATTGCTTCACTCTGTCCTTTTTGGTTCTGTCACTTGAGTATTTTTCTGAAGCATTATTTTAGGGTTGTTTGAAGAGGATTCCTAGAAAGGTTCCAGTTTGCTGTGCCTTAACTGTCAACTCTTGTCTCTGCTTCTGATATCACAAAATGAAAAATGATAACATCAGGGCAAAAGAACTGTCAGCAATGTTTCGGTTTCAATTTGGGAATAAGTTGTGGGGCATTCATTCATACATTTAATAATAATTCAGTAAATAATAGGTAAGACACAAAACATATGTGACTATGCCCGGTTTCCTCAATCTTACTGGATTTGCCATGGGATGCTTCCTCTAACTCTTCCAAGTCCTTGGACAATAAAATACATTTGTATATGAGTTACTTGGCATACTCGATTCCCATACATTAGGAATGTCCCAGAGGCTATATAGGATGGGCTCACAATAATACCTACATTCCTAATGCTGCCTAAGAAACTTTGGGTTTAGCTTTATCCTCGAATCCAAAGATCAATGTATTATTTTTTCCACTAACAAGAAAAGGAATCTGTCTACAATTTTATTCACTCAGGCAATACAACAATTAAAAGAAAAAAGTTCACTGGATCAATTGTGGACTATGTACAAGATGCTTGAAGACATGAAGGATAAAATGATCAGAGGGCAGAATTCCCTCTTCCCACAAAACTTATGATCTAGTTTGGATGCCCTGAAGAGGGCATGTGCTGGAGGCATCTGGCTTGTGAGCAGACCGTTGTTAAACTTTCAGTGTGAGCATTAATACCTCAAAAACCTACAGTGGTTCCATATTGATATTTGCTTTATTGTTTTGTTGGTTGCCTAAAATTAGGTATTAGTGATACAAGTTACACTTAAATCATTGACAGCACACTCCTTTACAAACATTGTGTGACCTCAGCAGGAGTGCAGTGGAAGGATCAATGAATGAAGCTTTCACCAAACTGGAAGCCTAGTGACTGTGCGCTAATGATCGCTAGTATTTAGAGAATACTTTAAAGTCTATAAAATGCTTTAAATTCCTTATTTCATTGAATCTCACAATATCCCTCCCTACTTACTGCTAACCAATGACCATATACAGGACAGACAAGCCAACTTAGCTGAAGCATCAAGTCACTCTAGGGAAGAGACAACATGTGCCAGACACCACCATTGCTATCTCCCTTCAGATCTCGTTGGACCAAGACCCTGAACCTACAAGCCTTGAACCACCAGACTTGCTTGCAGATCAAGTCCTACAACCATTATTGAGGGGAGAAATGATAGTGGAAAGGGGGCCATCTTCTTTCTGACAACTTGGAACTACCTCTGCAATAAACAGCAGATAGGGACAAGAATTCTGCAAATTGCAATGCACCCTTTCTTCTACCCCCATTTTTGCTTCAAACCAAGCAACTCCTGTGAAGAAAGGGCCAGCTCTTCCTAATTGTCACCCATCTGCTAAACACAGAGCAGGAAAGCCAGTCTAGGTAAAGCAGCAAGTCATTCTGAGGAAGAGATAGGAGGCAAAATGTGCCAGGCCAAAGTCAAATTACCACCACCTTGATTATTGTCTCCCTTCAGACCTTGATGGGATGGTTCAGGGCTCTAAAACCAAAGAGTCCCGGAAATAGTGACATTAAAGAAGAAATGCTAACATCTATTTTGATGCTACACTTCTAGGACCATGGACTTTCCATCTGACTTTCAGCTGAAACTTTCCTTTTGTTATTGTCTTCTCCATTAGAATATGAGTTCCTTAAGAATAAGGACTATCTTTTCTATTTGCACTCCCATTAGCATAATGCTTTGTATAGAATAAATGCTCAATTTACTTCATTCATTCCCTTATTGAAGATGGAGAACCTATATGAGAAGGGTCACCTTTACTGATATTAGAACTATTTTCAAACATAGTAAAGGACACTTTCTTTATTTTAGAAATAGAATATTTTATTTAATTATTTAATTATAATAAATATTATTTATTTTATTATATTATAATATTATATTACATATAATATTATAAATAAATATTAATTATAATAAATAAATAAAAATATTTAATTAAAAATAGAAATATTTTAGAAATATGAAGAAAGTCTAAAATTATCCTTGTCTGAAGTTTTGGGGCTAATCTGAAAGAGATGACCTACATACGATATCAAATATCCATGAGAGATGAGAGGGACTGCATTAATTATAAGTGATGATGATCAATTAGGGTTCTGATGTAAAGAGTCCTTTCTATGGGATGGACTCTGTATAACAGGACTCAGTCCTACTATAAATATGTGAGGAAGCATCCTAATTTTATCTGTGTTACCAGTGAGAAACATTTCATGAGAATACAGTGTTATCATTTTGAACAGGCATTTTTTTTCTTTTGAAAACTTTTTTTAAGTCTTCCTCAACAGAGGAAGCTTGTCCTCACCTGGAAGTGAGCTGGCCCAAATCTATGAAAAGCCACCAAGATATCTGAAATATAATTGTTTCTTTCTCTTCTTGAAATTCCTTTGGGTGAGAGGCACTTTTGGATGGGGATGTTTGCAGGGGAAATGCAGGATTAGTTACCAAAATGACTTTTTGTTTATGCTAGTCGTGAGCTTTGAAGAAATACTGGGAATTTAGTATATTTATTATATTTCTTAACTCTATTTTACTGCAATTTCTTAAGGAGAGTGTCACAAAATTGTCCATAATATCAAAATACAGTTAATTTCATTCCACTTAAATTAAGAAAACCAGAAAAATCTTTTTAGGGAGTAAAAGTCAGGGGTTGGGGCTGAGCCTGAGGCTATTGATTTTGCTAAAATAATGTGATCTAGAATTATTTAGGAGCCATTCACTTGTGATTCCAAGGGCTGAGAAAAGTTAATATTGTCTAAAAAATATCTATTGAAATTATATTTGAAATTCCTCTTAGATCTTCATTTTTCTTTTTGTTTTTTTATTGTTCTTTAGTTTATTGAATCAATTTCTAATGAAATGTCCAAAGGAAAGTTAACACTAATCTCTTAATCATATGTACCTCCATGTAAATGACTTGATCTGTTCTATTCTATGCAATAGATTATACTATAGGTAAGGAGTGATAAGCAGCAGTGAAGTGGTGCTTGAAGCCAGTGCTTAGTCTTAGGGTCTCAGATATTTTCAGTTATAAAGAGGCTGAGCCTGCACAATATCACAGACTTAGTTCTGGTCCTGGAATCTGACCTTGAGCAAGTCCCATAACTCCTATCTACCTCAATTTCTTCAGCTGTAAAATAAAGATAATAATAATAGCACAGGTGTTGTGAGAAAAAGGGGAAATATTTGTAAGTTGCTTTTTATAAACCTTAATCCTTTGTATAAGTGCCAGTTATTACTCTTATTATTATTATATCTCCTAAAATCTTCCAAGTCAAGTGACCCTCATTGACTTGGTGTGGTCATTAGTCAATAACTTAAAGTCATTACTTCTTTGTCAATATATTTTTAAAGGGAAACTTCAAGGGAGAAATGGAGAGAAGAAAGATGTGTTCCTAAACTGATAATTTTCCTTTTTTCCATCTGGCTTCTGTCATATCTTTCCTTAGCTTTGGTTACTATTCCCCTTGTGAATCTAGGGTCTTACCACTTTTCATGTTTCCCATCTTTCTGCTTCTGAACCTATTTTGTTGATACTAAGAATTAACATAATTCAGGTAAAAGAACAGTGGTCTAGAAATCAGAAGATCTGGGTTCTAGTTTTGACTGCCCTATAATGCTAGATAAATTAATTGTGCAGTTATTCTTTAGTTTGATTATGAGTTCCATAGTTTACCACTTGTCAATACACTCTAAATTGTTTAAATCAATTTTTGTCTCAGTTTTCTGACATCAAATGAGAAGGAAAAAAAAATATATATATATATTCGTGCCTACCTCATAGGGTTGTCTTGTGGCCCAAATACAATGAAAATGATTTGGAAACTGTAAGGTGCAATAGAAATGGATAAAGTAGTTCTGTTACTATATTACTACCGTTCCAGCTATTGTTATCTGTTCCACAGAATTGCTATTAACAATTTATGCTGTATTCATAGTATTTCCATGCCTCCATTTACAGTTTCTTCATCACCAGGTCTGTTTTAATTCCCTGCCAAAAAAAAAAATGTTTTCCTGACCACATCAGAGCTCGTATTCTGCTCTCACATCAAATAGCACCATTACATGAACAGTCCAATGGGATGAGGTGCTGAATGACCAGGAAAGCACCAAGATATCACGTTCTAACCATTGGACCAGGGTTTTGTTATGAACAGGCTTCAGGTAATGGACAAAAGCTATACTCTTCTGCTGCACTGATCAGAAGGCATTAGCCATGCCATTTATCCCATCTTAAGTATTATCCAGGTATGGTTACACCATACACCCGAAAACAACATTCTAAGGTCATCGCCTTGCCTATAATTTCCTATGACAACAATACCAAGATCATTCTTCTGCCTTTACTAAGCAATTAATAATACCTCCAATTGACCCTAACTGCAGGGCATCTCAGTGGACCAAGGATATATATTATATCATTCAGCAGCCCATATTTCTATAACTTACTGATCAATAGGCATGCGGGATGCCCATATCCCAAGACTGATCCAATATTACTATCCTCTCATCAAGAAGATGCATAATTTCCAAGTCCCAAGCACAAGACCTCCGTAACTTGCCAGTTAGAACCTGCAACCATAAGAAGTTGTATTTGCTCCTTTGCCATGCCCCCAGTATCAGCAATGCAGAGTGATAATATTGGATCTGAAACTTTTGGCAAAAATCACATCTAAATCATTACTTTCTTCCCTCTCCGCTCTTGCAATAACCGAACCATTCCAATACTCTGTCCTAAGTCAGCCTGACACATTACATCCCCCTCAATGGGCTGGTGGCTTCCCTCATCATGTCTCAGTTCCCAGGCTACATACACTACAGTATCACAGGGTACCAAACACTGGAACCATTAACAGCCTGGTCTCCAGCCGCGACTTCATCATGTCCAGATTGCTGGGGTACATCTATAGCTTTGCCCTTTGCACGTTCTGATTCTACATCTGAACATCCACAGACGGTAGGTTCATGGACTCATTACGACACTCTGGCCATCCAACTGTACTTCCATGGAGTCAAACCCACAAAGGTGCCACTTCCCCAGGGCTGAAAAACCAAGTTCAGGTTCAACTAGACTCTGATTCCCAGGCCCCCATCCAACAGATCAGAGAGGCTGTGCCATTGTTGTACTTGGCCTTGACACCGAGGGCTCCAATCCACTGACTATGGATTTGTGGGTCCTGACTATGAGGCAAAAGATATACCAGAGTCCAATCTCCAGGCCACCCTCATCACTGAATCCCATCCATCAGGTCAAGTTTTCCCTGAATTCCAACCTTGATCTAGATTTTGACATACAGAGCACCCTTCCACCAGAAAAGGCCCATTTGGAAAATATGTCACTAGGACAAAATCACCAGAGCATATTTCCAAAAGTCCCGGCGTCTCTAGGAATGACTTCCCCAGGAACTGATGATTTGTGCAAAATGCCACTTGGAGCTGAAGGAGGTTGAGATGAAAGAAAAATCCTATGACTCTGAGTATACACTGAAAGTGGGAAATCCTTTCCTTGGACCCTGAACACATGGTGACACTTCCATCAAGTTGTAGCTTCAAGGTCAAAGCTCTAATAAGCTCTGACTTAGTACTAAGATAGGACTAAGCTCTGACAACAAGGATGAGGCTGGTCAGCAACATCAAACCCAAACTGAGCAAACAATACCACCTTTGTGGCATATAAATGACATCATACTTCATATTACTAAGAGAAGCTTTGTCTCTACTAAAACTTTCAATGCCATCATTGGATCCATCTCTCAAAAGAAAATAAAAGATGACACCTATAAGCAGATTTTCCATTGTCAGAAGAAGGAATTTCCCTCTCATTGGAATGGTCAGTACTTGTCATGTTGTTATACAGTATGTTTAATTTGTGCTTCCTGGATTCCAAATGGCTGTCCTCATATTCATGAAATGTTGGTCTAGCGAAAATGTAGCCATAGAAGTAACTGATTCCATTTCAATGGAGATAAATGTGAAAAATTTCCTGCAAGTGCCCCAGAAAATGAATACAATATTTTAAGCCTCCCATATCTAGAAGATAGTATGCTTAACCTGTTTCATGATTCACCTGTCTTCCAGTTCTAGCTCTGTGATTCATTTGCTGCCTTCAAAGGTTACCAGCTTGACAATGTATTTGGAAATAAGCTCAAGGCATGGAGGTCCAAAACAAGAATGGGCCCATGCATAGTAATACCACTGGAGAAGGACAAACGGTCCATGGGACAATTCTCAAAACATTCTTTAAGGAATTTCAAAAGAGAAAAAAGAACAATTAAATGACTATCATTTCTCTTTTGTATGTTTGAAAATTGTATCTGATTTTGTGTATCTTTTATTAGTGTTTTTAGGCAGGGCTAGAATTTATGATGGAATTATATCTAGACCTTTATATAAATTCAGGGGGAAATTTGTATCCTCTTCCACTTCTCTCCCTAGCTTCAGTCTATGACCCTTCAAATGTTCATTTTATAGCAATTAAGTGAATAATTATCTCCTTTCCCATATGGCTTGGTAAGCGATATTTAGGGTATCTTTTAAACTTCATTTCCTACTTCCCCATCCCAAAAACCTTGAAAATAAATTATTCTCATAGCTCTATGTTTTCATATTTCAGAACTATCAAAATCTATGACTTCATTGAAGTGGATATTCCTTATGGAAATATAGTATACCCAGATACTAAGAAGGAACAAATATTACATCAGATCTTGGATAAGCTTCTGGTGATGTCTGTTAAAACTAGTTCTTTGAACCCTCCTTAGTTTTTCTTTTCTTTTTCCTTTTTCTTTTCTTTCTTTTTTATTTTTTTTTTTTTGCTTGACAGACTATCCATCAGATCTGAAGCAGTCTTTCAGAACCCAGGGTTATCTCTAAATCATTGAGACTTCAGATTTAGACTTTAGTGTAGAGTTACTGGAGATGTTATGGTAAGGTTGAAACCCAGGTTTAGAAGGAATAAAATATAGTGAAGGTAGGAGGTTATGATGAGAGGATTAGTTGATGAAAGCAAAACATTTGTGGATGATGGTAAGATCAAAGATATGAATATTCTTCTGTGTGGGCTGTTGTATGGTAAAGGTGTTGCAAATCATGTGAGCTGAGATTGATAAAGGGAGATAGCATCTGTTTGAGAGATTATCTATCTAACTATGTATCTATTTCTTCTTCAGTACAATGTCTCAAAAATTTTATGAAGTTTTATACTTTAGAGCTCTAAACTGCACTAAAACTTTTGGAAAACCCTACTTGTATCTTTATATCTAATCTATATCATGTCTATCTAATATACATCCATATTCATATCCTCCCTCACTCTCAATCCATCCATCTATCCATCCATCCATCCATCCATTCATCCATCCATCCATCCATCCATCCATCCATCTGTCTGTCTTTCTGTCTATCTATCATTTCTCTCTCTGTCTATCTATCTGTTAACAAGCATAATAGCAAAGTTTGAGTAGAAAGGAAGATTGTGAACTTCGTATTAACTCAAAAAGGAGGGGGAATGACCTTGATGGTCATTAATGATCATGAAACACAAATTCAGAGTAGGTGAAATATTCGAAAATGGAATGAATATCAAAGGAAAAGAGACAGGTTGCTGAATGGTGTCAATAACAGAGAAGCTATGAAAATAGTATTTTGAGGAGCAAGGAGAATGCCCTCTTCCTAGCATGAAAGAAGGTTCATCTCATAGAGAGATGGTGGTCAGGGATTTGGTGTCTTCTGCGGAAAGTCAGGCTTCTATGTATGCTGGGAAATAAAAGGAACTAGGTATTGATTGGCACAAATAATGTATCCCATGAAGCAGTTTCATATATTCAAATTTACACTATTTGAAGTTAAAAACATCTAATATAAATTTTGTTCTAGCCCAATGGAACTATTCAGTACAAATTCAAATAATGTGACTATTTTAGGAGAATTTATTATTTGGACTGATTGCTACCTAGATGTATTGAAGGAAGAGGTCTAGAATTATGGGAAGTTAGTTAAAGATAAAACGAGGTTGGTAGAACTAGAGGCAAGGAGAAGTTACAAAGAGACAAAGTCAAACTCGATTTAAGGAGAATATTTCTATTGTTATCTGAAAATGGCAGTCTTAAAGGGTAATGGATTGCTCTTCAATGGACATTTTCAAGGAAAGGCTGGATGGAGTTTTGTCATTTATATTGCAGAGAGGTACCTCTTTTAGGTACAAATGGGAGTCATCCCTTCTAACTCTGTAATTCTACAGACTTATTGTATATTCATTCAACAATATTTCTTTTAATTTTTATTTATTTATTAAAATTTTTTTGTGGTTACATGATTCATGTTCTCTCCCTCCTGTCTTTCCTCTTCACTCCCAGAACTGACAAGCAATTCCACTGGGTTATACATGTAATATTGCTTGATACCTATAGAGTAATTTTTAAAAACCAAAACCCATATAAAAAGTGATAAACCATATGTTTTTCTTCTGTGTTTCTATTCCCACAGTTCTTTCTCTTGATGTGGATAGCATTCTTTCCAATAAGTCTCTCAGGATTGTCCTGGATCGTGCATTACTACTAGTAGCAAAGTGGATTACACTTGATTGTCCCACAGTGTTTCAGTTAACATGTACAATATTTTCCTGGTTCTGCTCATTTCACTCTACATCAGTTCATGGAGTTCTTTCCAGTATATATAGAAATAAAGCAGTTCATCATTCCTTACAGCATAATATTATTCAATCACCATCATATACCACAATTTGTCTAGCCATTACCCAATTGAGGGACACCCCTTCATTTTTCAGGTTTTTTTTTTGCCACTACCAAGAGTGTGGCTATAAATATTTTTGTACAGCCATTTTAAAATTATCTCTTTAGGGTACAAAATTAGTAGTGGTATTGCTGAATCAAAGGGCATGTATTATTTTAAAGCCCTTTGGGCATAATTCCAAATTGCCTTCCAGAATTGTTGGATCAATTCACAACTCTACCAGCAAGGCATTAGTATTTCGATTTTGCCACATCCCCTTCAACATTTAGTATTTTCTTTTACTATCATATTGGCCAATCTTCTAGGTGTGAGGTGGTACCTCAGAGTTGTTTTGATTTACCTTTCTCTAATCAAGAGGGATTTAGAACACTTTTTCATGTGATTGTTGATGGTTTGGATTTCTTCATCTGAAAACTGCCTATTCATATTCCTTGACCATTTGTCAATTGGGGAATGGCTTGATTTTCTTTGACATTTGACTTAATTTCTTATAAATTTGAGAGATTAGACTTTTATCAGAGATTTTTGTTATAAATTGTTTTTGCCCAGTTTGTTGCTTCCTTTTAAATTTTGTTTGCATTGGTTTTGATTGTACAAACCCTTTTTAATTTAATATAATCAAAATTATTCATTTTATATCTTGTAATGTTCTCTATCTCTTGCTTGGTCTTAAATTCTTTCCTTTCCCATAGATATGACAGGTATACTATTCTATGTTCACCTAATTTACTTAAATTTTCTTTCTTTATATTTAAGTCATTTACCCATTCTGAATTGTTCAGAATGAATTTTATTTGTATGAAAAGTGTTTCATAGTTGTGTTCATATAATTTTTGCTTTTGTCTTGGCAAATAGATTCCCAGATATTTTATATTGTCTAGAGTGATTTTAAATGGAGCTTCTCTTTCTAACACTTGCTGTTGATTTTTGTTGGAAATATATAGCAATGCTGATGATTTATATAGATTTATTTTTATATACTGCAACTTTGCTAACACTATTAATTATTTCCACTAGCTTTTAGTTGATTTCCTTGGATTCTCTAAGTATGCCATCATATTATCTGCAAAGAGTGATAGTTTAGTTTCTTCATTGCTTACTTTAATCCCTTCAATTTCTTTTTCTTCTCTAATTGCTACTGCTAGCTTTACAAGTACATTAGATACTTCACTCCTGATTGTATTGGGAAGGCTTCTAACTTATCACCATTGCAAATGATACTTGCTGATTTTTTATTTTATTTTAAAAATTTTATTGAATTAATTTATTTAGAACATTTTTCCATGGTTACATGATTCCAGTTCATTCTCTCCCTTTCCCCCACCCCCCTCCCATAACCAATTCACAATTCCACTGGGTTTTACATATGTCATTGATTAAGACCTATTTCCATATTATTAATATTTGTACTAGGGTGATCATTTGGTCTACATCCCTGATCATATCCCCATCAATCCATGTGATCAAGCAATTGTTTTTCTTCTATGTTTCTATTCCTACAATTCTTTCTCTGAATGTGGATTGCGTTCTTTCTCATAAGTCCCTCAGAATTTTCCTGGATCATTGCATTGCTGCTAGTAGAGAAGTCCATTACATTTGATTGTACCATAGTGTGTTAATCTCTGTGTACAATGTTCTCCTGGTTTACTCCCTTTACTCTGCATCAATTCCTGGAGGTCATTCCAGTTCATATGGAATTCCTCCATTCAATTATTTCTTTGAGCACAATAGTATTCCATCACCAACAGATACCAAAATTTGTTCAGTCATTCCTCAATCAATGAACAGCCCCTCATTTTCCAGTTTTTTTGCCATGACAAAGAGCTTGACTATTAATATTTTTGTAGAAGTCTTTTTCCTTATTATCTCTTTGGGGTATACACCCAGCAGTGGTATGACTGGATCAAAGAGCAGACAATCTTTTAAAGTTCTTTAGGCATAGTTCCAAATTGCTATCCAGAATGGCTGGATCAATTCACAATTCCACCACTTGCTGATGTTTTTATATAAATACTGCTTATTATTTTCAGTAAATATATTTATTATTATTTTCAGGAAAGGCCCTTTAATTCCTGTACTTCATAGTGTCTATATTAGGACTGGATGTGGTATTTTGTCAGAGGCTTTTTTCTGCATTTATTGAGATACTCATATGATTTATATTTGGTTGTTGATATCATTAATTATGTGTATCATCTTCAATACCAGCCTGGTATTCCTATATAAATGCCACCCGGTCATAATGAATAATCCTTATGATGACTTACTGTAGTCTTTTTGCTAGTATTTTATTTAAGATTTTTGCATCTCTGTTCATTAAGAAGAGTAGTCTGTATTTTTTCCTCTGTTTTTGGTCTTCCTGGCTTGGGAATCAGTACCATATTTGTGTAATAAAAATAATTTGGCAATGCTCCTTCTTTGCTTATTTTGCCAAATAGTTTGTATAGAATTGGAATTAGTTGTTCTTTAAATATTTGATTGAATTCACTTATGAATCCATCTGGCCCTAGGGAATTTTTCTTAGGGAGTTCCTTGATGACTTATTCAATTTCTTTTTCTGATATGGGATTATTTAAGTATTCTATTTCCTCTTTTGTTAATCTAGGCAATTTATATTTTTGTATATATTCATCCATTTCACCTAGATTGTCATATTTATTGTCATATAATTGGGTAAAATAGCTCTTAATAGCTGCCTTAATTCATCCTCATTAAGGATGAAATTACCCTTTTCATTCATGATACTGTTAATTTGATTCTCCTTTCTTTTTTTAATTAGATTAACCAATACTTAATCTAATTTATTATTATCTATTTATCTATTTGTTTTTTTTCAAGATGTTAGCTCTATGTCTTATTTATTAGTTCAATAGTTCTCTTACTTATGATTTTATTAATTTCTCCTTGGATTTTTAGAATTTTCAATTTGATCTTTATCTGAGGAATTTTAATTTGTTCTTTCCCTAGTTTTTTTAGTTGCATGCCCAATTCATTGATCTCCTTGTTGGTAATATTCTCACAGATCTTCAAGTTGGG
Organism: Monodelphis domestica; assembly: GCF_027887165.1. Lineage (NCBI taxonomy): Eukaryota > Metazoa > Chordata > Mammalia > Didelphimorphia > Didelphidae > Monodelphis > Monodelphis domestica. The sequence continues at coordinate 247,259,658 of NC_077234.1, forward strand.
GTAAGAAGCATGGGGGTTGGTTACAGGAAGACCAATTCTGTCTAAGAACTGCACAGTCAGCTTCTTAGAGCGGAGGTGAAGTTTATTGGGTTGGAGTCTACAATTTATAGGGTAAATGATGTAGGTAAAAGAAATGGGTAATTTTCATACAGAAACAATGATAGGTAATGATTCACAAGGTGAGGATAATGAACATAGGTTGCATCAATGATTAAAGACAAGTTTTCTATATGCAATTAATATGTCAATGTATGATTGCTCAGCTGGGTTTGGAACCCTTCTGGGGTATTCTGGGCTTATTTCCACAGCCTTGCTGAATAGAAAGCCCCTGATATGTTTAAAAATAAATAACAAGGGGGGTGGAGTCAAGATGGCAGTGTAGAGGCAGCAAAAGTTCAGACTTCTGAAAACCTTCCTTACCGAATACAAACTAAATGCTCCTAGGGGAATGAAAATCAAGCCTAACAACAAGACAGAGCCAAAGAACCCTCCAACTGGACTCAATTCAAAAGGTATGCCCTGCAAAGCCAGAATTCAAGAACACTCTGGTTTAAGGGGATGGAAGAAGGAAGGTCCCAGGACCCTTCCTCTACCTAGAGCGCTAAGCCTCCAGTGGCAGCTGGAACCTCTGGTAGGGCAAAGGCGCTGGCCTGGAGGGAGTACTTTGCAGGCAAAGCTGTGCCAGGCTCAGAGCATTCAACACAGGCAGTGGGGAAGCAATTAGAGAAGAAACGAAGAGTACAGAGCAGGCAGCACTTGCAGCAGCATAGACACTCTATATTGCCCCCTCCTTCCCAAAGTTTTGGCCTCAGGGACCATCCAGAAACCCAGTTGTACGTAATCCCATCAAAGCCTTCAGAGGGCAGGAAAACTCAAGCTCCAACACCCCTCCCCCACAGACTGCTGGACTTAATCCCATCAAATCCTCCAGAGGACAGGGAAGCTTAAGCTCCAGCATCCCTCCCCCACAGACTTTTGTACTTAATCCCATCAAATCCTCCAGAGGGCAGGGAAGCTCAAGCTCCAATATCCCTCCCTCACAGCCTGTACTGAGAGATTTACTGACAATACTCCAAGGGTGAAGGCCGAGAGGAAAGCCCAAAACCATAAAAAAAAAACGTGAGGAGCAAGAGCTCAGGCAACTGCAGGGAGTAAAGAAGGAGTGAATACCAGCAAGCAACAGAAAAAGAAAAAAAGAAATTACAAACAACAGTTTCTATACAGGCAATGAACAAAGAGTAAATAGAATAGAAAAGGATGAGGGAACACCAAGCAATAAAACAGAAAACCCAGTGAATTGGATATAGGCTTTGGAAGAATTCTAAATACAATTCAAAACACAATTAAGAGAGGCTGAAGACAACTGGGAAACTGGGAAAAGAACTTAAAAACCAAGATAAGTCATTTGGAAAAAGAGGCATTTGAACTAAAACAAGAAAAAAAAAAATTGAACTAAAACAAGAAAGCCAAAATCAACCAGCTTGAAAATGAGGCAAAGGAGATGAAAGATGAGGCAAAGGAGATGAAAAATGACCTCCAAAGAAAATCAGACCTGAAGGAGAAGGATGACCAAAAAACCAGGGATGAAAACCAGTCGTTAAGAACCAGATTACAACTAGAAACTAGTGACTTCACAAGACAACAGGACACTATAAAACAAAATTAGAAGAATAAAAAAATTGAGGAAAATATGAAACACCTCATTCACAAAACAGAAGATTTAGAAAATCGTTTGAGGAGAGACAATTTAAGAATCATTGGTCTACCAGAAGACCATGACAAAAGAAAAAGCCTGGATGTCATACTACAAGGGAGGGATGGGGTGGGGTGGGGTAGTTTAAAAAGACTGTAAAGAAAACAAGGGGGAATAAGAAGGGGGTGGTGGTAGAAAGGGAAGTAAAATAAGGGTGGGAATTAGGGAGATTGATTAAAAACAAACATTGGTGTAGAAGGAAATAGTGAAAGAAGAAAAGGCAGGATCAGGAGTAGAAATCAAAATGCTGGGAAACACACAGCTGGTAATCATAACTCTGAATGTGAATGGAATGAACTTACCCATAAAATGCAAGTGAATAGCAGAGTGGATTAGAATCCAAAACCCTACCATATGCTTTCTACAAGAAACCCACATGAGGAAGGTAGACACACATAGGGTAAAAGTAAGAGGATGGAGCCAAATCTATTGGGCATCAACTGATAAAAAGAAGACAGGAGTCTCAATCATGATATCTGACAAAGCCAAAGTAAAAATAGATCTGCTTAAAAGGGATAGGGAAAGTCATTACTTTCTGATAAAAGGCAGTAGAGACAATGAGGAAATATCGGTACTCAACATGTATGCACCAAAAGGCATAGCATCCAGATTTCTAAAGAAGAAACTAGTGGAGTTCAAGTATGCAATTGATAGAAAAATTATACTAGTGGAAGACCTGAATCTTCCTCTATCATTACTAGATAAATGAAACCAAAACATAAATAAGCAAGAGGTAAGGGAAGTGAATGAAATCTTAGAAAAATTAGAGTTAGTACCTATGTGGAGAAAAATAAATAGGGACAAAAAGAAATACACCTTCTTTTTAATAGCACATGGTACATTTACAAAGATTGACCATGTATAAGGGCATAAAAACACTGCAAACAAGTGCAAAAGAGCAGAAATAATAAATGCAACCTTCTCAGATCACAATGCAATGAAAATAACAATTAGTAAGGGTACATGGAGAGGGAAATAAAAAATTAATTTGAAATTAAACAATACGATTCTTCAGAATTGGTTAGTCAAAGAACAAGTCATAGAAACAATTAATAACTTCATTGAAGAAAATGACAATGAAGAGATATCTTTTCAAAATTTATGGTATGTAGCCAAAGCAGTCCTCAGGGGAAATTTATATCCTTGAGTTGATATATTAGCAAATTAGGGAGGGCAGAGGTCAATGAATTGGGCATGCAAATTAAAAAACCAGAAAGTGAACAAATTAAAAATCCTCAGATGAAGACTAGATTAAAGATACTAAAAATCAAAGGAGAAATTAATAAAATTGAAAGTCAAAGAAATATTGATTTAATAAATAAGATTAGAAGCTGGTACTTTGAAAAAACAAATAAAATAGACAAAGTATTGGTCAATCTAATTAAACAAAGGTAAGAAAACCAAATTGATAGTATTCAAGATGAAAAGGGAGACCTCACCTCTAATGAGGAGGAAATTAAGGCAATCATTAAAAATTATTATGCCCAATTATATGGCAATAAATACGGCAATCTAGGTTATATGGATGAATATTTACAAAAATATAAATTGCCTAGACTAATAGAGGAAGAAATAGACTACCTAATCAACCCCATCTCATAAAAAGAAATTGAACAAATCATCAAAGAACTCCCTAAGGAAAAAATCCCCAGGTCCAGGTGGATTCAGAAATGAATTCTATCAAACATTCAAAGAACAACTAATCCCAATATTTTACAAACTATTTGATAGAATAATCAAAGAAGGAGTTCTACCAAATTCCTTTTGTGACATAAATATGGTACTGACTCCAAAGCCAGGCAGGTCAAAAACAGAGAAAGAAAACTATAGACCAATTTCCTTAATGAATATAGATGTAAAAATCTTAAAAAGGATACTAGCAAAAAGACTCCAGCAAGGGATCATGAGGGTTACTCACTATGACCAGATAGGATTCATACCAGGAATGCAAGGATGGTTCAATATTATGAAAACCATCCACATAATTGACTATATTAACAAGCAAACTGACAAAAATCACATGATTATCTCAATAGATACAGAAAAAGTACTCTGTTCTTTGACAAAGTTGTAAAGATTAAAATTTAGGGGAGAGGGGGAGACTGAGGCATTACATTACAAATTACATCCCCATTACAAAGTACAGCACTCATTCTTATTGAAAACACTAGAAAGTATAGGAATAGAAGTGCTTTTCCTAAGCATAATAAACAGTATATATCTAAAACCATCAGCCAACATCATCTGCAATAGGGATAAACTAAAAGCCCTCCCAATAAGATCAGGAGTGAAACAAGGATGCCCATTATCATCTTTATTATTTAACATTGTTCTAGAAACACTAGCTGTAGCAATTAGAGAAGAAAAAGAAATTGAAGGTATTAAAATAGGCATTGAGGAGACTAGGCTGTCACTCTTTACAGATGACATGATGATCTACTTAAAGAATCCTAGAGAATCAACCAAAAAGTTAGTCAAAATAATCAACAACTTTAGCAAAGTTGCAGGATACAAAATAAACCCACATAAGTCATCAGCATTTCTATATAATTCCAACACAGTTCAGCAGCAAGAATTAGAAAGAGAAATTCCATTTAAAATCACGCTAGACTATATAAAATACTTAGGAATCTATCTGCTGAGACAAACACAGGAACTATATTAACACAACTACAAAACACTTACCACACATTTAAAATTAGATTTCAACAATTGGAAAAACGTTGTCTGCTCATGGATAGGATGAGCTAACATAGTTAAAATGACCATCCTACCCAAATTAATTCACTTATTTAGTGCCATACCCATTGAACTACCAAAACACTTTTTTATTGAATTAGAAAAAACCATAACTAAGTTCATTTGGAAGAACAAAAGATCAAGGATATCCAAGGAAATAATGGAAAAAAAAATGCGAAGAAGGAGGCCTTGCAGTCCCAGATCTCAAACTATACTATAAAGCAGCGGTCATCAAAACAATTTGGTAATGGCTAAGAGACAGAAGGGAGGATCAGTAGAATAGACTTGGGGTAAGTGACTTCAGCAAGACAGTCTATGATAAGCCCAAAGATCCCAGTTTTTGGGACCAAAACCCACTATTTGATAAAAACTGCTGGCAAAATTGGAAGACAGTATGGGAGAGATTAGGTTTGGATCAACACCTCACACCCTACACCAAGATAAAGTCAGAATGGGTGAATGACTTGAATATAAAGAAGGAAACTATAAACAAATTAGGTGAACACAGAATAGTATACTTGTCAGATCTTTGGGAAAGGAAAGACTTTAAAACCAAGCAAGACATAGAAAGAATCACAAAATGTAAAATCAATAATTTTGATTATATCAAATTAAAAAAAAAATATTTGTACAAACCTAACCAATTCAACCAAAAATAGAAGGGAAGCAATGAATTGAGAAACAATCTTCATAACAAAAACCTCTGACAAAGGTCTAATTACTCAAATTTACAAAGAGCTAAACTAATTGTACAAAAAGTCAATGCATTCTCCAGTTGATAAATGGGCAAGGGACATGGATAGGCAGTTTTCAGATAAAGAAATCAAAACTCTTAATAAGCACATGAAGAAGTGTTCTAAATCTCTTATAATCAGAGAGATGCAAATCAAAACAACTCTGAGGTATCACCTCACACCTAGCAGATTGGCCAACATGACAGCAAAGGAAAGTATTGAATGCTGGAGGGGATGTGGCAAAGTAGGGACATTAATTCATTGCTGGTGGAGTTGTGAATTGATCCAACCATTCTGGAGGGCAATTTGGAACTATTTCCAAAGGGCGCTACAAGACTGTCTGCCCTTTGATCTAGCCATAGCACTGCTGGGTTTTTACCCCAAAGAGATAATAAGGAAAAAGACTTGTACAAGAATATTCATAGCTGCACTCTTTGTGGTGGCCAAAAATTGGAAAATGAGGGGATGCCCTTCAATTGGAGAATGACTGAACACATTGTGGTATATGTTGGTGATGGAATACTATTGTGCTAAAAGGAATAATAAAGTGGAGGAATTCCATGGAGACTGGAACAACCTCCAGGAAGTGATGCAGAGTGAGAGGAGCAGAACCAGGAGAACATTGTACACAGAGACTGATACATTGTGGTACAATCGAATGTAATGGACTTCTCCATTAGTGGCAACACAGTGATCCTGAATAATTTGGAGGGATCTGTGAGAAAGAACATGATCCACATTCAGAGGAAACACTGTAGACTGTAGGAGTAGAAACATAGAAGAAAAACAATTGGGACATGGTTGGGGATGTAGACTCTAAATGAACATCCTAATGCAAACACCAACAACATGGAAATAGGATCTGATCACGTACACATGTAATACCCAGTACAATTGCACATCGGCTGTGTGAAGCATGGGGGTGGGGGGTGCAGGGGGAGAAATAATATGATTTTTAAAAATCAATTAAGTAATTAATTTTTAAATTTTTATTTGGTCATTTCCAAACATTATTCACTGGAAACAAAGATCATTTTCTTTTCTTCCCCGCCCCCCCCCCCTCCCACCACCTTTTCCTCTCCCATAGCAGACGCACGATTCCACTGGTTATCACAAGTGTTCTTGACTCGAACCCATTTCCCTGTTGTTGGTATTTGCATTAGAGTGTTCATTTAGAGTCTCTCCTCAGTCATATCCCCTCAACCCCTGTAGTCAAGCAGTTGCTTTTCATCGGTGTTTTTACTCCCACAGTTTATTCTCCGCTTGTGGATAGTGTTTTTTAGATCCCTGCAGATTGTTCAGGGACATTGCATTGCCACTAATGGAGAAGTCCATTACTTTCGATTGTACCACAGTGTGTCAGTCTCTTTGTACAATGTTTTCCTGGTTCTGCTCCTCTCGCTCTGCATCACTTCCTGGAGGTTGTTCCAGTCTCCATGGAATTCTTCCACTTTATTATTTCTTTGAGTACAATAGTATTCCATCACCAACATATACCACAATTTGTCCAGCCATTTCCCAATTGAAGGGCATCCCCTCATTTTCCAATTTTTGGCCACCACAAAGAGTGCAGCTATGAATATTCTTGTACAAATCTTTTTCCTTATGATCTCTTTGGGGTACAAGCCCAGTAGTGCTATGGCTGGATCAAAGGGCAGACAGTCTTTTAGTGCCCTTTGTGCGTAGTTCCAAATTGCCCTCCAGAATGGTTGGATCAATTATGATTTTTGTAACCAAGGAATAATGTTCTAAATTGACTAAATAAATTAATTTTTTTTAAAAAAAGTAAGAAGTAACAAAAGGAGAAGATAAGGATGTTTACATCATGAAGGTCAAGGAACTGGCTTGGAGAGAGTAGGGCTCAAGTTTATGTTTCAGACTTGACTTTTGTATACTGTAGCAGGTAATATTTCTTCTATCTTCCAGCAACAATATCTGGAAGTTCAAGAAAAATTGAGTCAGCATTTTTCTTAGCACAGAGACAGCAAAAAGCCTGAATGAGAAATTCTCTTGTCACTCTATATGTGTATACATTTATATATGTATGGAACTATCTATTTTTTAATCTATAAAGTTTAACAATGTAGTAGCAGAATCACCCTGTTTGTATATCCATTTGTCTTTTTTTTCCTTTTGGGCATTTAAAAAAGTTTTCTTGATTCTCTTCCCCTCTCAAATCTATCAATACCATTTAATATCCTCTTTTGTTATATAGGCAATTTTCTGTAGAATTTGGAAGTCAGATGTTTATTGGAGATATTAAGTGCAAATACTTTTCACAGTTTTTCTTCTAATTCTAGCCAAGTTTATTTTATTTGTGTAACATTTAAACACATTTCATAAAATCAGGATTGTCAGTTTTTAAAATAATCTATGAGTCTGGTTATATATTCTTTCCTTCTTCATATGAAAATCATAGGTATCCATTAATCCATTCTCTATTTCTCTATCATTGTCTTCCTCTGTCACTGGTTCTCTGTCTCTGCTTTTCTATCAGTTTCTCTCCCAATACTTTTCATGTTTAGATAACTGTCCATTTAAACTGTTTTATGGTATACTATAGAAGTTCTCAATTTTGGGGGGGGGTGTCAGGACCCCTATGTACTCTTAAAATTTTTGAGGACTTCTCACCCCAACATCACAAAGAGATTTTGTTTGTGTGGCTTATATTTATTGTTGATTACTGTATTAGCTTTATCACAGACTCCTTGAAAGGGTCTCTGGAACATCCAGGGGTCCCTAGACCTCACTTTGAAGTCCTCTAATTCAAGGACCTACTGCCTGTAACCTTTTCCACTCTCATTGCCTTCACATTGCTCTCTGAGAGTAGAAATTATAAAGCCAGGAGTGATCTACATTGGTAAGAAGATTGTGCTCACTAGTGGTTTGCTATACCAATGAAATAACATATATGGTCCCCCAAAATGGTTATGTAAATTGTTGATTAAACATTTTTCTCTAAGCTGCTTTATGGTATCCCAGCAGTACCTACAAGGAGTCACTATACAGATTATTTATGTTCTTATATTTATTGAACACTAGACTTCAGTATGCCTTTATTTCAAGGCTTTCCTTATCTGGTCTAATATGTAGCTCTAATTTTATATTTTTGTCTTAAACAGATATTTAAAAAATAATTATTATGATCTAATGTAGTTTGATAACCTGGAGTGTTTTCTTTCTTCCTATCTACATTTTCTTTTCATTATATTTCTTGATATTAATGACACTTAATTTCTTCAAATGGACTTTGTCATTATTTTCTCTAATTCTATGAAATATCGCTTAGGTAACATAATTGTTATCATACAAAACTTCATCTCTCTTAAACTTTACTATCTCTTTCCTTCTTTACCCCCAACTCTGAACAGAAGTCTGTCATAGGGACACTTTGACATATGCTCCATTCTGATGACCAAAAAATGGGAAATGGATAAAAGAACAAATATAGATAAACCACCTTTTAGTATTTCCTAAGGAACTTTAATTGATAAAAACCAATGATCATAGTGCAGACCAAGGGAGTCAAGAAATTTTTTAGCTACCAAACTTGTTCTCTGTCTTAGAAATGTAAGGAAGAGTTTAGTGAATGGTATGCATCAACACTAGGATGGGTCAAAATGGTTTTGCTGATATTTACAGTTAAGCATGGCATAAGATTGCATGGCCAGATGGATAACCTTTAAGTCAGTAATAGAGTCATACTTTCTTAAATTGTTTTCCCTAGATCTCTTTTCTCGGGTCAGTTGTTTTTTTCAATGAGATATTTTATATTTTCTTCTTTTGATTTTGTTTTATTGTTTTTTGATGTCTCTTGACATCTTTGGCTTATTATTGCCCATTTCTAATTTTTAAGAAATGATTTTCTTCTCTGAGCTTTTCAATCTCTTTTTCTATTTGATCATTCTGCTTTTAAAATTGTTATTTTCTTTTTGCATGACTTTCATTTATTTTCCCCATTTTTCCTCTGCTTCTCTTAATTGATTTTGAAATCCTTTTTGAGCTCTTCAAGATCCTGAGATCAATTCCTATTTTATTTTGAAGTTTTGCATGTATTTTCTTTGCTTTCACTGTTCCCTTTTGTATCTGTGCCTTGCTCTTCTTTATTTCTATAAACATTTTATATGGCTATGTGGGGTTTGTTTTTATTTTTGGATGTTTGCTCATTTTCCCAGCCAAATTTTTTTTTCTTGACTTTCACTTTTATCTTAAAGGTGGACTCATTTATTAAACTTCGGATTATCCTTGATGCTATCCTTAGTTCTGTTTCTAGCTTTCTCTAAGTTTCAGTTCTTCCAAGTGGTATGATGGCCTGTGGTCTTGGAGCTCTGAAGTCCCCTTCCCACTGCTGATTCAATCCCCCATCAGGACTGCTGAAGTCTTACAGACCTCATAGCACTATAAACTACCCTGTGCTGGGGCTCAGAGTCTGTAGTTTGTCTTGGGTCCAGGTTCATAATCTGACAGTACATGTGGGGTGGGCGGGCTGGACAGTACTCCTTGGGGTGGTCTCCTGTGCTCCACTCTGACCCCAGGCATCGGATCCTCGCTGCCTACCTTTCACGTTGTTTTCTGCATGAAAACTGTTTTGCTCTATCTACTTTTGGAACGTTCACTCCGGTGTTCATTTTGAAGTGTTATTTTAAGAGTAGTGGGAAAGGATTCGCATGGGGGCTCAAGCTTTTCTAGCTTCTACTCCACCATCTGGGTTCCACCCCCTGCGGCAGTTCAGACGCAATTCCTTCTGGATACACTCAGCATTTCTCTTGAAGGTTGGTCTATTGGTTTAATGACAATTTAGACTATCATACTTGAAATCAAAATTCAAAATAACATCAAATTTAGTTCTAAGAGACTTCATTTTATGTAGTAAATTGTCATTGATTACAGCTTAAAGCTAGGTTATTATAATTTTTCTCATATTGTTGTAATAACAGCTAATAAGCACATATCTTGTCCAGTTTAGAGAAAAAATCAATTATTTAGAAATGTAGAGTAAACCCATTCTGGAGTTTCACACCTAAAGTGACTACATGATAGTTGATTCAAAAATCCCAGAAAAATGCTGACTACCTTAAGTCCCAGGCTAACAAATATTCCTACTACCTATTAATTCCCAAGGCAAAATAAAATCTTAAATCCAAGATCTGCTGTTACTAAGTTAGTTCAGAGATATGTTTAATAATACTATTTATCAACAAGTACAATTTCATACTTTTCATCAAGGATGTCCAAATAATCTATGCTATGTATTGGTTCCAAGGCAGAAGAGTGGTAAGGGCTAGGCAATGAGAATTAAGACTTGACCAAAGACATGCAGCTCAGAAAGTGATTGAACTCATATTTGAACCTAGGATGTCCCATCTCTAAGCCTGGCTCTCAACCCACTGAACCACCTGGCTTCCCCTTTAGCTTTTCTTCAAGGTTCTATCCATTCTCTTATCTCTACTTGCTAAAGCCTTTTCTCCTTCTGTTTTTCTTAAGTAATACCAATTAATAACTAAACTTTTACTTCTGGAGTTGTGTAGTCTTACTTCAATTTAGGTGATTTAGCTACTAGTTTACCTAAACAATTAAATTCTGTTGAATCACACCCAAGTCTCTAGATATCTCTGCAAAAGTGAAGGGCCAATTTACTCCAGACTGACTTCAAAATATAATGAGTCCTCTGGCCTCACTGCCTTAAGTGAGGTTGGCTAGATTTTTTGCTTCTCTTCAGGCACTTCAGGCTCTCTGTTTTTCAATCTCTGAATTCTGTAGTCATTTCCAGCATTCTGGCTCCAGCTTCAGGAGAGAAGATAGTCAAATCCGGCTCCCCTTCAGATTGCTAAAGGAAGAGACATCTTAGGGGAGCTAGAAACCCCCCTCATGTCCCTATCTCTAGCTGTTACACTGAAGACTTTGGGGAGCTTCTCCTTGACTTGGATGAAATCTAGGATTCTCTCTTTCTCAGTTGAATTATTATTTTGTTTCCAGTGGGAAAATGATTTAACTCTATATTATCTGGTGTATATTTTTCTATGTATACTTTCTCTGATTTCTACTTTACTGCTGATTTGGTTTCTTTGCAACTTCCTATGTGTGTTGATTGTGGAATTCATATTTAGTGAGAAGGGAGTCAAGCCCTCTATATAAAGCTTGGGGTCCTGCTCGTCCATTTAATGAAACAGAGACCAGAAGTGAGATTGCACCTTGAAAAACATATCCCCATGACTAATAATACTTAAGGGAGCAGATCAACATAATTCGAACCTGGTATCCACTGTTTCTGGGGAGAGCAGAGTAGCCAAGCTTTGGGTTCCAACTTCTTGTGCTCTCCTCCTGGCAGGAATTGTCTTCCTTGGAAAAGGCAAGGGGGAGAAGAAGTGTCTTCTGCCTCCTTCTGAGCGAATGGCACACTGAGGACAGCACTTGCTACAAGTTCATTCAGTGGTTATAGAACATGGTCCCAAGTCCAAAAGCACACCTTGGACTCAGATTCCAGGTTCTCTGGCTTCTCAGGGCTTCCGTAAAGTCTGGCTTGCTGCACCATCCTGCCAGCAATTCTGGCTCCAAGGTCGCCATATTCTAACTTCCAGGACCATGAAGGTGGTCTTTCTCCTTTTCATGATTGGGGCAGCCCATGAAAGAAGGAGGCGTCTCCCCTTCACTTGGGAAGGGAAAAAGAAGCCTCTCGGGGTGCCAAGTGTTGGGCAAAGTGGGCGTGTTCAGTCTCGCCTGGGTTATATAAAGTTAAAACCAGTGGCAACTTTTCTGTAATTCATGTCTATTATCCGTTGCATCCCGAGTCTATAAAGAAAGAGACACGTGAATGACTTGTACTATGCAGAAATGAACACAACAGCGAGTGGATCCTTCACTCTAAAATACCTGGCATTTGTTTATCCTTCCTTCAGTCTCCATCAGTTCTAAGGTAGAGCAGAGCTGCTCGCATTCTGGGACTGGGTCATTACTGAGTCTCGCATTGGCGATCTCCAAAGGCGCCTGCTACTCTTCTAACCAGCCATTGGCTTGTCTCGCCATCAAGAGACAAAGTCCCCTGTTGGGGACGACACTCGGTGACTTAAGTCGGATGTAGATAGCTGATGAATTGTTTTCTACTTTTCTCCTGATCTAAGTCAATGGCTCTTTCACAATAGAGTGCTGTTTCCCACCCAGACAACTGGCTCTTTTTCCTTCTCACTTGGTTATTTCTATTGGATGTTTATGAGTATTTTTTTCCCTCCTCCTGGGAAAGTTGGCAGGCACCACAGCCTCTTAGAATTGATCTGTTCCAAGTTTCTGCTCGTGGTGGACTGTCTAGACCACCTTGTTTCTGATTCTTCTTGAAGATGTGGTGGTTGAGAGACCCTTTCGAGCCGGGGCTAGGCAGGAAAGAAAGAGGTCTGCATTTCCAGAGGTCTCCCAGGAAACAAGTCTCTTAGAAATGATCTTGGGACCAAGAATGGCTGATGGAAAGTTCTTGATGTGTGAATTATCAGTGGGGCACATTATCAAACAAGCCACAAGCATTTATTAACTATGTCTACTGTATGCCAAGCCCTGTATTTATAAATTTTCATGAAGAGAAACAATATCTGAGGAGAAAAAAAACCCCGCAATTATTTATTTACTTGTTTTTAATTCAGAACTAGATTATGGGAAATTCATTCATGCCTTCAGTAAGTTTTCTTAAAAGAATACAAACCAAGAAAGTATATGTTAAATGTCTCTGAAGGCCTGTGTGTTCTTTCTATGACTTGGGCATTGTTAGGTTTCTCTGAGACTGTTCTCTTGAAAGAGAATTGGTGGGGTGGGCGATAGAGTGAGACAGAAGGAGAGCTACAGAGACATACAAATAAAGCCACGTAGAGAGAGATAATAGTTTTTGTTCCCGAGAGACTCTTTTCTTGGAGTCTGAATTCCTTATCTCTTCAGATTGTGATTTAAATTATTTATCAGTCAAGAAAATTTAATGGGATATAATTATATTGCCTCTTTCTTACCTTATTTCTAAAGGCTCCAGAAAAGTCACTTAGAAATTCCAGATTTACTTGTATTTGCAAATTCATGCTGGTTGATGAAAACCAACAGAAAAATTGATTAAAATTTGGAGTTAATTATATAGTGAGTAATAGTAAAAGGTAATAAAATGGTACCATTACTGAATCTATCCTGCATTAGATCCTTTTTGGGGAAGATAGGGTTGGGGTTAAATACACTAATATAGAAAAGCAACCTTTTTTTCCATTGATTTTTTTCTCAGTTGTCAAATCTTTATTATCTTTGTAATCTCTTCTTGGGATAGTGATAGATAGCATTTGAATAGAGCTTTAAGGGTTGTAAAGCACCTTACAAATATCTCATTTTATTGCTGCTAAATGGAGCAATGGATAGAATGCTGGACCTGGATTCAGGATAATCTGAGTTCAAATCCAGCTACAGACACTTATTAGCTATGGGACCCTGGGCAAATCACTTGATCTCTCTAAGCCTCAGATTCCTAATCTGCAAAATGGGGACAATAATAGCATGTACCTCCTAGAATTATTATGAAGACAAACGAGAAAATGTTTTAATTTTGGGACTACAGGATTGTCACTGAATCTTCAAAGCAATTAAAAAAATTTTTAATTAAAAAGTATGTAAATGCATAAAAGACAACATCTTGGGAAATGGGGTGGATATGGCTTTTAGATAATCTCGAAAATCAGACAAATATGAGTTAGACCTTGTCTCAGGCAATTTAGTTTAATTTAGACCATTCTTGCCCAATAAATATTTCCTATAACTCTATTGGATAAAATGTGACCTTCTTACAAAGCTTCATTCATTTAGCTTAATACCTTTAAATATATCTAGAATGCCTGACTACGATAATTTTGTGATTGGTAAGATTTTATAATTTACATAAATGAATTGATCTGATCCTTTCTTTAAAGTAGACAGGAGAGAGATGGAAATCAGATGAAGGCCAGACTGCCTCTATCCATATCCCAATCATGAGGAAAATGACCATAAGGTTAGGATATTGTACACTTAAGCACATTGGAAGTTATAACGCTGAGAACAATAGGAAACATAAAAAGTTTTTTTTCAAGACCTTTAGACAAGGATATAAATGATTAGCTGTGATGGTAATCAGTTCTTCAGTTTGGTTTAGGGACTAAACCATCTCTTCTCATTTCATAGTTATCAAGTCTTATTTTCTTCATGAAAAAGTAGTCATATGGAGAAAAAATTCAGAATATGGACAAAAGGTGAGAAAAGTTTTCTTTCAGATATTTCAAAGGGCTGCCATCATATTTGTTATAGATCTTGGTTCCAGTTCTCTATAGAGAAGCTCTTTTGTGGTCTCACCCATCAAGTTCTGATTCTGTTAACCTGTCCCCAAATGGCAGTGTGATATTTGGAAACATGAAAATGTAGTAAGTGCCTACAGTATGCAGAGTACCTGCCAGGGGAGATGTAAACTTTAGAAAAATATAGAACACAGAACCTTAGAATTTGGTGTCTTTCACCAGCTCATCTTTGGCCTGTTTCATCATCTCTTCTACCCACCAACCCACTTGTTCAACTTGCTTAGTACTAATTGTTCCACTTCCCTTACCTGTTCTTACCACTAATCTCCTTCCTTCTCCTCCTTAAGTATGCCTTTTCTGGAGTCCTTAATCCTCCTCAATCTTCCTGAATTCTTTTATATAACCTTGTCCTTATCCTGCTTTCCTTTCAACCTAGAAGTTGAATCTGGACCAGTATTTGGGTCCTAAAAATGGATCTTTAATTTCTTCACAATTCTGCAATTCAACATGCAGAGAATGAAATGCATTTATTAAGTGCTGAATGTATGCAAAGTATTGTGCCCACCCCCATAGATACAAACAGAAAAGTGAGACATTCTCTATTCTCAAAGAGCTTACACTCTAATGGGATAAATGACAAGTAAAGGAGATTTTGATTCAAGTCAAATGGAAAGGTCTAGTGGTTTGGGGGGTATATTGCAAAGCTTATGGTGATGCACTTTCTTTAGAGTCACTTCCATGAATAAAACTGTAGAATATTCTGATACTGAACCATTAGGCATTGCCAAAGACATAAGAGTAGAAAAGAACACAATGTGTGTTCAAAAGGTAAAGAATCGTATGGTTTGAGTAGAGTATAGAAGATGAGAAGATGATAATATAAAATAGTAGGATAGGATGATACCAAATTTTGTGGAGCTTTGAATGTCAAGGCAATTAATTTGTTTTCCTTGGTAGGCAACAGGGAAGCCACAGGACATTTCTGAGGAGAAGAATAAAATTTCCAGTATTATGGGTAAGAAATGGTATGAAGGATGTATTGGAAATGGGGGGAAAGTAGAAGTAGTAGGAGTATCTGGAAGCCATACCTATGATAATCATAGCTAATATTTATATAGCACTGTTAGGTTTCCTAAACACTATACATATGTTAACTCATTTGATCCTCACAACAAGCCTCTAATGAAGGAGGGTTTTTTTTGGATTACCACATAGAATGTTATTTTTATTTATTAATTTTAAAATTTTCTTTTCTGGGTTATATGTATATTGTCACGCAAAACATATTTCTATACTATTCATTTCTGAAAGTGAATAATCTTATTAAACCAAAACCCCAAAACATATACTGAAATTAACAAATCATAAATCACATGCTTTCATCTGCATTTCTATTCCAAAAGTTCTAGAGGTGGATAGCGTTATTTTTCATAAGCCTCTTAGAATTGTCTTGGATCATTGTATTGCTGTTAGTAGGAAAGAATATCACACTTCATTGTTCCACAACATTGCAGTTACTGTGTGTAATGTTCTCCTGGTTCTGCTTATTTCATGCTGCTTCAGTTCACATAGGTCTTTCCAGTTCTTTCTGAAATCATCTTGTTCATCATTCCTTATAACACAATAATATTCCATTACCACCATATACCACAATTTGTTCAGTCATTCCCCAATTGAGTGACACCCCTTCAGTTTCCAATTCTTTGCCATCAAAAAAAAGCTATAAATATTTTTGTACTTGGGTCCTTTCCCATTTTTTTTTATCTCTTTGGGATACAGACTTAATGTTGGTATTACTGGATCAAAAGGCATGCATTGTTTTGTAGCCCTTTGGGTATAATTCCAAATCACCTTCCAGGACAGTTGGATCAGTTCACAACTCTACCAGCAATGCATTAATGCACCAATTTTGCCACATCCTCTCCAACATTTATCATTTTCCTTCACTGTCATATTGATCAATCTGATAGGTATAAGGTGGTACTTCAGAGTTGTTTTGATTTGCATTTCTCTAATCGAGAGGGATTTAGAGCTTTTCCCCATATGATAATTGATAGGTTTGATTTCTTCATCTGAAAACTGCCTATTAATATCCTTTGACCATTTATCAATTGGGGAATGACTTGGATTCTTATTTGACTTAGTTCTCTATATATTTGACAAATGAGACCTTCATCAGAGAATTTGTTATAAATGTTTCTTCCAATTTGTTGTTTCTCTTTTAGTTTTGGTTGAATTGGTTTTGTTTGTATAAAACTTTTTAAAATTGAATATAATCAAAATTATTCATTTTATATCTTGTAATGTCTCTCTTGTTTGTTCATAAAATCTTCCCTTTGATAAACTATTCAATATTCCCCTAATTTATTTATATCTCTCTTTATGTTTAAAGTCATATACCCATTTTCATCTTATCTAAACTGAATTTTTCCCATATTCTTTTCCAATTTTGTCAATAGTTTTTGTCAAATAGTGAGTTTTTATCCCAAAATCTGGGATCTTTGGGTTTATCAAATACTAGATTGCTGAGGTCATTTGTTCCTAATCTATTCCATTGATGCACCCTTCTATTTCTTAGCTAGTACCAGATTGTTTTGACGATTACTGCTTTATAGTACAGTTTAATATCTGGTACTGCTAGGCCATCATACTTAACTTTTTTTTTCATTAGTTTCCATGATATTCTTTACCTTTTGTTTTTCCAGAGGATTTTTTTTCTAGTTCTATAAAATATTTTTTGGTAGTTAGATTGGCATGGCACTGAATAAGTAAATTACTTTAGGTAGGATTATCATTTTTAAATTTTAGATGGGCCTCTCCTTGAGCAATTATTATTTTTCCAATTCCTTAGATCTAACTTTATTTGTGTGAACAGCATTTTGTAATTGTGTTCATATAATTC
Source organism: Monodelphis domestica (assembly GCF_027887165.1). Taxonomy (NCBI): domain Eukaryota; kingdom Metazoa; phylum Chordata; class Mammalia; order Didelphimorphia; family Didelphidae; genus Monodelphis; species Monodelphis domestica. The sequence goes on from NC_077234.1 coordinate 247,277,067, forward strand.
TTGTATTTGTCTTGGCAGGTAGATTCCCAAGTATTTATATTGCCTAGAGTGGCTTCAAATGGAGTTTCTCTTTCTAACTCTTGCTGCTGAGCTTTGTTGGAAATGTGTAGAAATGCTAATGATTTATGTGGGCTTTTTTTGTATTCTGCAACTTTGTGAAAGTTATTAATTATTTCAACTAGTTTTTTAGTCAAATAATGTCAAGTGGAAATGTATGGGGCTGTAATTGCTGATAGTCTTTACCTAAATACTACTTATTATTTTAAGGAAAGGTTCTTTTATTTTATTTCAATAGGAATGGATATATTTTGTCAAAGGCTTTTTCTGCATCTATTGAGATAATTGTGTGATTTCTTTTCATTTGATTATTGATATGGTCAATTATGCTGATGGCTTTCATAAAAGTAAAAGAGTCTTGCATTCCTGGTATAAAATCCATCTGGTCCTAGTGAATAATCCTAATGACATATTTCTGTGGTCTCTTAGCTAGTATTTATTTAAGATTTTTGCATCAATGTTCATTAAAGAAATTGGTCTGTAATTTTCTTTTTCTCTTTTTAGTCATCCTGGCTTAAATATCAGCACCACATTTGTGTCATAAAACAATCTAGTAGGGCTCTTTCTTTGCCTTTTTTTTTTGGCCAAATAGTTTATATAGTATTGAAATTAATTGTCCTTTAAATGTTTGATAGAATTCAATTGTGAATCCATCTGGTCCCAGGGATTTTTCTTGGAGAGTTTATTGATGGAAGTGAAGGAGATTCAATTTCTTTTTCAGAGAGGGAATTATTTAAGTATTCTATTTCCTCTTTTGTTAACCTAGACACTTTGTATTTTTGTAAATATTCATGTATGTTACCTAGATTATTAGATTTATTGTCATGTAGTTGGGCAAAATAGCTCCTAATGATTGCTTTAATTTCCTCCTCATGAGAGGTGAAATTGCACTTTTCATTTTTGATACTGGTGATTTGATTCTCTTCTTTCTTTTTTAAATGGTCTATTTTATTTATTTTATTTTCTTCAAAGAACAAGTCGTAGTTATTAGACCAATAGTTATTTTATTTTCAATTTGATTAATTTCTCCTTTGATTTTTAGGATTTTGAATTTGGTCTTTAATTGGGGTTTTTTAATTTGTTCTTTTTCTAGTTTTTAAAAACTTCATGATCAATTCATTGATCTGCTTTTTATCTATTGGTATAAACACTCAGGGATATAAATTTTCCCTTAAGTACTGCTTAGGCTGTATCCTATAAATTTTGATATGTTGTCTCCTTATTGTCATTCTCTTCAATAAAATCAGTGATCGTTTCTTTGATTTCTACTTTGTCCCATACATTTAAAAAAATTAAATTATTTAATTACCAATTAATTTTAATTTTCCTTACCATGAACCCTTATTGATTGTAATTTTTATTGCATAATGATCTGAAAAAGTTGCATTCAATATTTCTGCTTTTCAGCATTTGGTTGTGAAGTTTTTATACCCTAGTACATAGTCAGTTTTTGGATATGTACCATGTCGTGCTGAAAAGAAGTTTACATTCCCATTTATCCCTATTCAATTTTCTCCAGACATCTATTAGCTCTGATTTTTCTAACATTTCATTCACTTTCTTCTTTATTTTTTTATTAGATTTATCTAGTTCTGATAGGGGAAGATTGAAGTGACTCACTAGCACAGTTTTACTCTCTTTTTCCTCCTTTAATCTCCTTTAGTTTCTCCTTAAAAAACCTGGATGCTATATCATTTGGTACACATATGTTTACTACCTTTTATCTAGGTTTAATTACGTTCCTTAGGTCTTTTAATCAGATTTTATTTTTTGCTTTAGTTTTATCATGACTGCTACTCCTGCTTTCTTTGCCTCAGTTGAAACTCAATAAATTCTATTATAGCCTCTTACCTTCTTTTTATGTATCTACCTGTCTCAACTGTGTCTCTTGTAAACAGTATATTGTAGGATTCTGTTTTTTAATCCACTCTGCTATCCACTTCCAATTTATGGGTGACTTCATCCCATTTATATTCATAGTTATGATTACCATCTTTGTATTCCCCTCCATCTTGCTTTCCTCTTTTAATCCTGTTCTTTCTATTTTCACTCTGTCCCTCCACACCAATGTTTTGCTTGTAATCACTCCCACTATTCTGTCTCTGTTATATTACTTCCCTTCCCACCACTACTCTTCTTATTCTTCTCCTACTTCTCTATAGGATCTTTTATTCATCTCCCCATCTTCTCCCTCCCTTATATTACTCCCCTCACCAGCAATCCCATTCTTATTTCCCTTCTACTTCTCTACAGCAGGGTAAGATAGGATTCTATACCCCAATGACTGTTCTTCCCTTTCTGAGCTAATTCCAATGAGAGTAAGGTTTAAGTACTACCCATCACCATCCTCATCCTCCCCTCCACTGTAATAGTTCCCTCTACCATGTCTCTTTATATGATATAATTTATTCCATTTTACTTCTCTCTTCCTACTTCTCTTAAAGTGCAATCCTCTTTTTCACCCCTTAATTTTCTGTAAATATCATCCTAAATAGTTTACTGCCACACCCTCTTATTCTCCCTACTATGATAAT